>NC_135890.1:118604379-119204379 GCF_964194155.1 Cetorhinus maximus
TGTGATTGTGTGGGTGTGTGATTGTGTGAGTTTGTGCGGGTGTGAGATTGTGTGGTTGTGTGATTGTGCGGGTGTGTGATTGTGTGGGTGTGTGATTGTGTGGGTGTGTGATTGTGTGAGTTTGTGCGGGTGTGAGATTGTGTAATTGTGTGAGTTTGTGCGAGTGTGTGATTGTGCGGGTGTGAGATTGTGTGGTTGTGTGATTGTGCGGGTGTGAGATTGTGCGGGTGTGAGATTGTGCGGGTGTGTGATTGTGCGGGTGTGAGATTGTGTGGGTGTGTGATTGTGCGGGTGAGAGATTGTGCTGGTGTGAGATTGTGTGGGTGTGAGATTGTGCGGGTGTGAGATTGTGCGGGTGTGAGATTGTGCGGGTGTGAGATTTTGCGGGTGTGTGATTGTGCGGGTGTGAGATTGTGCGGGTGAGAGATTGTGCGGGTGAGAGATTGTGCGGGTGTGAGATTGTGCGGGTGTGAGATTATGCGGGTGTGAGATTTTGCAGGTGTGAGATTTTGCAGGTGTGAGATTTTGCGGGTGTGAGATTTTGCGGGTGTGAGATTTTGCGGGTCTGAGATTGTGCGGGTGTGTGATTGTGTGCGTGATTGTGTGGGTGCAAGATTGTGCTGGTGTGTGATTGTGTGGGTGTGAGATTGTGCGGGTGTGAGATTTTGCGGGTGTGAGATTGAGCGGGTGCGTGATTGTGTGTGTGATTGTGTGGATGTGTGATTGTGCTGGTGAGAGATTGTGCTGGTGTGAGATTGTGTGGGTGTGAGATTGTGCGGGTGTGTGATTGTGCGGGTGTGAGATTGTGCGGGTGCGTGATTGTGCGGGTGCGAGATTGTGTGGGTGCGAGATTGTGCGGGTGCGAGATTGTGCGGGTGCGAGATTGTGCTGGTGCGAGATTGTGCTGGTGCGAGATTGTGCGGGTGCGAGATTGTGCGGGTGCGAGATTGTGCGGGTGTGAGATTTTGCGGGTGTGAGATTGTGCGGGTGTGTGATTGTGTGCGTGGTTGTGCGGGTGCGAGATTGTGCTGGTGCGAGATTGTGCGGGTGCGAGATTGTGCGGGTGCGAGATTGTGCGGGTGCGAGATTGTGCGGGTGCGAGATTGTGCGGGTGTGTGATTGTGCGGGTGTGTGATTGTGCGGGTGTGAGATTGTGCGGGTGTGAGATTGTGTGGGTGTGAGATTGTGCGGGTGTGTGATTGTGCGGGTGTGAGATTGTGCGGGTGTGTGATTGTGCGGGTGTGAGATTGTGCGGGTGTGAGATTGTGCGGGTGTGAGATTGTGTTGGTCTCACTTTTTTATTTAGAGGCAGCTAACGTCTGAAGATCTGAGTGTCTGGGAGTTCGGGGTCTCAGTTTGTCATGGGGCAGACTCTGTGATCTACTCACTCATGGATTTTGCCAATAAAATCCCTTCCCAAGTAGTTGTGATGGATGGAATCAGAAGATTGCTGTTCTTTAGCCCTTGGGGGTTGTTCTTGTCCTTCAGGAGTTTAAAAAAATGCTAATTTGTACCTGGGCTGTTGGAATCTGGATCTGCATTTGCTCGATGGCCTTCACTCATTCCAGGCCTTCTCCGGCCAGAGTGAAATGTGCCGGAACCCAAAACTCGGACAGTTCATTGACCTTTGACCCCAGTGTGACATCTCAGCTCCTGCGATATTGACCCTGATAATCTCTCTGTGCAAAACTGTCCAAGTTTCAAATAAGAACATAAGCAATCGGAGCAGGAGGTGGGTATTCGGCCCATCGAACCCGCTCTGCCATCCCATAAGATCATGGCTGATCTGACTAGGGCCTTAACTCCGCTCTCCTGCCCATTCCCCGTAATCTTTGACTCCCCCGAGGTTCAGAAATCTGTCTCTCCCAGCCTTAGTTACTCCTCATGACTCCTCATTATCCCCCTCTTTAATTACAGGTAAACCTGCATTTACCTAGCACCTTTACAGACCTCAAGCGCAAACCAATGTTGCAGCCAATAACGTGCTCTTGAAGTATAGTCACTGTTGCCTTGTCGCCAATATGAAGGCAGCAACATAACAGTGACAATCAGCAACAATAACTTGCATTTATATAGCACCTCTCAGGTAGGAAAACGTCCCCAAGGCATTTCACAGGAGTGTTCGCAGCCCATGTTTGACACTGAGCCACATCAGGAGACATACAGACAAGCGACCAAATGTTTGGTTAAAGGGGTAGGTTTCAACGAGCGACCTTCCAAGAGAGGAGCGAGGCGGATTGGAGGGTTCCAGAACTTCAGGCCCAGGCTGTTGAAGGCCGGGCCACCAATAGAGGGGCAGTGAAACTCAGGGACTTGCAAGAATTGAAGGAGTGCGGAGACAGACCTCAGGGGGGGTTATTGAGGTCTCTGGGATATCAGAGGGTTGTTGGGCTCCAGAGATAAGGAGGGGCAAGGACATGAAGGATAACTTCTGGCTCGAATACTGGGGCCAACTCCCCCGGTTGTCTTCAAAACAGTATAATGGGGTCTTTTTAATTTTTAATCTTTTATGTCCACCTCAGTTGGTTTAACATCTGAACCGAAAGATGGAACCTGTGAGGCTGTGGCAGTCCCTCAGTACCGCACTGGAGATACTGTCGGCTGGATTGCGATCAAGCCCGTGGAGCGGGACTTGAACCCACATCCTCAGGGGTGTAGCGACAGCTGTAGATCAGCATCTACATGGTTAATAGCGCAGATTCACATTCAGATTAAACCCACTCCAGGCTGAGAAATTGGCATTGTTCTGATGACAGATGAGATCTGGATGTTTAAAACCGAGTCCTCGCAAGTTTTACTTCAAACTTGGCTCTCTGGAGGTGATTAATGTCGCTCTGGGCTGTGTACAGAAGTTAGCATTTGCCAGAAATAAATCCTGTAGGATTTTCACATTCTTCTCCAAGAGTCTATTAATTCCCATTTCAAAAGACTGTAGCAAGAATGCTCCATAAATGACAAGTTAAAACCTTGTAGGATTTACTTTGGAAACCTACAGCAATCCCATATTTGGGATAATGAGGTTGGTATTCTGAGAGGCACTTAAAAAAAAAATACAACTAGTGGCAAACTGGCAACTAAAGCCCAATTATTAATGTACCGCAACAAGAGGACACTTAATGCAGGAAACACCATCTGCAGCCCAGGCAGACGCTGGAATATAGTTCCCTGTCATTCTCAAACTCTTAAAGGGTGGTCAACATTAGCAAAATAATGACCTCAGGATGTCCCAAACTGCTTCACAGCCATTGAAGTACTTTCAAAGGAAACATAGGATCTGGAGGAGGCCATTCAGCCCCCTCAAGTCCTGTTCCACTGTTCAATCAGAACAAGACTGATCTGAACCTCAGGTCCGTTGACCCATCTTTGATGCATATCCCTTTGATGCTCTACCCAACAGAACTCTGTCAGCCTTGAATACCAGGATCAGCTAGGGCACAGATTATCAGTGAGATAGAAATCAATAAATCGACTGAAAGAACTTGCATTTCTATAGTGCCTGTCTCTGGATATCCCAAAGTGCGTGATAGCTAATGACGTTCTTTTGACGTGCCCGATACTGTCGTAAGGAAGGAAATGCGGCAGCCAAGTTATGCACAGCAAGCTCCACAAACAGCAAAACAAAAGCAAGAGTATTGCGGACAATGGAGATCTGAAATAAAAATAGGGAATATTGGAAGTGTTCAGCAGGTCAGGCAGGTCCTGTGGAGAGAGATAGAGAGTTCATATTGATGGCCTTCACCAGAACGGTAAGAGATTAAACAGCAATGTTGATTATCAGACAATCTGTTCTTTAGAGATGGTGATTGAAGGATAAGTATTGGCCAAGACACAGTTATTCTTTTTTTCCCCATGGGATCTTTCCTGTTCACAGAGAGCAGACAGGGCCTGAATATAACATCTCATCCAAAAGACAGCATCTCTTACAGTGCAGCACTCCCTCATTCCTGCACTGGGAGTGTTAGCCAAATCTTTGGCATGGAGCTCGAATTCTCAGCGATGAGAGTGTTACCCACTCAGCCACAGCTGGACACCTTCATGATACCCATCAACAGGAGATGTTCCATATGAACAGGAGCTGAGTATTGCTCAGTTGTCACTCCTTCATTAACTTATTCTGACTGCTGCAGTGCTGAATACCTGAGTAGTTAATACCTCAGAGCCTTAGGAAAACCCACCCAGCCTTCAAACATCCCCGGGAACTGAATGAGCCGTCTCAGTGTCCCCGAACCAAGCAGAGAAAATGAAAACTGAGCAAGGTTCCCACTTCTCCTTGATCTCCACTCCAAACTGCACTAACTGTGGACACTGGGTGGGGCCTCAGCTGTGATGCTTCCTGTGGTGGAATAGCCAACTGAGATTGTCCAGACTCAAGTATGAAGACTAACTGTCTGGGCAAGAATCGGGCCCCAGCTTTTTCATATGGTGAGGGGCTGCACTGAGGGGTTCCGCTAAACCATGTGGGGAGATGTTATAGCCACGGGTTCCGGTCAATTACACGCCTGACGCACCTCCCCGTTTAACCTCTTCGACAAGGTTGGAGAAAGTGGGCAGCATCATCGGGGTCAGTGCAGAGCTTCCCAAACTGTGGGTTGCGACCCCCAGTGGGGGTCACGGGATAAGATTTTGGGGGTCATGAGCACGAAAGCAGTAACAGCAGCCGCGGAGTTCAGACTGAGTTCTGACAGATGTGAGGACCCTTTACATATTTGTGCTTTTTTTTCCTTATTGGGTGCAGCTTAAATGGACTATTCTTGGGGGCCCCATTACTCCTACAACCAGAGTCTGTAAAAATCGGGATCTTTTCAGGTTAAACCCAGCTGAGGTAAACCCCTAAACCTGCCCCCTGCTCAGCAACTCTATGACCACTCACTCCCTCCCTCACCACATCCCACTCAACAAACTACGCCCCCAATTTTCACTCTGGGGGGTCACATGAACTCTGAGGCATTAAACGGGATTATTTTGGGAGAAAGTTTGGGAAGCGCTGGGTTTGTGCCTTAAACAGGGGTCCAAGGGGAGAAATAATAACAACATTCATATTACATATGTGGACAGATAACACGATAATCCCAATAATCCTTCGTACAAGGCTTCAACTAACTACTTGGCTAAATTCATAATCCTGGATTGTGCTCATTTCTCTCAGCTCCCCAAGTAAAGTGATTTCTTCTTTGCGAATTAGACTTAATCAATTAAACTGTCAGTGGCCACACTTCAAGATGTACTGTAAAACAATTTGGGATAGCCTGAGGTGGTGAAAGGCACTATATAAATGCAAGTTCTCTCTTCCTGGCTTAAAAAAGGGGCCTTGGTTTAATCTGAAAGATGGAATCTCCGACAGCACAGCGCTCTCTCACCAGGCCAGATTTTTTTGTGCCCGAGCCTCCGGAGTGGGATTTGAACCCACAAGCCTTTTGACTCCGAGGTGACTGAAGGAGCCACAGTTGACAGAAAAGAAATTTTGCACCAGCTAAGGCGTTTAGAGTTACTGCAAAGTCTGCTCACACACATAACTGTGCTCTCCCAGCAGGCAGCTTGTTACAGATGAACCAAACTATGTCCTTCCACTAGTGCGAGAAAAGCTTTGGACTTGATTACACTGGCTCCCAGGGAACGACATCAGAACAAACTCCTGGAGGCTGTGTCATACATATTAACAACCCCAACTGAAAATCATTAACCGCGGTGGAAATAATGAGAGGTTTTCCAGTGATGCTGGGACTTCTCACAAGGAAGCGGTTGGGACAAATCCAACCGTTGTTCTTAGTTCGAGGGGAAGGTCACAATATCATCCAGTCGGAAGCAAAATGCATCCCCCCCCTCTTCGCTAATCAGCCTTGTGTTAGCTCAAAGCGTTTTGTAAAATTATTTGTGTTCACCTTTGGAGATTCATTCATTTCTATTCTGCCTCACAGGAACATTGAGAATCTATTTTAAATAGATTTGCAGCTTTAATCGCATGCTATATAAATGCAAGTATTTTTCTATTTTTTCCCCCACATCCAATGACGTACTTTAGGAGTGCACTCACCGTTGAAATGTAGGAAATGCAGCAGCCTATTTGTGCAAAGCAAGATCCCACAAACCTCAATACGATACAAAAACAGAAATACCTGGAAAAACTCAGCAGGTCTGGCAGCATCGGCGGAGAAGAACACAGTTGACGTTTCGAGTCCTCATGACCCTTCAACAGAACTAAGTAAAATTAGGAGAGGGATGAAATATAAGCTGGTTTAAGGTGGGGGAGGATCATGACCAGATCATCTGTTTTTTTTGTGACATTGATCAAAGACACACGCTCTCCTTTTAAAATAGTGGCCATAGGATCTTTTACATCCACCTGACAGAGCAGGTGGGGTCTCGGTTTAACATCTCATCCAAAAAGATGGCACCTCCGACAGTGCAGCACTCCCTCTGTGAGTGTCAGCAGGGATTTTGCGCTCAGGCCTCTGGAGTGGGTCTCTATTCTATGGCCTTCTGACCCAGGAGCACGAGGCCGATACCGAGATGGATGGTATCAGTTTCATTATGGCTCTAGAGTCGGGGGGTAATGTTGACTTTGTCTAATTGCCCCTGGTTTGAAGGGTCCCAGTGCGATGTCGTCCAGATTGAGTAGCTGAGCCAGGGCTGGAATCCCGGTGCTCACCACATGATGGCACTGTGGCACTTCCCCTTGGTATTGTCAGCAGCTGATCCATTTCTGAGACACTTTGCAAAGTGCCACACACACAGGGTTAAGTAATTCAACTGCTAAATGCAAATGGTAATCTTCAAACCAAGTTGTAAAACCATGGTGGGCCCTAGGGCTTGCTCTCAGATAAAAGGCGCTGCTGCGAACACATTCTGCAGAGGCCTCCATAGCTTTTAAAAAATGTCCTTTTGGGTGACATTCTTCTCTCAGTCTCCGCTGTGATAATTGATAACACAGAGAAATCGAGCATCTGCTCAGGAACAGATATTAATGGGCAGATAAAAGATAAGATAGAAACTCAGCCATGTGTAATTATTCCAAACGAGGAGCTATTGAGCAATAACAAGTGAGCTCTTCCAGTGGGTTACATAAACTGAATGGAACACTTTAGTGAAAATACAAAAGGGGTTAGAGCTGTGATGTCAGGGCACCTTATCAGAGACAGATTGTTGGCCTGACTGAGCAGGGCTCAAACAAATAAACTACCTTTACCCAGAACATAACCTTATCAGCCACTATCAATTGTGCGAGTGCTGCTCAGTCTAAACCAGCAGCAAATCTATTTGGACATGACATTCACACACTGATAGTGAGAGATATCAGGCACTGATGGCCGATGAGATAAGCTCATACAGACTTCATACACAAACCCAGGCAGACTCAACCTGAACAACAGAGGAAAGGGTCCAAGTGTGAATTCATTTAAAGTTTTTTTATAAAAACCGCTTCATTCACCTTACACCTTACACCTTAGTTTTTAATTTGCTCCCTTTTTGCTAGTCTGTTTATCACAAGCTTTGGGTGGGGGGGGAGTGTTTAAACCTTAACAAAAAATAAAAATACCTGGAAAAACTCAGCAGGTCTGGCAGCATCTGCGGAGAGGAGCACAGTTAACGTTTCAACTGTGTCCGGCCCATCTCCCGCGCCTCCGCCCTCACACCTTCCTCTCCCTCCCAGAAACATGATAGGGTCCCCCTTGTCCTCACTTATCACCCCACCAGCCTCCCGCATTCAAAGGATCATCCTCCGCCATTTTCGCCAACTCCAGCATGATGCCACCACCAAACGCATCTTCCCTTCACCCCCCCCCTCCCCCCCACCCCGGCGACATTCCGCAGGGATCGTTCCCTCCGGGACACCCTGGTTCACTCCTCCATTACCCCCTACACCTCAACCCCCTCCCATGGCACCTTCCCATGCAACCGCAGAAGGTGCAACACCTGCCCCTTCACTTCCTCTCTCCTCACTGTCCAAGGGCCCAAACACTCCTTTCAAGTGAAGCAGCATTTCACTTGCACTTTCCTCATTTTAGTCTACTGCATTCGCTGCTCCCAATGTGGTCTCCTCTACATTGGAGAGACCAAACGCAGACTGGGTGACCGCTTTGCAGAACACCTTCGGTCTGTCCGCAAGCATTACCCAGACCTCCCTGTCGCTTGCCATTTCAACACTCCACTCTGCTCTCATGCCCACATGTCTGTCCTTGGCTTGCTGCATTGTTCCAGTAAAGCTCAACGCAAACTGGAGGAACAGCACCTCATCTTCCGACTAGGCACTTTACAGCCTTCCGGACTGAATATTGAGATCAACAATTTTAGATCATGAACTCCCCCTCCCCCCATCCCCTTTCCGATCCCCCCCTTTTTTTCCAATAATTTATATAGATTTTTCTTTTCCCGCCTATTTCCATTATTTTTAAGTGTATTTCCATCCATTGTTTTATCTCTACCTTTTAGCCTATTTCGATCCCTTCCCTTCCCTTCACCCCACCCCCACTAGGGCTATCTGTACCTTGTTTGTCCTGCTTTCTACCCTTAATTAGCACATTCCTTAGATAATATCACCACCTTCAACACCTCTTTGTCCTTTTCTCTGTGACATCTTTGGTTATCTCCACCTATCACTGGCCCTCTATCCAGCTCTACCTGTTCCCCCCCCCCCACCCCCTTAAACCAGCTTATATTTCACCTCATTTCTATTTTTCCTTAGTTCTGTTGAAGAGTCATACGGACTCGAAACCTTAACTGTGTTCCTCTCCGCAGATGCTGTCAGACCTGCTGAGTTTTTCCAGCTATTTTTATTTTTGTTTTGGATTTCCAGCATCTGCAGTATTTTGCTTTAATCTTAGTGTTTAAACCTTCTCCGTTTCATTGTTTGATTTGCTGCAGGAGTAAGATTATGTCGGTAAACCTATTCTCTTCATAGAAAAAGTTAAATAGCAAGAAAATAACCAGAATTTTAAGTACAAAAAAAAATAACAGTTCACCTGTGCTCGCTGAGCTACGTTGGCTCCCAGTCCGGCAATTTTAAAATCCTCATCCTTGTTTTCAGTCCCTCCCTTATCTCTGTAACCTTCTTCCATAGCCCCCTCCCCCACCACCACCACCGAGATCTCTGCGCTCCTCCAAGTCCGACCTCCTGTGCATCCCTGATTTCAGTCGCTCCACCACTGGTGGCCATGCCCTCGGCTGTCTGGGCGCTAAGTTCTGGAATTCCCTCTCCAACTCCCTCTCTCCTTTAAGACGCTTTTTAAAACCTACCTCTTTGACTAAATGTTTGGTCATCAGGCATAATAAACGTGCTTGCTAACGCTCCTGTAAAGCACCTTGGAACATTTGACTACATTAAGGTGCTCTATAAATGCCAGCTGTTGTTGTTGAAATACGCTCTTTAATTTATGACATGGTCCAACGACATACATTTATATATATATGTGACGAGGATGAGATGAACTAAGGTGGGAAGAGGCTGAGGTGGAGCATGAACACTGACGTGGACCTAGTAGAGCAAGTGTCCTGGTCTCTGCTCTGTAAAAGCCAATGTAATTTGGTATAACTCCCTTAATGAGGGGAGGGAGAGGGGAGGACAGAGGGTGATAGGAGGAAGAAGGGAGGGGTAGGGGTGTGGGAGGGGAGGGAGAGGAGGGTTTGGAGGAGGGGCGGGTGGACGGAGGGAGCTAGTAGAGGGGGAGGGGAGGATGGAGGGTAAGTGGTACGGGTGGGGAGGGAAGAAGGGAGGGGAAGGGGGTAGGGGTGTGGGAGGGAGGGGAAGGGATGAGGAGGGGAGGGAGAGGAAGGGATAAGGAGGGGAGGGAGGGAAAGGGATGAGGAGGGGAGGGAAGGGAAGGGATAAGGAGGGGAGGGAGGGAAGGCCTGGAGAAGGAGGGAGGGCAGAGGGGGTGGAGGGGTGGAGTAGAGTACAGGAGAGGAGTAGGGGGGAGAGCAGAGGGGGAGGAGGAAGGGGGTAGGAACGGGGGAGGGAGGTGTACGAGGAAGGGGAGGAAGGAGTGGAGGAGGGGAGGGAGGGAGGGAGGAAGGGAGGGAGAAAGGGATGGGAGGAAGGGAGGGAGGGAGGGAGGGGATGAATGTCAAAGATCTGCTAAGTCCGCACAGGTGCAGTTGGCTCAAATTTTGACTTTTTCTGTCTTAATGTTTCTGCCCAATGGCAGCCGTGAATGAAATTGTGACAGTTGTCAGTTTGGTTGGTGATTTAAATGCCTCCATTCCCAGCGAGAAACCCCTGCTTTGTCAGGAGTTCCCCTCCGATCCTGGGCTCGCTCAGGGCTCCTGAACATTAAAGGACCTGGAACTTCCAAACTGTCCACTCCCAAGTGATAACAGCTGCATGGAGTCCACAGCAGTGACTGAGATTTTATTCAGTTGTGCTCAATCAATCCATTGTTTTTATTACTTGGATTTACAGGATTTTTGCTGGTATTTTGGGGATTGTATTTCATGATATTGCCCAATTATCTTAAATAGCAAAGCCACTGGCCGTGTGGGGGGTCAGCTGTGGCTCAGTGGGTAACATTCCCACCTCCGAGTCAGACGATTGTGGGTTTGAATCCCACTCCAGAGCCTTGAGCACATAACGTGGAATTTCAGTGCAGCATCGAGGGAGTTTCACACACGGGGTTGGAGGCCCCGTCTGCCTTCTCAGGTGAACGTAAAAGATCCCATGGTGCCCTTTTGAAGAACGTCCTGGTCAATATTCAGATCCTCAACCAAATCGCAAACCGATTATCTGGGCATTGTCCTGTTGCCGTTTGTGGGAGCTTGCTGTGCACAAATTGACTGCCACGCCCTCATACATTACAAACTCAACAACAAAGAAATTCATTGGCTGGGGCATTCTGATGTCATAAAAGGTGCTACATAAATGCAAGTCTTTCTTTGTGAATGGGTGAAATGGACTGGGCCCAATAGTGTGGCCACACAATCCATGAGCCATTCATCTCTGCGCACTCTCCAACATTTGTCTACATTTCAAACCATATTTGTAGTAAATCTTGGCCCCGGCCACTTCCTGGTGCAGGCAAACTGTCAGACAGTAGACCAGATACAGGATTTGTATCAAGGTCAATGGTTCATCTACATTGTGGCTCATCAAAGCACCGAGTGCAAGCGCTGACTGTGGTGCTGTAAATTGCCAATCATACACTTAATTAAATACGGTTGATTGCTTGAAATAGAAAACAGCATTTGCCACATAAAAATAAATCACTTTACTTGCACCTCAGCTATAACTGATGGAACTCACAGTCAGGAGTGAACAGGATTCCTGGAACCTGTGGAGTTGCTGAATTGACTGATTTACTCAGAACAGAGGCACCAAAATCCAATAGAAGACGGCAATGGATACAGACCAATCAAAGAGTTGTTGGACAGGGCACAGCAGGAGCTTTGTGTTTGATTATTGCTGCCCAGGGTCCGTGGAAAGATTTTGACTGTGAGACAATGTAAGATAGACAGCAGCAAGCATGCACCTGTTCGGCATCACTCCCGCTTTGACTTCCATAGAATTGGGAGATGTAACATGGGGTCGGCCAGCTCACCATCGTTTTGCTTCACACCAACGCAGAAAGTCAAGATTTACCCCATTCTATTGTTAAATCTCCCAAGGATTGCCAATCCTCACTGGACATATCCCTGGATCCCAGCTCTCTCTGTCGCCTTTAAGATGCTAAAAACCGGCCTCGTTGACCAAGCGTTTGGTCACCTGTCCTAATATCTCCCTACGTGTCACAGACTGTTTTGATAATCATTCCTGAGAAGCTCCTTGCCACATTTTACTGTGTTAAAGACAATATGCAAATTGTTGTTGTTTCAACACATGACTTCATACCTCCAACTGCCCCACCCAAACAGCCAGTCATCCCTTCACTAACTTTTTTTTTAAGAACTAGCAAAGTGTTAGACCATCATTAAAGACAGGTTCTTTTCAATGTCTTGGTAATTCTTCTCTTGTGTTGTGGCTGTCTCCAGGATTCATTCCTGGAGACTCCTGACTCCTGGGTGATTGACAATCCTAACTCTCGCTGTTCCCGCCTAGTCAGGTTTTGGTTATGCTGGGCTCTGCCACTGTGGGTGGGGTTTTGGACCGTGTTTGGGAGGGGGGTGTAGCGGGGGGAGAGGTTGGTGAAGATCAGCTTCTGGTGTTGGGGCAGTGGGGGGAGAGGTTGGTGAAGATCAGCTTCTGGTGTTTACTATCCCAAAGCCCACCCCAACTCCACCCCCCGCATCCCCCAGCAACCTCGCCAGCATTGGCTGACCTGATCTCCTTGGTGCAGGGTGTTTTATATGATTTAAGGCTGCTGCTAAACTGAGTTCACATTTCTCCTGCCTGCTGCACTCCTAGGATATAAACTAGCCTGAAACCTATTGCTGGGGGAGTTGAGAGAATTTACTTCACTACTACCTTGAAAATGCAGGCCCCTGCAGGGTTGATCCCCTGTGTTGATGGTAATGGTAGAGTGGGGGATATGCTGGGCCATGAGGTTACAGGTTGTGTTCGAGTACAATTCTGCTGCTGCTGATGGCCCACAGCGCCTCATGGATGCCCAGTCCTCAGTTGCTAGATCGCTGGAGGAGGTGGCTCCACAAATATCCCCATCCTCAAAGATGGAGGAACCCAGCACATCAGCGTTAAAGATAACGCTGAAGCATTTGTTACAATCTTCAGCCAGAAGTGCTGACTGGATGATCCATCTTGGCCTCCTCCGGAGGTCCCCAGCATCACAGATGCCAGTCTTCAGCCAATTCGATTCACTCCATGTGATATCAAGAAATGGCTGAAGGCACTGGATACTGCAAAGGCTGTGGGCCCTGACAATATTCCAGCAATAGTACTGAAGACTTCTGCTCCAGAACTTGCCGCGCCCCTAGCCAAGCTGTTCCAGTACAGCTACAACACTGGCATTTACCCAGCTATGTGGAAAATTGCCCAGGTATGTCCTGTACAGAAAAAGCAACACAAATCCAACCCGGCCCATTACCACCCCATCAGCCTACCCTCCATCATCAGTAAAGCGATGGAAGGGGTCATCAACAGTGCTATCAATCAGCACTTGCTCAGGAATAATCTGCTCACTGATGCCCAGTTTGGGTTCCGCCAGGGCCACTCAGCTCCTGACCTCATTGTAGCCTTGGTTCAAACATGGACAAAAGAGCTGAACTCCCGAGATGAGGTGAGAGTGACTGCCCTTCACATCAAGGCAGCATTTGACCGAGTGTGGCATCAAGGGGCCCTAGCAAAACTGGAGTCAATGGGAATCAGGGGGAAAACTCTCTGCTGGTTGGAGTCATGCCTAGCACAAAGGAAGATGGTTGTGGCTGTTGGAGGTCAGTCATCTCAGCTCCAGGACATCACTGCAGGAGTTCCTCAGGGTAGTGTCCTAGGCCCAGCCATCTTCAGCTGCTTCATCAATGACCTTCCTTCCATCATAAGGTCAGAAGTGAGGATGTTCGCTGATGATTGCACAATGTTCAGCACCATTCACGACTCCTCAGATACTGAAGCAGTCCATGTCCAAATGCAGCAAGACCCGGACAATATCCAGGTTTGGGCTGACAAGTGGCAAGTAACATTTATGTCACACAAGTGTCAGGCAATGATCATCTCCAACAAGAGAGAATCTAACCATCGCCCCTTTACATTCAATGGCATTACTATCACTGAATCCCCCACTATCAACATCCTGGGGGTTACCATTGACCAGAAACTGAACTGGACAAGCCACATAAATACTGGGGCTACAAGAGCAGGTCAGAGGCTAGGAATCGTGCAATGAGTAACTCACCTCCTGACTCCCCAAAGCCTGTCCACCATCTACAAGGCACAAGTCAGGAGTGTGATGGAATACTCCCCACTTGCCTGGATGAGTGCAGCTCCCACAACACTCAAGAAGCTCAACACCATCCAAGACAAAGCAGCCCGCTTGATTGGTACCACATTCACAAACATTCACTTCCTCCACCACCGACACACAGCAGCAGCAGTGTGTACCATCTACAAGATGCACTGCAGGAATTCACCAAGGCTCCTTCGACGGCACCTTCCAAACCCAAGACCACTGCCATCTGGAAGGACAAGGGCAGCAGATAGATGGGAACACCACCACCTAGAAGTTTGCTAACAGCACTGTGGGTCTAGCTATGCCACATGGACTGCAGCGGTTCAAGAAGGCAGCTCACCACCACCTTCTCAAGGGCAATTAGGGACGGGCAGTAAATGCTGGCCCATCCAGCGACGCCCACATCCCATGAATGAATAAAAAAAACAGCAACAAGATGTGCTGAGTGAGGTCAACAAATGTATTCATTTAGCAAGCAAATCACTTGTCCTAATCCTCACTCGTGATCTCCGGGCTCATGTTTCATGGGAGAAGGAAATGGAGGGAATACAGGGACAGGTTGGAAGAGATAATTGTGAGGAGGCGGCTTTTGTGAATGATAAATACCAGTAGAGGCCAGTTGGGTTGAATGGCCTGTGTCTGTGTGCAAATTCCATGAAATTTTATACCAACAATTCCATGTGGAGTAGAAGGTCATCATTTTTCACTTCACATCATATATTACCTCAGACTCTCAGGAACCCATTTATCCCAACAGATGAGATGAGAATAATGAACATACCTGGGAAACTGGGATGATCATCCACCTGCAACCTGGGATGATCGTCCCACATTACAACAGTGACTACCCTTCAAAAACACTTCATTGGGTATAAAGCACTTCGAGACATCTGGTGGTGGAGAAAAGCACTATATAAATGCAAATCTTTCTTTCTGAAGAGAGGATAGGAGGGAGGATTCACAGGTGTTTCCAAGACAGAGTTTTTAAAAAATTCTTTCATGGGGTGTAGGCATCACTGGCAAGACCAGCATTTGTTGCCAGTCCATGTCAGTTTAGAGTCAACCACATCGCTGTGAGTCTGCAGTCACATGTAGACCAGACTAGGTAAGGATGGCAGATTTCCTTCTAAAGGATATTAGCAAACCCGATGGGTTTTTACAACAATTGATGATAGTTATCATGGTCACCATTACTGAGTCGAGCTTTACAATTCCAGATTTTATTAGTTGAATTTAAATTTCACCAGCTGCCGTGGTGGGATTTGAACCCATGTCTCCAGAGCATTAGCCTGAGCTTCTGGATTACTGGTTCAGTAAACAGGAGCACTACGCCACTGTCTCCTCTCTAGATGATAATGGTGTAGCTGTTGATGGGGCAGGGAGTCAGCAATTGATGGCTCGTTTCATTGGCATCGATGAAAGGGATGAAAGTGGGAGCTGGACCAGGCAAAAGCAACAAAAGCCTGAACCTTCCGAGGTGCATCAATCACCATCAGGTCGCTGCTCCACTCCCACTTTTCTCCTCCACGATGGAACTCCGGGTCTTCCCATCCCGGCTACCTCAGAAACACTGAGCAGTCTTCCATCGAACTGCCTACTTGTAGTGTACTGTCGGGGGCGGGGGAGATAATTCAGCACTATGAGATGCACTTCGATGGTAGGTGGGTCAGGGGCTAGTCAGGCCTGGTCAAGGGGGAGTCAGGGATCTGGGGGGTTGTTGTGATAAGTCAAGTCAGGCTGGGGAGGTAGTCAGGGTGGGGGTGAGGGGGGGTGCGGTTAGTGTGAAAGACTTGGTGGGGGGGTAGGGGGTCAGTTGCATGGTTACCCAGGAGCTAGACTAAGATTTTTCTGTCAAACATTCCTCCTGGGTAAGTGAGTCAGAACCGTTCGAAGTTGCCAAGTGTAGTTCAGAGCTGGAGACTTTTTCCAGAGGGTCTTGGGGAGCAGGGGAATTGCCCATTGGGAGTTCAAACTTCCTGGGCAATTGCCATGGAGTCAGTGCCTCAGGACCTCCGAGGGGTCCCATAGCGCATCTGGTGGAGCACGTCCAGTCTCCAACCATCCGGAAACCGGAAGATTTCAGCCACTGACTCCACAAGAACCCGCAGTTGACTGATTTACAACTGCCAAAGAAGACAGGGCTAGATCACAGAATAAACAATCTGTTAATGATTCACTGATATAGTCGACATTAAGATTAGGGAAAGATATGCATTTTTCGGGCTGGATTGCAGAGTCCTTGGCTCTTACAGGCAAAACTGGAGCCAAGATCAGTTACAAAACAAAATTGAAAGCACCTTTCTTTTTCCCACATCCAAGTCGCTCATGTCTGCTCTAAGACACTAAGAGCCGTCAAGCTGTGAGGATAGAGAAGAAAAAAAGTTTCCTTTCACTGCTCTCACGCAAGGTTCCTAAAATGCTGGCTCACTGTAAACAGGTTACTGCAGCACAGGCAGTAGTATGAGGAAACAGAAAGGCTTAATACCCGTGCTTCAGAAACATAATTCAGCCAAAGTGTGTCCATGTTTGTGCCTCCAACAGCTGGTCACACGGACAAATCAGAGTTCAGTTGTCCATTTAATAGCCCACCAGATGGGCACAATGGGTTAGATCATCTCATATCTAGAAGCTGGGTTGAACTCAGGTCCAGGTGGATGAGATGAAACTTACAGAATACTGAAAGGCCTGGATAGAGTGGACGTGGGGAAGATGTTTCCATTAGTAGGAGAGACTAGGACTCAAGGGCACAGCCTCACAGTAAAGGGAAGACCTTTTAGAACAGAGATGAGGAGAAACTTCTTTAGCCAGAGAGTGCTGAATCTACGGAATTCATTGCCACAGAAGGCTGTGGAGGCCAGGTCATTGAGTGTATTTAAGACTGAGATCGATAAGCTCTTGATTGGTAAGGGGATCAAAGGTTACGGGGAGAAGGCGGGAGAATGGGGTTGAGAAACTTATCAGCCATGATTGAATGGCGGAGCAGACTCGATGGGCCAAATGGCCTAATTTCTGCTCCTATGTCTTATGGTCTTAGATGGGAATATCCTCTTGTGACAGGAATCTTGGCCACCAGCACTGAACAGGTGATGTAGCTCAGGCTGATGGCAGTCTCGAGAGCATTACCAGCAGCGTAATGGCCATTTCACTTTCTTCCCCAGCAGCATGTCAAACAGGAATTCACTTCGAGACACTTCAAAAATCTGATCAAGTGCGATGTTAAAAGGCAAGTTATTTTTAATTTGGGAACCTGATGGGGTGTTCTCAGCACCCATTTGAAATTCATTGTTGAATAATGGCAGGAAATCGTAACATCAACATACGGTTATATAACACTGGAAATTTGGCAAAAACCTGTCAAGGTAACTTAACCAACGCCAAGGAGAGATTTGAAGGAGGGTCGTGGTGGCAACTGAAGGAATGATCAAACATAGAGAGAAATGTCATAGCAACAACTTACAATACCTTTAACCTAGCAAAGATGTCCCAAGGCACTTAGCAGGAGTGGTATCGAAAACAATAGGTCACTGAGCCACATAAGGAGGGACTAGAGCAGATGACAAAGAGTCAAAGGGTTTGATTTTAAGGAGCATCTTAAAGGAGGAGAGAAGTTTAGAGATGGAGAAGTTTTTAGGAGGCAATTGCAGAGCTTTGGGGCCCAGGCAGATGAAAATACAGCCACCAATGACGGATGATGAAAATTGGGAATGGACAAGGGGCCAGAGTTGGAGGAGAGCTGATAACTCTGAGGGTTGTAGGAGATTACAGAGTTTGGGGAGGGGCGAAACCATGGTGGGATTTGGAAAAAAAGGATGAGGATTTTAAAATCAAGACTTTGTTTAACTGGAAGCCAATGTAGGTCAGTGAAACACGGGTGGATGATGAGAGGCTGGCATTAAAATAGTCAAGTCACGAGGTAAATAAAACATGCATGAGGGTTTTCGCATCAGAACACATCAAAAGTATTTAATTGGGTGTAAAGTGATTTTGGACAGCCTGAGGTCATAAAAGGCACTACAGAAATGCAGGTTTTTTCTTTTAAGGACAAGGATTCCCACCTGCAACTGACTCTGGGTTTACTTGGTCTTTGGTTCCACAATACTAATGTGGAACATTTTATTCATTCATTCACGGGATTTGGGTGTCACTGGCCTGACCAGCATTGCCCATCTCTAACTGCCCTTGAGAAGGTGGTGGTGAGCTGCCTTCTTCAACTGCTGCAGTCCATTAGGTGTAGGAGCTCCTTAGCTGCTGTTAGGGAGTTCCAGGATTTTAACCCAGTAACAGTGAAGGAACGGCAATATAGTCCTAAGTCGGGATAGTGAGTGACTTGGAGGGGAACTTGCAGGTGGTGGTGTTCCCATCCATCTGCTGCCCTTGTCCTTCTAGGTGTTAGAGGTCGCAGGTTTGGAAGGTGCTGTCAAAGGCGCCTTGGTGAGTTTCTGCAGTGCATCTTGCGGATGGTACACACTGCTGCTACTGTGAGTTGGTGGTGGAGGGAGTGAATGTTTGTGGAAGGGGTGTCAATCAAGCGGGCTTTGTCCTGAATCTTGTCCAGCTTGTTGAGAGTTGTGGGAGCTGCACTCATCCAGGTAAGTGGGGAGTATTCCATCCCACTCCTGATATGCATCGTAGATAATGGACAGGCTTTGGGGAGTCTGGGCGTGAGTTTAGTCTCCACAGAATTCCCAGCCTCTGACCTGCTCTTGAGGCCACAGTATTTATATGGCTAGTCCAGTTCAGTTTCTGGTCAATGGTAATCCCCAGAATGTTGATAGCAGGGGATTCCGTGATGGTAATGCCACTGAATATCAATGGTAGATGGTCATTGCCTGGCACTTGTGTGGCGCGAATATTACTTGCTACTTATCAGCCCATGGCTGAATATTGTCCAGGTCTTGCTGCATACGGACACAGGCCACTTCAGCATCTGAGGACTTGCAAATGGTGCTGAACATTGTGCAATCATCAGGGAACATCCCCACTTCTGATATTATGATGGAGGGAAGGTCATTGATGAAACAGCTGAAGATGGTTGGGCCATAGGACACTACCCTGAGGAACTCCTGCAGTGATGCACTGGGACTGAGGTGGTTGACCTCCAACAACCACAACCATCTTCCTTTGTGAGAGGTATGACTGCAACCAGCAGAGAGTTCCCCCACCAACCCCCCCCCGCCGATTCCCATCGACTCCAGTTTTGCTAGGGCTCCTTGATGCCACACTTGGTCAAATGCTGCCTTGATGTCAAGGGACTCTCACCTCTGGAATTCAGCTCTTTTGTCCATATTTGGACCAAGGCTGTAATGAGGTCTGGAGCTGAGTGGCCCTGGTGGAACTCAAACTGAGCACCAGCGAGCAGGTTATTGCTGAGTAAGTGCTGCTTGATAGCACTGTCAACAACACTTTCCATCACTTTGTGGATAATCGAGAGTAGACTGATGGAATGGTAATTGGCCGGGTTGGATTTGTCCTGCTTTTTGTGTACAGGACGTACCTGGGCAATTTTCCACATGGCCGGGTAGATGCCAGTGTTGTAGCTGTACTGGACCAGCTTGGCTAGGGGCGCGGCAAGGTCTGGAGCACAAGTCTTCAGTACTATTGCCAGAATATTGTCAGGGCCCATAGCCTTTGCAGTGTCCAGTGCCTTCAGCCGTTTCTTGATATCACATGGGGTGAATTGAATTGGCATCTGTGATGCTAGGAACCTCCGGAGGAGGCCGAGATGGATCATCCACTCGGCACTTCTGGCTGAAGATGACTGAAGTGTTCCAGCCTTCTCGTTTGTGCTGAGACACAAGGGGACCCATCATCCACTTTGTGGTGCACAAAAGTCCACTGAAAGGAACAATTAAAAAAACAACTTGAAAGGAAAAAGAAATGAGCAGCCCAAAGCTGCAGAACATTCGAGTTCCATGAAATCTCAAACACACAGTGCAGCCAGGTGGAAAACAAGCCCGGAATAACGTTTAGAAGAAACAGTTTGTTCTTCACAGAAATTGTGGTGCTGAGAAAAATCGAAAAAAAACCCAGATGCATGCACCAAATGTGCTTTTGACCAGAACTTGTTCTCACCTGACTGTTAAGTGGAACCATATGAAAACTCCATTCTATTACTGGACACAGCACAGTCCTTATAGTGGGGAAGAAACATTTATGCCTTTAATGTGGAAAGACTGAGCACTTCATTATTGAGGAGCTCAGGAAACAGAACAATCGACTGGATTTTACTGCTCCAAGATCCCGGCCCTAGGCTGAGTGCAGGACATCACCAAGGCTGGAGTAGGAGGAAGTACACAAGATATCAAATGATAATGGAGTGTTCATGCCAAGCTTGGGTTTCAAAGGTGGGCAGATTGCCAAGAAGGACAGACAATTACCTCAACCATTGAAGAGTTAGGAACTACCATCTAGTATTGTGCTGCTCTATTCTATTAGGTGGCGGGGAGGGTCAATTATGCAGGCTTCACCCATCTGCCATCAGTGCTTCTGTGTGACTGGTTTTGCACGGAATCTGCACTCCTGGATGCAAAAGACTTCTTTGAAAGGAACTTTGAGGTACCTGATCATAGCTGGGGTTCACTGTGGAGTTTGGGACTGGGGGGCTGGGGGTGGTTGTGTGGAAATACAGCCAATGTTCATACTCTCTGAAGAAGAGCAGGGGAGTTCTCCCTGGTGCCCAGGCAAATACTTATCTCTAAGTCAACATCACAAACACAGATCATCTTGCCATTATCACATTTCTGTTTGTGGGAGATTGCTATGCAAATATTGGCTGTCGTATTTCCTACACCACAACACTGACAACATTTTCAAATGTACTTTATTGGCCGGAAAGCATTTTGGTATATCCTGAGGTTGTGAAAGGTGCTATATAAATGCAAGTTATCTTTTCTCTCCTGATCACAAACCAGTGACCATCAACTACCCCCCCCCACTCCCTCACTGGGAAGTGTACTTGTGCAGATATTGAAGTGAGCCTTTTATTCAGGCTAACACCAGTGCTGCACTCTCTCAAGAACTGCCTTTGGATGAAATATTATACTGAGTGCCTGTCTGCCTGTTCAGGCAGAGATGAAAGATGCCTCAACACTATTCAAAGAAGAGCATGGTGAGCTTCCCTGATGTCCTGGTTAACTTTTCTCATCAGTGGAAAGGGTTTACACGCCTGCTTGCTGTCTATTTTTAAGGTGAAGAAAGGATTTTGCTGTGAGTAAATTAGCTGCCACATTATCTGCACTTCAAAAAAAATTCATTGCTGCCGACAAACACACCAAAGCACTAGAGAAATGCAAATTCTCCTTACGTATTACTGTCAGCGCAGCTTAACAATCTGACAGTCTAATAACATGGTTTTGCATTGTAGATCTGTATAAGTTCAGCTTCAAGCATCTGCCATCCTTGTTGACGATGTAAATGAAACAAATCTTGGATAGGAATAAAAGCAGAAAATGCTGGAAATACTCGGGTCAGGAAGCATCTAGGGGGAGAGAAACAGAATTAACTTTTCATCAGAACCTCAAACACTAGTCAGGGAGGCTGAGGTTAATGCTCGAGCAGAACAAATGAACCCTATCCTCCATTGTACTCAGTCCACAGTGCAATCCTCTGCTGTGAGATATCCTGAAGTTTTCAAGCCCAAAGAGCTGCTGCATATCAACACCCTAAGGAGGAGAGAAAAAAAATAACCTTGCATTTGTATCATGCTCAGGGTTATCCCAAAGCACTGCTAATTTTTGAAGTGTAGTCACTGCTATAATGAAGGAAACATGGCAGCCAAGCTTCCACAAACAGCAATGTGATAAGTTACCAGATTAGCTGTTCTTTAGTCATGTTGATTGGGGAATAAATATTGACCGAGAGGGGAGAACGCGCTGATCATTTTCATACAGTGCCATGGGATCTTTTACATTCAACCGAGAGGGCCGATGGGGCCTTGATTTAACATCTAACCCACTCCCTTTGCACTGCACTGGGAGTGTCAGGTTGGATTTTTGTGCTCAAGTCTCTGGGGTGGAACTTGAACCCACACCTTCTGACCCAGTGGTGGAAGTTGACAAAAGGAAGGGGGGAATGAGTTAGGCATGGAACAATATTCCAAACCTGATGTTAAACACAAAAAAAAAAATCACACTTCAACCTCTGAATTAAGGTAAATCAGTTGAGACACAACACAATGACAATCTGCAAGATATTCTGAAAGAGCCACAAGGTCAATAGAAAATCACGTGAAATCAGAGATTTTGTGAAGGCTAAAGTTTGCACATCTCAAGCATACAACCTGGTAACCCAGAAATCAGATGAGGCCCTTTTTGACAAAAGTCTTGAGCTGTTGCACGTTGATGTAATGTTACATTTCCCTTGTGATAGAAAAGGTTGGTACATGGTTTTGACCCACCAATCTCCTGCGATCTAGCACTGAACCTGCAGGCAGACTGATCTTTCCATCTCCGTGTCCCCCCTCTCAGCAGTCAGCCAGCCTTGCTGCATCTCAGAACAGAAAACAAATTATTTTGTGTAAATCCATCAACCAACCAAACTGAAGGATTAGGCAAAGTAAAAACGGTTCCTCGTGGTCAAAGGTGTCAGACCAGCAGACGGGGCAAACTGTGTGTTGAAAACAATAGATTCTGTTCCACAATCAGAGCTGTTCAATCCTCTGCTGGCTTTAAATGAGCTGCTGGGCAAGAGTCAAGTCGATCAATCTCACACAACCACTAATATTTCATTGTCTCTCTTCTGGCTTTGTTAAACCATGAATTATTCAAGGAGAATTTCAGTGCCATTGCAATAATTTGGCAAGTACATTTGTTGTCATACGTGCCAACTTTATATCAGACAGATATAAACATAAAAGGCTTTACTGGCATCAGTTGTAATAAAATGTAATGCTTTACCTCTGTTCATAATCCCATGCTCGCCTGTGCCAAGCTAACCTATTTCAAAGGTAGCTTTAAGATTAAAATGGCAAGACGATGTGCCCCAAGGCACAGGCCCCTGAGATGTGATAAGATTGGATTTGTGCCAGTAAATCTTTTACACTGTAAATCTGCTTGCCTGTAGTGTTAAAGTCAGGTCTTTGATACAATATCTCCCATAATTGGTGACTGCGCACAGTCGGCCTGAGGGAGTTAACAAGTCACCAGTGCATGAACCCAGGTTCTCTCAGCTGGAGAAAGCAATGGGAAGCAGAAACTAGGCACTTCTCCACTGGAGCAGAACACTGTCTGCTTCAAAATCCGTCTGCAACCATTGACGCTGTTGACCACTCCATTCCTCCTCCAACATAATTCCTCATCAAGTTGAGTGGGATTGCCATCACTTGGTTCACAACCTTGGCAACATATTTGACCCAGAGCTGAGCTTCCAAACACAATGCTGTGCCATTAAGATCACTTATTTCCACCTATGTAGCATTGCCCAACTTTGCTTCTGCCTCAGCTCATCTGCTCCCTAATCATTCATACCTTTTGAATACCATTCATGCCCTCATTCACACCTTTGTCTAGACTTGACAGACATTCCTGGCCAGTCTCCCACCTTGGCACCATCTGCAAACTTGCTGCCCACATCCTGACTCTCAAGTCCCATTTATCTATCACCCAGTACTGTTGACCTACATTGCCTCCATGTTAAAGACCATTTCGATTTTAAAACTGTCATTCATACGTTCAAATCCCTCCATGGTCTCATTTCTCCCATTAATAAAAACAAAGCGCTGGAAAAACTCAGCAGGTCTGGCATCATCTGTAGAGAGCAGAGTTAGCATTTTGAGTCCAATATGACACTTCTTCAGAACTTCACCTCTCCCTCTCTGTAACCTCCTCCAGCCCCACAACCCTCAGAAGTCTCCATATTCCTCCAATTCTGGCCTCTTTTGGAGCATTGATTTCCTTCACCCCATCATTGGCAGCTGTGTTGGGCTCTAAGCTCTCGAATTCCCTACATTTTATGAATCTTGAACCTACACCTTTGATAATGCTCCTGTGAAAGGCCTTGGGACATTTTACTATGTTGAAGGAACTGTATAAATACAAATTGATGTTAAATGGATCAATTCATTGGAGCTATAATACCGAGAATTCAGTTATAAAAATGACATTATTTCATGTTAAAGTTAATAGTGACGCAGGGTAAAATTCCAAAATTAAAGGGACAAGTTTCTTTCACAATCAACTGCCTGAACCTTTGGCTCTGGAATTTCATCTCTAAACCTTTCCACTTACCTCCCTGTTCTTTGTTGAGACCATTCTTTAAACCCATCTCTTCTGTCAAACCTTCAGTTTCCCCTTCTAATATCTAATATTGGCTGCATGTTCATTAATTCCAATGAATACACCTTTGGATACATGTTTCCATGTTAAAGGCACCATCCAAATGCAAGTTGTTGATTTATTACAGCAATAAGTCTTCTATGATTTCAATGTTGCTAAAATAATGAAATGCTAATATTTATTATTCAATGTGTTGGACAAATGTATTAACATTGTTCTGACTCACGCAGATTCTGACAGGAAATCTTGTACATCAATAAGAGAAAACTTCTCCTTTCATACCCATAAATTACATCAATATATTATTCGGCATGTATTAGTAAAATCAAACCAATGCTTCAGTACATGTTGATGGGACAGCTCCAGCACGATTCATTAAGCTGTGCACAAGAGAATGAAATATATTGCGATAAAAACAATATATAGTATTGGTGTGAAATGTATTGTAATCAACTCAGGAAAATGGAATAGGAAGTGAATCTCAGTCTTACAGGAGTTGTTTGCAGAGTGGTTGTAAATGTGAATATATGATCTCAATGGATAAACCTGGTTTCTTTGAAAATCAAACTTTAAATTGTGCTTCTCATCAATTCAGTATCTTGATGTATTTTTGTTCTGATGCTCAGCATGACACCTCAACTGAGTTGTAACCGAATCGGCATTTTACGCGATGCCACTGACCCCTCTAAGCACTAAATGCTGCCTTGTTGGAGGTTGAGGCCCTGTCTGGTTTTGTTGTTTGAGATGGACATTGAAGATCTCATGGTCTCTATCAGAAGAGAAAAATGTTATTCTGGTCTGGCTACAAGCATTTAAAAAAAAAATGCTGGATTGAGTTTACAGGCATCTCTTGCCAGGTTAGGGTGGTTTAGGCTATGGGTTTCACCAAGGCTCCCATCAACGTTGCTTGAAAATTGGTCGATTGAAAGCATGTGTGTGTGTGACAGGACCAACCCCCTCAGGGATGGAGAAATCCACTGCTTTAGGGCTTTTAACTTGCAATCGGATAGCCCGATTGGAGATCACAGTAAAAAAAATCAAACCTTAATGTCTCTCGCTATCTACCCAGCCTGGCAAGTAGACAAGATTTTAAAAAAAATTCAACCATAATAAATCAATTTGTCATTTAGCCTCAAGTTTCCTGCATTTCAACAGGAAAGGCATTTCAAAAGTATTTCATTAGCTGTAAAGCACTTTGGGATGTCCCAAGATTGAGAAAGGCACAATAGAAATGAGAGTCTTTCTTTCATTCTGCAAATTTTCTTAGCGTCGATAATGAGAGAGACCTGTGTTGGTAAACGAACCAGCGTGAAATCATTGAAAGTTAAGTAACTGATTGATGCAAAGTATGGACATTATATGGCCACTTTGGATATGCTGGGGAACTGCTGACCCTCAGCAAAAACAAATTAGCACCTTTACTAAGGAAAGTGCTCGCGAGTCACCCGGAACATTTAGAGGACCGAATATTTTATGGCGGTGTTCAGGTGTCAAGAAGTGCATCACATCATTAATATACTAAAATTAGCTCCCATAATAGGAGAAAGATTTAAATTTAACCTTTGTTGTCTGGCTTTCCCGTGGCTTAGGGAGACAGAGGCAGGAAATGCCAGATCAAGAAATCAAGTGCCTTTTACAGCACTTCTTATGGGCGAGGATTGGAGTGCTCTCCCGAGCCCCTCGAAGAAGCCTTCAGTCTCCCCTCTGCTGATAGGCTACATCATATCCTCCTTCCGCGATGGCCTCTCTCTCCCTTTCACCAGGATCCCTCATTCCCTCTCACCTCCCGATTGCTGGTTATGGTCGCAAAGGGTCCCTGCAGTCTCCTCCTGCCAGTTTTCCAATCTGACAGCCAGCGAGCCTGTCAAATTATGAGGAGGGCCTGATGTTAAATTTAGCCTCCGTGTCCTTGACTGCGACAAGTTTTCCTCTGCCTTCCACACCCTCCCAGTAAATATTGGGGTCAATATTTCAATAAGCGAGTGGTCAATCTAAGGTACAGACTCCCTTGAGGCATGGCGGAAGCAGCTAATATTTACCCATTCAAATGCAAATTAGATTTCCTTTAGAAAGTAGTATATAGTGGAGCAGGAATTTGAGACATGACGTGTAGCGAGTGTGGTGTGCTCAAGGGGAACAGACTACTTTGCACCTGTGGTTTCTAAAGCCCCACCACTGGGGGAATTCCTCACCTCATGTCTGGATATGTTTAGACTCATTGTTGGAAATTGATAGCTGTGATTAGACAACAACTCCATTATCATTGCATCATTTGACTATCAGGATGGTAGAATCTAGACCAAAAAGCTGTTTCGTGAGCATGCATTGTAATATTTGTAATAGAGAAGGCTGAAGACAAGAGAAACAGAGAATTGATGTGGTGGGTGACAGAAAGCTCAGGGTGGAATTTCTAAACAGAATGAAGATGTTCAGTGAAGCAGTAACCTAATCTGTGCTTGGTCTCCACAAAAATAAGAGAAATGTTGTTTCCCACCCCGTAGATGTTGCCTGATCTGCTGAGCGTTTCCAACATTTTGTTTGCTTTTAACAAAGGTTGATGACAGTGGGACTGGTTGAGCACCTGAGAATAGAGAAGAACCACTACTGGGGGTAAACAATCAAACGATGATTATATCTAAAAACATTAATGAGGTTGTAGTTATGTACAAAGACTTCATAAATTTTATCTTTTCACTGGAATAGTTAATGAGGATCTTATTGAAATTTATAATGAGACTGAATGGTGAAAGATTGCCTCCAGAGGTTAACAAGTTGGTAGGTATAGGACAGTAATTTTATTGAAAGAACAAAGACACAGGGTACAATTTCTTATGGAGAACCTGAAATTAATTACAAGGAGCTACTGAGGCTGAATCACTATTATTTAAAAAGGAATTGGTAAGTATATGAATGGAAAGGACATAAAAGATTATGGGGAAAAAGTAAGGAAATGAGATTCAGTTGATAACTCCAGTTAAAGAACTAGGACAAGCAAAGGCTTGATGGGCTGAATGGCTTCACTCTGTGCTATAATTTTTCATTGGTGTAAATTGGAGTAGTGAAGCCAGGTTACATTTAAATGAGCATCTTGACTGAAATCAAGCTTTGATACTGATCAGAAAAGTGAAGTGGAATGATTGTTCTCTGTTCCTGCTTACTGTGGTCCAAGTACGGAGGGCACTAAAGTAAGTAAGTTAAAGCACTTCAATTAAATTCTAAGAGCTGTGCTGAAAAAAATACATGTCATTTTGCAGTATTGCAAAACTTAATTATCCTATGTTCTGCTTTGTTTATGTGAGATATTGCAATGTTTAAATGTAGAGAGTGAAATTTGTAGTTGAGAAAAGTTTCAGAACGTTAGGTTTCCAAGTCTAATTTTTGTTCATAGATTCAGAGTGTTGCACCCTGTTTCTAATGAGCTTCTGCTCACACATGACAACAAGTGCAAACCTCGTAAGGTTTGACACAATGTGCAATCTTTTCCTTTGATGCATCAAGCTTAATGTTCAGCTGGATTGCAAATATTTCAAAATTTCCTACAACTCTGCTCTGAAGCACAATTCATGACTACGAAGGGTGGGAATATAAGGTCCATGAGTAATGATTTTTCTAGTGATAATCCTGAGTTTATCTCAGAACGGTTACAGCACAGTAAGGAGGCCATCATTTGACCGATCATGATTGTGCTGGTTTTCTGCAAGATCACCCCAGATAGTCCCGCCCTTCCCCCGTACCCCCGAACATTTTCCCACGACAGGAGCTTGTCCAATTCCCTTTTGAAAGTCCCAATTGAATCCGCCTCCACTATACTCTCACGAATGCATTCCAGATTCTGACCACTCGCTGTGTAATAACACTTTTCCTCACGTCGCTGTTGGTTCTTTTGCCAACCAATTAAATCAGCGTCCTCTGTTTCTCTTCTCTAAACCAGGAGCATTGAGGCCAATTGCAGCATTCCCTGCTGTTGTACTAGCTTAGATAGCTAACTCAGCATAGGGAGTGCATCAAATTTGAGTTCTCCATGGCTCAGAAGCTCATTGTTTTCACTAGCTGTGCTACTGGTGCTCCATATTCCAGGCTGTTAAAATGTGATATTGTCAGTGTGATGCACATATAAACACTCTTTGTAAGGTAACCAGTAAAACCCTTTTATCAAAATTAAAATAAATCCCAAATCCCAAGCAATTACTTCACAATAAGCTAGAGTAGATTGTCTCTTCACTTAGTGATTGCAGGCTTTGTTTAAACGTCCAAAAAAGGAAATGAACAGATGCTTGTTTTAACAGGATGAAGGGCAAATAAGATCTTGGTTTAAAAACATCAATAACATGAAAGTCTATGTGAGTGTTGAATAGAATGAAACAATGATGAGTGGCACTGCTTTTTCACACATTTACCTTATGAGTTTGCTGTGGGTTAGATAGATGATGGGGCCTATCGTAAGTTGTGCTGAGAAAATTGCAGTGTGATCCACAATATATTACTTCTTACAATAAGTGAAACAAGGAGATAAACTGCAAATGCAATATGGACTTTTTTCCACATAGGGAATGAGCAGAGAGTCTGTATTGTAGCTACCGACCATATATTTCTGAGCTGAATATTAAAAAAAAGCATTGCCACAGGCAGACAGAATCACTTGTGGGGATTGTCAAAGCAATTTTGTATCAACAACTCACAAGTGCTGGTGGTAAACAGTTCAATTGGTACGATCTCTGACACAACAAACAAACAACCATTTTGTCTCAAAATCAATGCTGTATTTGTCTCATTGATCTACAGGAATCAAGTCTGTTTAAAATACAGAAACCAAAGTACAGAGCAGAAAGGAGGAAATGGCAGCTGATGTATGAAGTAACTACAGAGTAAAAGCCCAGATATATAAACACAGATGCTGCTTTTTGTCCAGCAAGTAAAACATGGCAAAATTTACATATGACCAAGAAATAAAGAGTCATGCAGAGTAGTTCAGCCAGAACCACACTGCAAGAAACATCTGTTTAAGGACTTAATTGCTAACAGTATTTTATCAGAAATGTTACCATGAGATTTTTGATCCTAAAATACTACTTTGTCTTGTATACAGATTCCATAAAAACACTGCACAATTACACAAGGTCCATACTGAATGTCCTTGCCAGCCACTAAGAATTTCTGCCCAATACAATGTTTGTCATTATTGTCTGTGTTGTGGATTGAGAAATAAAACCTCTCTCTGAACTGGGTGCCTCATTGGTCCAACAGTTTTCTTCTCTCCCTCTCTCTTGTGAATGCAGTTTGTTCCGTGTCTGCTAAATGGATTTGCATTTTGTCCCCCCTGTTGCACGCAGTAGTGTTCCCCCACTGTGTGTTGCCATTAGCTTGGATGCACAGCCTTTGTGAAAGACCTGCCTGCGGTTCTTGCATAGTTGAATTGAATATGCTTCTCTGAAACTGAGCTTCAAGCACACTTCCACGTGACACTATAGGAATAACTGTGCTACAAATATCCAGTGAGCTGTTCTGGTTTCAGAAACCCTTTATAAAGGCTACCTAAGTAAAGAATTTAATTAGCATGTTCTGAGTATTAACAGAGTATTTACATTTGTACAGGAACCACAGGGACCTCTTCTGCATATCTTGTAATCGTTAATAAGGCAAAACAAATTCAGATTTGTACATTTCTCAGAGTACACAGACATTTTTGGGAACCAAATAAAGGAAAGTCATTTTTTGGCCTCAATATGAAACCTCACAGTGGATTCATTGTAAATTGGTATCGTGATAAATAATACCAATAGCAAACCCTGGGTATTATTAAAATAGTTTGAGGCCTGTAACTGCTGGAAACAGAACATAAAACTTAAAAGCAAACAAATTAAAGTGAAACAAAAAAATTACAAATTCATACAAATTAGATTTCAAATATTGGAAAAATGTACAAACATGATTTCAGAATTCTCTGCACAAAGAAATCTAGAGATTTATAATTGATAATATATTAATTCCAATTATAAGCAATCTTCTGGTATCAAAGTTCAGACTTTTTTAACCCTCCCAACTGTGCTTCAATTCTATAAATTTACAGCGTTCTCTTCTTGTTGCAGTGCATTATTTAAATCAAAGGATCTCGTACACAGGACAGCTCTCACCAGGTCCAAGAACTACCTTGCCTCAACTTCTTTGGGATTACGAGAAGGGGAGTAGTCCCGGGACTCTGAGTTAGTGAGTGGGGTAGTCCTCCGGGGAGACACAGACCGTGCACTGCCTGCTGGTACCAGAGGAGGTGGGGCACTCAACGCTGCAGTTGGTGGGGTCCTGTTCAAAATACCATTGTGATTGGCAGTGGATGGACTTAGCCTCGGGTAGTGCATTCCGCTTAAATGAGGCATAAAAGATGGCACATGTGCCAAGTGACTGTCCATGGCTGATGTATGCAAGGCATGCAACCTGGCACGGTCAAACTCTTCCCGTAGATGCAAGCGTTCTCTTTCATCTGTTTGCCGTAAGCGCTCCTGCTCACGCCTGACCTCCAGGACGTGCTCGTGGTTGTAGTCGTGAGGCTCCCTGTCTCTGTACGACCGATCGTGCTCATAGAAACCAGCGGGCGTTGGGAACCTGTGCATGGAATCTGTGCGTAGGGGGAACTCCATCCTCCGGTGCAAGTCAAAACTCCGGTACGCATCTCGTAAAGGATCCCGGACAGGATCCCAAGAAAATCCGGGGTGGGGTAGTCGCTCTCTTCCCGCCAGCGTGTTCATACCTATGAAAGGCGTCACCATCCGAGCACGGTCAAGCACATTCATGTTGTTCATCTGGTGGATGCTGCTCATTGTAATAGGCATAGGGCCCACAGAATGACCCAGTGGAAGTCCGTGTATAGATGTGTGGTGAGGTGGCTCATTGCTCCTGGGATGCTGCGATGAGTCTGAACCTATCACCATCACCTCATTATCCTCCTTTCTCTCTTCCTTAATCTTTACGTCGTTTTTTATTTTCTGAAGGTCGCAGGAGGGCTCTGACTTCCTTTCGCTGTCTTTGCTCACCGAATTGCTGAGCTTCATGCTTTCACTCAGCACAGCTCTGCTGTATGGAGAACTGGGTCTCACAACTGGCTTTGCATTGTCTTCTGGGAGCCGTCTCTCATGGCTCTGCCCTTCCTTTATTGGTGACCGGTTCTCCTTGATTTTATGCTCAATGCCAGGTAACTCCCGCATTGGGTCCGTGTGCTCTCTCTCCAGCTCCTTTGACCGATCTCGCTCAGTGCTGCTGTGATGTCTGTTTGGATCATTAGTGCTGCGGCTGTTGCTATGGATGAGATTGTTAATTTGGTGGTTGACTGGGGCAGATGCTGGTGACGATCGGTTGGAGTGCCTGTTTTTCTCCATTCCATCCCTAGAAAAACATGTCAATTATTTTAAACTGCGTGGAACTGCAAACAAATATATCTGGCGATTTGGTTTTTCAAATCCAGTTAAGAGTTTGGAAATTCTGCAAGGTTTTTAGGCAAGTAATCTTTCACATAAAATGCTGGAAATATCTAGGAGCTCAGTCAGCATCTTAAAGAGAAACACTGGGTGCAGTCCTTTCAGAATGTTAACCTGTCCTTTCTTTTTACAGATGCTGATTGACAGCTGCATATCCAAGAACGAAGCTTTTCTTCTAACAACTATGCAAGGCCTAAAACTCTCAAATAGCCAATCGTTTGCTCAATTTCATCATATGAAAAGACATAACAGAAATAAACACAAAGACAAAGAATCCGTTTGGATAAGAGGGGTGAAGAGGAGCATTTCTCATGTAGTAAATTATAAGCAGATTCAACAGTAACCTGCCAAAGGAATTGGAAAAAGAAAAAAATGCAAGGACATGGGGAAAGAGATGGGGGATGTGGGACTAATTGGATAGCTCTTTCAAAGAGCCGGTAGAGGCATGATGGGCTGAACAGCCTCCTTCTGTGCTGTAAGATTCTATGATGCTAACAATGAATATCCTGGAGCTTGGATTGCCAAAGACCTATGCGTTTTATGAGGCATTATTCTAGAACTGATTTTGTAATTGATTCTTTTATGATTTGCACTTATCTTATTTGTAAAATAAACTTACAAATGAAGAGATTGTTTCTGTGCTGTTAACACTCTCTTCCACATTACAAATAAATGTTGGCATTGACCTTACACAAGCTGGGATCATGCCTACAACTGTCTTGCTGCGATATACAGGGTCACGGAGAGAATATCCCATTAGCACGGGTGTCCAAGCTAGGATGGGCACATCACACATCCTGGAAACTCCAGCTCATGGCTGCTTAGTTCTGCACTTCAATATGGGGTCAACCTCTGCCCTTTCTACTCGGTCTCACTGCTATCAGAGATGTGGGATGCCCCATTGCTGAGAGTCCATGCCCCCTTTGTGTCACTGGCCTTGAAGTAGGTCAGTCTCTGCCCTTTATGAGGCCAGTGAGGGCTCCCAGCATAGGCTGGGACCTCACGCATTGGGCCTAATTCTAGACTATTCTGGTGAGAAGGCAGGAGTCTGGCAGACCGATCAAATAAACTCAGGACTGCATGACCATGTAACGAAATGTTCTGGATAGTCTAGTCCTAATAGCTGAGCACTGGGGACCAAGTTTCAGTTCATGCTCTATGTTGAGTTACATCATCACCAACAGTTGGCCCTAATGTTAAGCCAGTGAAGAGAGGGGGAGAGTTCGTCATTAGGGTTTGCTGACCACCATCCAATAATTTCAGTCGCTAGTGGACAGACTGAATACCGCCCAAAGATTGGATCAAGCTGATCCCCGTGGTTAAATTCCTTGCAACAAGTTCCCGTTCACAAATTGTGGCACTTGGGCAAGTGCTGGTGGGAACCCAATGTCTTTGGAACCATCCTGAAAGATTGAGTCAGCAGAGGAGGAAGGTGCAATGCAGGATCAAGAGGATTTAATTTTTCAATACATGAAAGAGAACAATTGTCCACACCTATAGAAAATTCCTATTAAACAGGAGAATGTTTAGTTAAGCAGGTACCTTTCTTTCTCTCTGTCACTTTTAAGCGAAGATTCTCTTTTCTCCAAATCTCGATCTCTGTCGTGATTAGTTACTGAGGAGCTTCGTTCAGGCTCCCCTGGTTTTGGCCATTGTGGTGGGGTTGGAAATGAAGGTGGAGTTCGATGGAGGCGGTTCCATGGTTCGTGAGCATTGTTGAGGCTCTGCATACCTGGACCTTCTTTGTGACCAAACATGCTGTTGGAAGCTAAGAAAGTGGAATATGGGGGAAAACACACAGATTGAGTAGTTGGAAGGCCTTTTGAAAATCTCATGAAGCACAAGTCAAAATGTTACATCGTAAAGAAAGAAAGAAAACCACTCTTGGAACTGGGCTTGAAGTTTAGCCTCAGTCAGTATTCATAGTCAAGTCATCCACAGATGTTCAGTTACTCATTTGAGAAAGGTTCATCAGATGAGGCAGTGAAGGCAAGGCACCTAGTCTTGATAGCAGATACTCCACATCACTGCAACTGCCACCACACAGCAACATCGGTGGAGGACTGCACTTATGCAGCCCGAAAGACTAGGTTACACCCAGAATCTGACAACTATAAAAACTCAGCCTGACGCCTGCAGTGTTGGTTGACGAGGAATGTTCGCACCCATGGGGCAGCTGCTACATGATCTGCACTACGGCGACAGTTGCCAGATTTAGATGGCAGGATTAGCAACACAATATTAGCAGATCACGAACTGCATCCTTCAGTTTCTTTAAAAAAAAAACTTGGCAAAGCCTGAGCCCAAGACATGTTCAGATGGCAATGGCCCATTGAAATAACTTAACTTGTGCATGAAGAAAACGCACTGGCAAACAGCCAAAACCAGTCAAAACAAGCAACTGTGCTCCTGCCTAAATAAATACATTATCTTAAGGAACTGTTTTGACAATACAAAGAATAATGGTACTTTGGATTTACAATACAAACATGTACTAACCAAGTGCTGGATTGCCTAACCCTCCAAAGGCACTAGTGCTGAGGTTTCCAAGGCCACCGTAGGTGTTTGATCGACTGAATGGATCTGAAAAAAAAAATGGATTTAGAAGACAGTCAGCCACTTTTCTAGAAAAGTCTATCTTTGAGGTCTGAGAACACACATTTCATTTTGCAGACTGAATCTAGGTGGGATTTACCTAGAGCTGGTGCTGATCTTCGTGCATGAAGGTTTGATGCGGAAACAGCTCATTTTAAAACCTGGCAGCATCTTGTTTCCTCTCCTAATGCTCAAAACTACTAAGTCAGCTGCCTAATAAAACTTGTCTCAATGAATACAATCCTTTCAAAAGCTGGTCAAAAAGAATATTTTTTAAGTAACCTATAACCAAAGTCCAAAGATGAGAGAAGACTTTGCTTTTGTTCTGTACCTGTTCACTTATCCAAATACAGCAACTGAAAATATCCAGACTATCAGCTGGTTTTCAGACCCTAGAGTTAGATTTTCCATCCAATGACAATGCAAGAGCAGAACACTGAGCCCTTATGATTTCATGCTCAATTTGTCTCTCATGGGTTTCTTATTCTCACAGGATTGAAAGAATGCTCCTTGTGCCTAACTTCCATTTTAATCTCTGATATTTAAGGGGTAATTTTAACCTAACTCGCCACACGGGAAACCCATTAGATTTAATGTTCCAAGAGCTTGTATTTCTCTCCATTTACCCACAGCAATTGAAAATTAATTGATGTGTATTATAACTGTCATTCGCATTAAAACTGCAGCTGCCTATATTTCTCCCATACAGTAAATGTTGTTTCAGATAAAGGGGCCGTCACCGCATCCACCTTGAAGATATTTATAAACGTCACACTGGAAAACTGTTGTGTGAGCCTGTGGTAGATACTTCGCAGCCACCACTCCCCCGCTTCAAAAAGTAAAGCGCTTAAAATGGATGGCCTGACAATAGTTTTTCCACAAGCAAGTTCCTTCGGCTCGCTCTTATCTCTTAATGAGAACAAACGTAAGGGCACGACATCCTTTATATATAAAATATGCTGACACAAACTACAAACTAAGCTTTTGCAAACTTGACACATTTGCTGCTTTATTTCTGCATAACCTTATATTCAAGAAGTTAAAATTATTAAATAATTTGGAAAAAAGGCAGCTGCGAGATATACAATACTTTACCCATCTCGAGACATTATTGAGTGAAAATATTAGACTGGCTTCAGTCGCAAGGGTAACTAAAGAGCTTTGGCTAACTTCAAGTTACCAAAATCTAACATGGAACAATAATTTTCTTAAGCATGTCGTTAACTAGTGTGTTTCTCATTTCCTCTCAATCTGCAATGCATTCCCATACTTGTGTTTGGGTAAGGTTTAAATTTCACATGAACTTAAGCATATTCGTACAGACAAGTGTATAAAAAGGGCAGGAAAAGGCCATCAGGCTCATCTCGACAGGGTGCAAATTCTTAGACTTATGTTTCGTCCCTAACCAATCTACCTCCGGAGAGCAGAAAAACCAGCAAAAGAAACCTATGGTCAGTTCAGGAAAATCTCTGGGAAATTTCTCTGTTGTGTGCACGCTTCAGGTTACAAGCAGGTTAAGTACATTAAAAAAAATGCACGGCTATGAATGTGGTGGAACCTTCCAGACAGCTGCTTGGGAGTTACGATGTGCAAACATGAATTAATGTGTGACTATTAGTTTTTGTACGGTTAGTAAGGCAAATGGCACAGACTGGCATGGTGGAAGGCAAAGGGATATGGCAGATTTGCACTTCTGCATGCACTTTAACAAAATGAAGTATTTTTAGAATAGCTGCACAATAACAACTCGCAGAATTGCAGTGCAGAGGTGTAGGTTTGCATCTGTAATTTGCAATGCTTGCCACTTCCTTATTCAGTGAAAAACTGCAGCAATGCCACTGGTGCATTCTCACCATCTCCTAATAGATGATAACAAATCTACAGAACATATTGTTTCTGTGCTCTCCTGCAGGAAAACACTCTGCACCATCAGTTGGGTAGGGGCCAGATAATGAAGAGGTTTTGTTAAACGGTGTTCAGTCTAAAAGTTTTTCCTAAGAGAAGCAGGCATACCCATCTCACTGATAAGTAAATACACGCACTCTTAAAAGAATTTTTAAAACACACTCTTTATGTGCAAAACTTTCATATTATGAGGACTATCTAGTGTTATACTGGGGAGGGGGGGGGGGGTGTGTGTGGTGGAAATCTGTGATTACTAATGCATCTGAAAAGGGATCCTTCAACCAAAAAGTTTGAAGAACCACAGACCTATCCTACCTAAGGTTTGTAACAGCTTATTTAGGCAGTGTGGTCACATTCAGGGACCTACAAAGATACACTTCACTTGGATACAGAAATATAGCCAAATGTGCAACCTCCTGTGAAGTAAAACCCGCAAGCACCCTGACTTGCCCATATCTTCTAATATTTTTCAGAACAAGTCTCTGAAGACTTGTGCTCCAGAATCAGCTACAACCCTAGTCAAGCTGCTCCAATACAGCTACAATATTGGCATCTACCAGTCAATGTAGAAAATTGCCCAGATATATCCTGTTCACCAATAACAGGACAAATCCAATCTGGCCAATTACCGCCCCATAAATCTATTCCGATCATCAGTAAAGTGTTAGAAAGTGTCAGTGACAGTGCTATCAAGTGGCACTTACTCAGCAATAACCTGCTCACTGATGTTGAGTTTGGATTCTGCCAAGTCCATTCAGCTCCTGACCTCATTACAGCCTTGATCCAAAGATGGACAAAAGAGGTGAACTCCAGAGGTGAGGTAAGACAAGCGTAGCATTAAGGAGCCCCAGCAAGATTAAGTCAATAGAATCGTGGGGCAAACTTGCCACTGGTTGGAGTCATACTGAGCTCAAGGAAGATGTTGTGGCTTTTGGAGGCCAATCATAGCCTCAAGACATCGCTTCAGCAGTTCCTCAGGGTAGTGTCCTAGGCCCAAACATCTTCAGGTGCTTCATCAATGGCCCTCCCTCCATCATAAGGTTAGAAGTTAGGGATGTTGGCTAAGCCTCCTTCTTCAAAAACCATTTGTGTGTTGCTCGGTGAAAACAGTGGGATCATTTTACATCCGGGATGTGTGAAAAGAAATCTGCTATTGCTGTGGCCTGCAAGAAGTGTTCAAACCAGTAGCTACAAATTTGGCAGGAGAAAAACAGCTCCCTCTTTAATTGACAAAGTTGGTGGGTATGAATAGTTGAGCCTTCCATACATCCAGCCAGGGAGGGGCAAGACTTCAGCCTCACTCTTTGAAAAAAAATTCTTGGTTTCAATGAAAAGGTGGCTGTTTCACAGATGAGGATTGAGGAATAGTTCCATCATGGCAACCTAATGACACTGAATGCAAGGAATTTTTTTGTCAAAATGGCATACTTCTTTCGTTTAAGTCTTTGATCTCTAAGAGACATGTTCTGACCAGGCTCCAGTTTGGTTCCCCAGTCTTTCATTGAACTATATTCTCTTGTGAGCTTACCAGTAAAAGTGTACTCATTCCAACTCAGCAGTCAATCTCAAGGTCACAGCACTTCAACTTACTTTCAAAGTGCTGTTACTCATACATGGGGCAGAATTTTACCGTCGGCGAGCTGGGCCCTCTCGCCAACGCGTAAAATGACGCGGGATGACGTCAGGCGGAACCCCCAACGTCACCACGTCCCATTTAAATTTACAGGAAGGCGGGGGCGCAGCAAAATCAGCTGCGGGCCTGCCGACCTGTCAATGGCCATTTGAGGCCATTGACAGGATCAATTAACCAGTTAAAGGACCTGCCCGTCGAACCTTAAGGTTCGCCAGGAGCCCTGGCGGCAACTAGAAAAAACACGAAACCTCATCCAGCGGCGGGATGAGGTTTCATGTAAGGTTTTAAAAATTATACTAAAGTTGTTCTGTAAATTATGAACATGTCCCAACTCAAGTGACACTGTCACATGAGGGGACATGTAAGGGATTTTTCTTTTCTTTATTTTTAATATTTTTAAAAGTCGAGGCGATCTCCCTGAGGCTGCACTTAGCCTCAGGGAGATGTGAGCTCTTTTGCGCGCATGCGCGAAAGAGCGCACTCTTGATTTTAGGGATTCCCGCCCGCCCGCGCAGGGAGCATATAGCGCTTCCTGGTGGACGTCACGCTGGGCAGGCCTTAATTGGCCCGCCCACGTAAAATGGGGTAGCAGCCCCGATCGCTGGTGGTGATCGGCTCCGCGCCCGTCCGTGATTGGGTCAGGCCCGCCCGCCCGACAAACGGAAAAATCTGCCCATGGAGTGCTCCCACTTATAGGGAAGACTCTTATGAGACCCATGGAGTTGGCATCTGGAGGACAATAGGAAATGTTGATGTTGGGTCAGCAGTATGGTCTGTTCTCACCTCTGGGCAAACTCACCACAGTTCAGTGGGTGAGCAATGGCATCAGTGGGTAGTGAATAATTAGCAATCATGAGGATAATTAGGGAGACAGGGAGGATTCTGCTGGGAACAGCCTCCAGCTGATCCCAGCTGCTCAGTGAAGGTTGCTTCCTGGCGATAGGTTGGGCAGCCATCCAAATCAGAAGCTTTGTGCTCCAATGGCTGCACCGCAGCAGGACAGGCCACACCTGTGGCCCGAATGAGTCCATTGGAAGGGCTCGCCCTCTGCTCCAAGGGGCCTACTACTTCAACCCTCATCATTTTTAGTTTTGTTTCATGCCTCCACATTGAGGTATCCTTGTGCTCTCCTTTCTGTCTGAGCAGTGCCAACCTATCCAGACCTGTGGTCTTCCAAAGGTTCGCTGATTGGGCAGGCAGCCAGCAATCTCACAAACCCACCTACCATCCTTAATTGACAATGTTCCTGGAGGTGGTCTTTTAATTGGCAGGCAGGTGGGACTCTCAGACCATTGGGGATGGAACTGCATTTGTCCCTTATGAAAGAATATTTTCAAAGGCAGCCTGTGTTTACCCTCACGTATTTATTCTCATTGCACTAATATTCAGGCACTCAGACGGATGCTCCCACTCAATCAGTTTCATTCACATACATGCAGGTATCTGTCACAATGCTGTCACACAATCACTTCTACACACATGCTCATGTGTTTTTATACGTGAACTGGATTTGGACTGTTACTTGCATTGACTGCTCCTTTCCAGGTCCAGAAACCTTCCTTTTCTCAACTCCTCCCTGGCAAGGCCAGCATTTATTACTTGCTGCCAATGAATGGAGTTTCATGGACAAACCTCATTAGTCTCTTCATTCATTTTAAGAGGTGGCTCACTGCAATCTGCAGTCAGCCTGGATTTGACTCAAGCAGATCTCTGTCAGAGCCAGAAATAGGTCATTAAAGAATTATATTTGCAAATATTTTCATGGCAGCAATAAAAAAAGACTCTGCTGTCAGTTTAAGTAGCAACAATGTCCAAGACCTTTGCAGTTCTGAAACAAACCTACTCCTTCAACTAAAACTATGAGCAATCTTCTTTTAACATGGAGGAAAAAGCCAGCCAAGGCAAGGTTCTGCTTAGTCACTTCCTTCGGGTTTCAGTGCTGCTGATGCAGGATCTTCCATTGTTGCCAAATAAGCCCAATCTTTTCACTGAAACAGCACACAGCACCACAATTGTTTTAAGATCCAAGAGGCAGATCAGGCTGGTGCAAAAGACTGACCGGCACCTTTTAATTTGATGTTGAAATGTTGGTTGGGCAGTTGTTACACTGAGTGGAGCCCCTGTTAATAAAACCAGGGAGCAGCATTGGCATTGCATGATGCAGTGATTGGCCTGGTGATGTATCCTGTGGGGTGCAGCAGGAACTGTGAAATCACTATCTCCAGAAAGAAAAGCAGCTGAGGGAACAGTTAAGTAAAAGAGAAGCTGATCATAACTGGATTTAGCTGTGGCTGGATGCAACATGAGCAATCATTGTGTCAAAGGCCCAGTAAGGTATAAGGTTGCGCAACTGCACATCTGCCACCCAACGCCCATAGTTCTCACCTGCCAGGTGACCAGTGGGTAAGTAGCTGCCGTGGTGATGAGGTGGAGGTCCAAAGGTGGTTGCAGCCGGATGTGCATTGCCTACAAGGAAAGGACGAAAATAAAGAGCTCGGTTAAATGAAGGATAAAAGAGTCAAGAAAAAATGAAAGCAACAATCCATCAATACTGTTAACAAGTCATCAGAGAATAGAGATACATAGGGTCATTTCAGTGAACACATACATACAGTTCAAATTATTACTATATCATCAACCCAGGAGGCAGCTTTCTGTTGAAATGGAAATCCATTGAAACATATCTACTACTCTACTTCCATATGACTAATGGAGACTGTCATTTTCCAATCCACCAAGATTTCAGGACACATCTAACAGATGAGAAGTCCAGTGACAGGTTTTAAATGAGATCACTTACAAACTTTTGTAATGCACAGGACAGAAGCCAGGCGATAATGAAGATCCACCTGAGGAACTAAGGGAAATGCTGCAAAGTGGCACAATGTTATCGAACATAGTGTTGCCCAAGCAGCCAACCATCTGTCTTGTGGACAGTTAGTCAAAGTTAACATGTACACCTACCACAGTACCAAAAATATCAGCACATGTACAGTGCCTGAAAGAAGTGAGGTGCTGTTCAGCGTGCCAGCAGCAATGGGATGAAAGCAATACACATCAATGGTATTTTCATCTGATGGCAATTTTACTAATGCTTTGAGTTGCTGCACTTTATTGACTTTCAAGAATTCCTCATCTGATATCCAGCGACCTGCATTTATGTTGTGGCTTCAATGTAGTAAATATCTCTAGATACTTGCAGCTGGCAAACAGTAATAGAAGCTTTAGGAGAGATTGAAAGCAGTGATAAGTAGCAAAATGGAGGTGTTTAGGAAGCTCAGGAGAGCAGGGCTGAAATTGCAAAAGGCTCAGTTCACAGGTGGTTGAGGGGAGGGGTTGGGATGCTCATGTGGTCAGAGTCCAAAGGAGATTACAGAGGTAGGGGTGGGGCAAGGGTATTCAGGAAGAGGATTTTGGATTTTGTGTGTGTGTGTGTGTGTGTGCAAACTGATAGGCAAGCAGAATCGAGTGCAGTTGCTTTCTGGATGAGTTTGCAATCTATATAGGGTGGCAGCCATCAAAATCCAAGCTATACCACTGGAGTAAGGCCAACTCATTATTTTAAGTTGACATCAGCTTTATTCTAGACACTCTATTTGAATATTTATTTTATCAATTTAATTCAGACCCAGGTGTAATTAATATATACTGTATAATTCCATTAATAAGATTAGAAAAAGATGAGGAATTTTAGATTGCATTCTCCCTTGACAAGTGGCTGCACCAAGAGCTAATGAAGATGATTACAAGTATGGTTGGAGTGAATTAGAGCATCAAACACAGGTGGAACTTGAACCCAGGACCATAGTGGTGTTGTGGTAGCCTCAAACACCAAGTAAACTCCACAGGCTGAAACATTTAGATGACATTTTACAATCAGTCTTCTGTAAAAGTTATTGATCTCAGCTTCATGGTCAGGCAATAAACTCAGCAGGTGCTTTACTAATGGGAGGAATGAAAAATCTAAAGACCTTCTTTTTCAGGTTGCAATTCACTTCTCCTCTGGTCTGGCACTGGCAGAAGTGACGAAGAGTATTGCACTAATCCATTCTCTTGGGTCCCAGGATGCACAATCTGGGAAGCCATCAGTATGTGAAAAAACTCAAAATACAATAAAAACTGTTCCGCCATTCAACGATATCATGGTTGATCTTTTACCTGAACTCCACCTTCCCGTAATTTTATATCCTTTAATTCCCTTAGTAACCCAAAATCTATTGATCTCTATCTTGAATATACACAGCGACTGAGCATCCATTGCTCTCTTGTGTGCAGAATTCCAAAGATTCGAACCCTTTAAGCAAAGAATTTTCATCTCAGTTCAAAATGTCTGATCCCCTATTCTTTAGACTGTAACCCCATGTTCTAGTTCTAGATTCCCCAGCAAGGGGAAACATTTTCTCAGCATCTACCCTATCAAGTCCCTTAAGAATTTTATATGTTTCAATTAGATCACCTTTCATTCTTCTAAACTTCAGGAAGTTTAGGCCTAAATGAAATATAAACAAAGAAAAGAGGAAATATTCCATATCATCAGCTGACAGACCTGTGGTTGAGAAGAGGGGCCTGGCAAGGTCATGTGGATATGAGAATCCTGGGAACATTCCTGGTGCAGGTGGCCGACTAAACAGGTCTAGTTTTCCCCCTATTTCGAGTTTGTGATGGTCCAACGGCATTTGTTGCTTTAAAGTAAAACAAACATCTTCAATATCATGCATTAGAGTAACAAAGCGCCAAAAGGAACAATTATTCCACAATCAAGACTGGCTCATGGTGCTCTGTTTGAGCTGTTAAAATGGAGGGATATGGGCTGGAAAATTCCTCAGGGGTCCTCCTGATCGATCACATAAATTTGGTGCATACGGTATTCCTGCTGATCGTCAGTTAACTGAGAGAACCTCTAAGAAAGGGAAATCCCGGCAAATAATTCTGGACAGAATAGCTCAAAAGCAACAGTCACTCATAGTAGTTTTTGAAGGGGTGGAGTGGGATAGTGCTTAGTATAAACTGGTACACATATTAGCAAAATTTCACTACTCTAACACATCTGGCAGCTTTTAATATTATTTAATACATCTTCACGTACACTGATAGCTAATAAGTATATATGGAAAGGAGAGAGTACAAAATTTGCCATTCTTGGGATTGTGAAGGCTTGTCTTTTCAATACCTTTAATTTTTGCTGATGATGGTAGATTTGCCAGGCAATCTGCACATGAACAGCACACCATTTCCCAGGCTTCTGTAAGACACAAAGACACAACACACCTTAGCAGACACGTTTCAACTGGCAGTAACGAAAACATGCAAATTCATAGGCTTACTGAAATAAAATGCAAAGCACCACATAAAATAGCAAGCAAAAAAAACCTTTAAATGGACTGTAGCCAAATATATATGTTGTGAAGCTTAAAGCAAATGTTTGACAGGTGAGCTGAGAGAGCATGAATGAAGAAATCCTTTTCAATTATATGGCAAGAGCTGCCAGTAAGTAGACAAATATACACTAGAACAAGGACATGTAATCCTGAGATAGAATGCGCCTTGTACATTAGATTTGGTTTGGGTTACTGTTCCCATATTTTGGAATGGAATGTCAAGATGACAAATCGACGATGAAAAGGTTTTGATTTTATGAAAGCGTTACTTCTGCTTTGAAGAAACCATAACAATTTGCATTTCAGCTGAATTGGAAACCGGTGATGTACATCCTCTGTACTTCACTTACTGTAAGAGTTTAGGTGCCTTTTCTCATCGTGGATCATAAGCAAGTACCCTTCCTCAATCCAGGCAATGGAAATGTTGTTATGCAAAGGAGAGCTTAACTTGAAGAATGGTAATTACTGCAGCTATGGTGAGAAATCTTCTGCACATGCCACAGCTCATTCTGAGAAGGATCAGTTTGACTAGGAACTACAGCAGATACCAAAATTACCCTGTCATGTTATGACTATATGTCATGAAACGGAGGTCCAAAAGGCAACACTAATATTAGGAATACTCCTTGTGGCTGCCTTGCAGACATCTTCTTTGGTAACTTTCTCAAAACTAATACATATTTGGGATACAGTTCTTCTCGAATGACCCTTAACCTTTCCCAGGGTGGTAAATTATTTTTTGGGGGCAGAATGGAGGTCACTGTCTCCATATTAGTTGTCTATATTACACAATCCACTTATCCATTATTTGCTTTCTGATAAACTGACCCAATGTCTTGTCTTCACAGTTAACTGTTATTTGTGCACCCAGAAGGTAGAATCTTAGCTCTCCTTCATACTTGATGGCATAGAATTAAAGAATGATTATCACCTCAGCCCAATGATATTTGGATACCAGGTCTGGCATGAAATTAACATGAGGTCTGAAAACGTGTCTATCCTAGATAAGGCAGTCATGTTATTAGAGTACATAGCTGAGCTCTCTCTCTGACTGAAACCAAAGCTATTAATGTTACTATTTTCAGATTAACAGTGCTAACTAGTGTAGGGTAATAGGCTCAATAAATCACAGACATTTGTGCAAGACTAAATACTACCCTTAAGAAGGAATCAGGCATTTTGCTCCCCTCTGCCCTACCCCAGAATATCTAGTTCACCACTTATTAGTGACAGGAACATTGGTGAGGGCACATTAAGTGCCTACCCAGAAGGCAATGGATAATGTTAGACCATTAGGAAAGCATTCAGTGCTTAGTACCATTAACAAATTCTACATTGGTTGAAGTAATTTGAACCTGCCTGCTTACAAACACCATGATTGTGGTGGTGTCTGCCTATAGAGAATGACCAATTATTTGGTTACTAAGGTGTGAGAGCCTGCCAATCTATTGTTATTACAATCAGCTTCCTTTTGTGGGAGGGTGGAAGGGGAAAGAGAAGAGAAAGAAATAAATGGTTCACCTCTCTCAACAATGACCCAAACATGTTCCCAAACCAGTCAGAGAAGCAGAGCACTGTGAACCAACCCTTTCTTCCCACCCTGACCCCGCAAAAAAGAAAAATAGTTGACAAGAGTATATTTTGGGAACAATGCAAGAAGTAGAGTTCAGCGGTATAACAGGGCTTCCGTGATTGAATAGGGAGTAACTCGGGAGCTGGTCAAGTTTAAGAACAGAGAAGATAATAGTAGTTGTAAGCGTGTGAATTCTAGGCTCCTATCATTAATTCTCTGGTAAGTAAGAGGGGAAGAGAAGATGACTTAGATCTTCAGGTAACCAAAGAGCTAGCAGGCTCATTTGGAAATGTCACAAAGAGCCTGATGTGTGTGACCACAAATATGCTTGGTGCCACCAAACTCAAGGTCTAGCTATCAAGTCCAGCGAACTTTCTGCTTCTGGCAGTGATGGACGTTATTTGAAGAACTTTTTCTGGAAGTCCAAAAACAAAGAGCAGAATATTTCCAAGACAGCCTTGAACCTGGCTTCTATGAAACTGAAGCCCTAGGGAAAGATTCATTTCCAGGTGTGCTAGGTCTCGACTAATACTTTTACTCAAAGTATACTTACGCCCATTGGTTTTTGAGGTAGATTTACCCTTTTGAGTGGGAGCTGGAAGAAAACAGTAAACACAAATGAAACACTGAACTCTTCATGGATGAAACCATGTCAAAAATAGACGTCTTGATTTTTTTTTTAAACAAAGTGATCCACAAGTTTTTCCCTTGGGCTTCCATGGCAGACTGCAAAGAAGTGTTCAGTGGGAAGATAGAAAGCCTTGCTGGAGCACATACAGATTTTTGAAGCCAGAACTTTGCGATAATTCCATTATTTGCGATCTTAAGTTGCCAGAAAGCAAAGGAACTTCAATGCGTTTCAAAGAAAAGTTGCATTCACAATGAATGTATCACTATAGGAATAAACCATTTTGATGTGTGGGTGACCACAACAAACTCTCAACCGATGTTAACAAGCAAGCAAGATCTGAAGATGGGCCCTGTACAGACCACAGAAAGGAGAGAGGACAGATTCACTAAAAGCTTCATATAATTTTATTGGATGTACCTATGTCACAAGCCAGATAGCAGAGAATCAGGAATCAAAGCAATTTGAGTTATTCCATAATAATTTAAAGTATAAATGCACCTGCCATGTTTATTCATTTAGAGCTCTAGGGAGGGGGGCCACCACAGAGTTAACTGGTCCCAAAGTACTCAATTAAGTCTCCAAAAAAAATGTATGCAAATGCATAAATCGTTACAACTGCACAACCCGCACGAGCAAACATAGTCATTTGGTTACAGAAATCTTTAATTTTATTGAAACATTTACCACAGTTTTCAAAGAACAGCAGTGTCCTTTTGCTTTACTATGTTCAGAGATGAACACATTTGTCTTTTTCTTATACTGTCTTTAGAAGTAAATCAAACCAAGATGATTTCCATACTTCAGAATTTCTCCTAAGTTCATGTCTGGCCAATTAGAACTACGAAGACCGGATTCAACAATGCAAGACATCGACAAAATAAAACCAATTAAAAATCCTTCTTCCTTTGAACATTAATTTACCCTTTGCCTTCAAAATTTTCCAACAGCACACACAACTCCCCCAAGGCAACATCTGATTAGACACTTCCCAAAGTGAAAGGAAACATGTCAAAAATTATGCCCAAATATCCAAAATGTTGTTCAGCTATGAAGCACAGCCCAGGCTAACTTGTGCAGCCCTCTCACGCAGGTGGAAGAAAATAAGTCTTCTCACTCTGCTTCTCCTGGACCACAAGGTTGAAATGGAGAATCAGGTGCATGAACACGCATTCACCAGCATGTCAGAGCAAAAATATATCACGCATATGAAGCACAGGAATCAAGTAATTCAATGAGATCTGCCAAAACACTAAATGGCAGTAGGCAGCTTGAGCAGCCCACTTGAAATTTAGGCTCAACTTTATAAACAGGTATTAAAAATATTTGTTATAATCAATGCAGGAAAATAGCCTGAGACTTGCAGTGTACATACTTTCATAGATTCCATTATAAACATGATGTTTTGGAATAAAAACACGCTAACTTAATAATGTGTGAAATGGTTTTACAAAATGATTAACTGTTAAAAAAGTAGTTCTCACTTACTCTTATTGACTGTCTGTAGGGGTCTGACAACTGCGAGAAAAGATGAGACAGAAAGGTTGTACAATTATATTGATAGAAGCAAAATATTAATGGGAACTGACAATATAAAAACGATCTTGGATAAACTAATAAGACTGCTGTCAGTGTCTAATGCATTAAACTCACCCAAACGTAATCACTCATTGGCAATTTCAATGAATTCTTGGGATAGATGGAATTCATTTTTTTAAACATCAGATACAAATCAAATACTCATGTCACCATCAGTAAAAGGGTAAATTATTCTTTGTAAAAGCATTTACAGACAGCAAAATAATGCAAACATTTTCTCAAAGAAGCTAAACTAATACACAGCACATTATCTATGTTCACTGTGTGTCACTGCTAATACTCTTCACCAGCCAAAATATATAGAGGATTGCTGCTGTCAATTACTGTGCACCCTATTTATATTAGTGACTTTTTGAAATATGAACAAATGTTGCGCTCAAGATATTTTTATCATCAGTCTCTGTATCTCATTCATTTAATCATCCTCATTCATTTCAAGCTATCTTGTCTCCATGGAATTTGAACTAAATTTCACCTTTCATTTGGTTCTAGGTTAGTATAGTTTGTTATAGAAATATACCAGCCTTCTGCAACAAGACATCGCAGCAACAGTGCTGCGCTGGCTGAGAGCTCAGCAGTGGTAAATACTAGAAAATGATTTCAGTGTTAGGTACCATAAATAGTTATAGTCTCTAGCTTCCTTAACCCCCCTGATCTGTGCTTCTATGTTGCTTGACTTATTTTAATGGAAAAAGGAACACCTCCAACAATCAGCATTAACAAAGCTTTTACTCAATTCTTTTGAGAGATACCCACTGTCCCTATCAGAATCCATCAACATAAAAACAATTTTTTCAGACAACATATCCCCAGAATAATAATTGCATCTAATCAAGAATTCAAAAGGCACAACCGTTCCACTCCTTTCCCCCATGTAGTGAAATGGAACATTAATGCCACTCTTATTCATTACAACCCTTTTTCTGCCCAAATGACGACTCCCACAGCAGCAAGTTTTCCTACATTACAACTGTACACTTCCAAAGTACTTCATTGATTGTAAAGGGCATTGGGATGAGCTGAGGTTGTCAAAGTCGCTGTATAAATGCAAATCCTTTCCTTTCATATTCCTTTCAGATTAGCAGTATCTCACTGGGCTTGAAAGTTCACTCAACAAAACTAGATCAAAAATATTGGCTCACAGAATTGCGATTTATTGAGATCGCAACACATCTGCAAAACTAATAAAAGGTTACTGCTTGATATAAAAACAGAAAATGCTGGAAATGCTTAGCAGATCTGGCAGCATCTGTGGAGAGAGAAGCAGAGCTCTCATTTCGAGTCAAAAAAGACTCTTACTGCTAAATGTATCTGCTGATTAGTGAAACTCATTTTGTGGGCATCCATTTTCAAATCCAGATATGGGTTAATATTGGATAAATCCAAACAAATGACCTGGAATGTAATAGTTCATTCAATGCAGAAAATGCATCAGAAACAACCCTGTAAACAAAACTATGCTGAAAGCAGCAAGACCTCCCTCAGGAGGGGCTTTCAGTTGTAAATAAAGATATTGATCACTGTTGACATGTTGCTGCCAGTTTGATAGTGACCCCTGGGTAGATTTATATCTCATGTGATATACACATTACTGGTTTGCACTGACCTTTCCTCAGTGTTGGACAAACTCCGACCAAATTGGCAGTCAGGGTTCTGCGCTATCTGCATGTGTCTGAATCTTACATTTGTGTAGTTATCTGCTGTTCCTGAATTAATGGCGCAGCATAAGTTGGACAAATTCAGGGACCTGGGTTATATTCTAATAATGTAAATGGGGCAGTAAATAGCCATGGAAACCAAGCTTGTAGACCTATCTGCTTACACTGCTTTGTTAACTAGCAATATGGATACAAACATGATGTAGTCATTGTTATGAGCAGGCAGAATCAGGATTTTTAAGAATCAAAGTTAGATAAAGGGCTAGTAAACAAAATGCCAAATAGATTTGATGATCAAGCCTGGTCTTGCTTCTGGATTTCAACTTACTGGCGGTTTCTGGCTGCATGGCCTTCTGAAACACTTTTGCCAAGATGGTATCTTTCAAGGAAAAGATTTTTGACAAAAGATGAGCTTGTTTAGAATAGGAAGGGTGATGATAGATTGAACAAGCTCAGGGAGCACTTACTAAAACTGAGCTTGGAATAGTGTTAACAGCAAGAACCTCAAAGATTCTCTGAATAGGCTTTTCATAAGCAGTCAAGAACAAAGCTGTAGGGCAGGTCAGAAATGCATTTGGTGGTATAAGGCATTTGGTTCCTGTGCAGTTCAACTGCATCATAGTGAAAATTCAACATGTATGTAATGCAGTCCTGACTCAAGATTTCAGGTTGAAAGTGATTAGTTCATTTACCCTGGGGTCCTTCTGGAGTAGAGTGTGAGGAACTGTTCCTTGCCTGCTTGCTACATCAATTGGATTGGAAGTCTGGGGAAAGACAACACCATATTCATATTATTAATAACAACTGCTCCAGTCCACTGAAATTATTACAAATTACAAGGCCACAAAGATATGGAAAAGCCACTGGGCCTAAAAATTTCTGAATTTATGAAAAATTATATTTATATTTTAAGTAGAGAATGCTTTCTGTAATCATTATTTGTAACTCAAATTCAAAGATATTAGATTCTGAGATGATTACTGTGAACTGCAAAAGTATATATCAAGAGATATCTGTGCATCTGCATCCCTTATATAGAAAGTTCTTAATTTTGGCTGTGCCTATGGGCTGGATGCTGAAGTCAGCCACTTCTCCACCATGGGTGATGACAATGGGGAATGAAGGGGAGTGAGCAACCTTTGGTCCTCCCGGTCACAGAGTGGCTCAGGAGGAGAAATTCCTTAGGAGCCCTCCTGTTATGTTAATTACAGCAAAATTATCACTGTCACTGCTCCATTGAAATTGACAGCAATATCTAGGGTCTGTATATGCGCAGAGTAAGGCAGAAATCCATAAGCTGTTGTCAGTAATTTTACACATTTCCGGAGTTGTGTTGTGGTTCCTCCAGACTGCAATCGCTAAGCAGTGAATTGTCAAAGATTTCCACTTATATGCCGTTAGTTTTGCTGTAAATATCCTTGAAAACCCTTGTTGAAGGAGGTGCAACTGGGTTATTAATGGCATACTTTTAAAAAAAATTCATTCATGGGATGTGGACGTCGCTGGCATTTATTGCCCATCCCCAATTGCCCTTGATCAGGAGAAATTTAAGAGTCAACCACATGTAGGCCAGGCCAGGTAAGGACGGCAGACATTAGTGAACCAGATGGATTTTTACAACTTAGGCTTTTAATTCCACCATCTGCTGTGGCAGGATTTGAACCCAGGTCCCCAGAGCTTTAATAAAAACAAAAAACTACTGCGGATGCTGGAAATCCAAAACAAAAACAGAATTACCTGGAAAAACTCAGCAGGTCTCAGCAGAACTGCTGAAGGGTCGTGAGGACTCGAAACGTCAACTCTTTTCTTCTCCGCCGATGCTGCCAGACCTGCTGAGTTTTTCCAGGTAATTCTGTTTTTGTCCCCAGAGCTTTACCCTGGGGCTCTGGGTTACTAGTCCAGCGACAATACCACTACGCCACCATCTCCCCCTCAACTTCATTAACTTCATACTAACTGCTAAACACCCCAGTGGCCCAACAGCTAATTTTATATTTGTGGAATGTCAATTTTTTCCATTGATTAAAAAAATACTATAGCATTTTGTTTCATGTAAGAGTGAAATCAATGGCCTGGATTTTGTGGTCATATCATAAGAAATAGGAGCAGGAGTAGACCATTTGGTCAATAAAGCCTGCTCTGCCATTTAATAAGACCTGATTGTGGCCTGTCAACATTGCCAATACCTTTAAAAAAAATTCATGAATTTCAATTAATGTTCTTAAGATTGCCAAAGGTGTATTCAAAATATTAATTTATAATTTGTCAGGATTGCACTTTTCCATACATTCACACTCTTGCTTGCCTGATGCTTAGTTTAATAGCAACTGTGATAACAGAAACCACCATATTTCAACAGTGACAAACCTCAAAAGTACTTCATTAGCTGTGAAGTGTTTTGGGATGTCCTGAGGTTGTTAAAGGCGTGATATAAATTTAAATCATTCTTCCTTTCCTTTATCAGTATGTGCATAATATTCAAGTTGTAAAAATGATTGGCTTTTACTTTGAGGTTTGAACTGCTGTTGTGAAACTAGTTTAAGGATGCTTACACGACAATTCTGAAGGCTATTATATGGAGTATGTAGGACCTTTGAGTCCACAGGACTCAATTACTTTCTTTGACAAATTGAGCTCAACATTCAATCAGTTGTTTGGTGTAGCTTCGGGCATGAAACAACTATGAAAAGTTTTAATAAGTTGGCACTCTTTATAAATTTTCCATATGGAATCACAAGTTCTGTTCCAAGTTTGGAATTTCCCTGCAAGTTACATTTTGATAAACCTTCAGAGGTACCTTTCCTTTAATGACATTTTCCTTTGCACTGAGACTTGAAAGACAAAAAAACCAGGAACTTTCACCAAAACTAAAATATCAAAAAGCCCACACCCTAATAAAAATATTTCTATTTTTATAGCAGTTTTTAAAAATCTATCCAGAAAGCGTTGATGAGCTGAAGAATTACTTTGTAGGCTATGTTGTCATTTCAGTGCTTGATTGAGTTACTGCTCTGCATTCCACATTTAAGTATTTACTATTCTTTAAAAACATACCTTGAGAGATAAGAGAGCTCATTCTACAGACTGCCAACTGTTTACTACACTTGGAGGTTTAAATTTACTGTTATCTAAAATTGAAAGAAAGCGTTTTAAAGCAGTTTCATAATTGATTATATGTTGCTGAAAATGTTAAAGTTTCATTATGTTCTCTTTCCTGTGACCTTGAGTTAAGGATACTACATGCCTGTCCATGAAATTGCCATTTGCCTACACTACGACAGTCAGATAATGAATAACCTGTTATGCCTCTAACTGGCTCCCAGCTCAGCAAAGTGGAGTGCGAAGACAGTGAAATTGACTGAGGTAATCTGTCTCTTCCCACCTCAGTGACAGATGCTTCAGTCTGAAAAATGGAGGAGCACTCAGCAGCACCGACCCAGGCAAACTTAATAACCCTGACTGATCGTGGCAGCCCAGTGAAAGGCATTGTGCTCAGTCAGCACAAGCACACGCAAGTCAGGCCTTTAGGGCAAAAAAATCATCTGCTCTACAGAACAGGGTAATTTGCTCGTTTGAAATGGTTCCTACCATTACAATGCATCAGCTACAGGATTTTTGACTCCAAAGATGGGTCAAGTATTATTAACCTTTTGCAGTTTACCCTGAGGGCCTCCTCTTCTACTGAAGTTGGCATGTAAATTATGTGGAAATTTGCAGATCAAACCGGTCTCTGTTTGACAGACACATTTTTTCCTCGAGTTTTATGCCTAGAAAATGCTGTATTTACTGATCCCTGGTATAATCATAGGTTAACCACATCAATCACAGCACGTTTACAGTAACCCTTTATTAGCAAAGGTTATGCAGAAAGCATATAGCAAATCTCAACTTCAGATAAGCTGTTTGATAATTATAAATTTACAATTCATTGCTACTTTCTTTTAATACTATTGGACATTTAGGGTACAGTTGCCTCAGTTAGCTGAGGAATCTTACACACTCAATGATAATTTAATTTACCAAGACAAAAAATGGGGAAGGGGTGAGAAAGATAGAGGACTGGCTTTGCCCTTTCTAGCACTGTCATGATTATCCAGAAAACCACCTAATAAATCATTGTTAGCAACTTTAAATTGATTTACATACCTTAGGCTGAAATGCTCCCTGAAGTGACCCAAAGGGACCTGAATGTGGAATCATGGATGGCATGCCTGGCATTGCCGGAGCATATGGTGGGAAGAACTAAAATCAACAAGATATGAAGAGTTATATTCAGAATGAGAAATAGTCACGTAATGCATATCTCACGTACAAACCAAGCACTAGCTATGCAATGATGCAATTCAGCTACTCAAGAACAAATGTACATCAATTGTTTACACATGGTTGTTGTATCTTTGCCACCATCTAAAAATAGTACGATATCAGATAATGTTTACAACAGGCACTTCACCAGATACAGGATATGGTGAAGCGGTTAACTGTGTGCAACATATATCTAAAAGATGCAACATTAAAATAATTTTACATATGGAAGACTCACAACTAAGTCTTCCTCCTGAAGCATCTAACATTTTATTTTCAACTTCATCAAAGACTGGAAAAAGGCCTGGTATAACATCTGCTGTTTTCTATCCCACGACCCCATAATTTTAGTATGAGCAAATTAAATTACTGCTGCGATCTTGCATCATGTCTGCGTGAGGCAACTGTTCCCAAAATGCCCAACAACATAGGCTCATCTTCAGTGAAGCCAAATAAAATGACATATCTTCATCAAACAGAATTGCAATTCAACAATGTAGTTTTTAGGCAGCTGCGTTCTTATTGATTTTGTACCTGTAATCTAAACAAGTAAACAGCTATCTATTTCTGCATTTTATGGGAAAGCGTTTTGAAGGTGTAACATTTTTCAAACTATACCGGAGGTGCTAGCATGAACACGGAGATGCTTGATTTGCATGTGTGAGATAATGCCTCTGCTATCAAACAAGCATGTCCTGGATGCACAATGACATGAAACTTTGGCTTTAGCAAAGGAGAGACTGTCCAGAGCATATTCTGCCTTCAATTTGCAGTTCAAAATCACCTGATCTATATTTAGTCGGTCTCTGTTAGAAATGCAAATTGAAGCTAATTTGATGAACTGCAGATGCATTGGAAACCACAAGAGTAGAAACACCAAATTTAACACATGAAATGATGCTTGATCAAAATAACACTTTAAAAAAATGTGGGTGTGAGCTGAAGCACACGCACAATGAGCTCTTGAAAAAAAAAGAGGACACTCACACTAGAATGTCGATAGAAAGGATTTTCTATTTTTGGTGTATACTTTTCAAACTGAAAGGAAGAGGAAAAACAAGTTGTAATAGATTTTATTTTGCCTAGCATCTAAATCACTCTGTCATTGTGAAGCTCTGAGGCTGTCAAAATGAATTAAATACATTCTCTGATCACCATGTACAATCAAAATAGGCTAATGATTGATCAATATTATTAGCTGCTAATCATTTTCAACTTGGCATGAACTACTTACAATTTTTTGGGAAAAATCGATAAACAGCTTTTAATAATTACTTCTACATATTTCATCTTTGAACAATTAAGGGAAATTAAGAAATGGAAAGTCTTCACACACAGCCATTTGGCATGGCAGCTGCTGCTGAATATAATAACTGTGTATACAGAACACATGCATAATTTCATTAATTATAGCCATTACCAGATGTCTGCCACTTAGTCAGCATAAACAACATTAATCACAAAAACATACACTAGGTAGATTATACACACACTTCTTTATGACCATAATTAGGCCACATGGTACATTTTTTTGCATTAAAAAATTGAAAACACATTCTGCAACAAGCAGTTTCTCTTCTTCATCTTTTTTGGAAAATTTGGAAATGGCATTTAAAATGGAGTAGACATGCATGCAGCTTGCACAAGTACCATGGTGAGCTGGTGTGTAAACCAGAACAAATTAACTGTTTTTAAACACTAGTCAAAATAAAGAAACAGTAACCAACTGAGCATTTAAGAGCCAGATTCTATAGGTATATATATGGTCTTAGTAATTTTAATCGTACATTCTTAACACTTAACTATGCTACAAAAACAGTGTTTGTGTGTTAGAAGTTATAGAACTGCTACTGTTTTCAGTTCACAGAAAGAATATGTATAAAAACAGCACTGTGGATATATTTATACTTTATTCTTCCACACTGGGCTACTGTGGTATTTCACTCTTTGCTAGTACGCAATGCTCATATAGCATATATTTAAAGTCATATTCAATTATTTCATACTGATGAATAAAAAAGGTTTAGTGCACTAAAATTTAAACCCGCAACCCTGAAATAAGCAGAGAACAAATATGTGTTCCAAGGTCCAGAAAGGATTTGTAATTTCTCCGTCTTTTGACCACACAACACTTTAAAGCACTATCAAGCGCCTTCGAGATGTTTTACTACATTAAAGGTGCAACATAGATGTAAGTTGTTGTTGCTAATTAAGTTTTGAAACAACTTTTCTTATGACTGCTATCAGTTTGTGGTATTTTAAAATAGCAGGGCCATATTAACTTAACAGTCAACAAATATTAAACAAGTTTTAAGGTACTATTCTCTTTAAACATTAATCGATGGTGACTGCCAAAAGTTTGAAGTCCAATGTACACAAAGAATCTCAAAACAAACATACGATCTTCCACCTTAATTGGTCGTCTATTGATTGTATGGTCAAAAGATATCACAGGAGGTTCAGAATAGAAAAATAAGTGCCACTGGTGTTTTTCTTTTTAAGAACCACATTAGCCAACCCATGGTCACTATGGCAAAAGAGATGAAAGGTATTTTTTTTGTAAGGGGAGAGGGGGAGTCAAGAGATGCTCTACTTATCCTCACTTTTCTGCCTGGGGTATGCACCATAGGTGGTGCAGTGGGCGGCATGAGTGGAGTCGGTGGCAGACTCGCAGGGAAAGGAGCAAACGTGTGCTGATGTGTGTGTTGATGCGTGTGCTGATGCTGGTGTTGATGCTGATGAAACTCTGCCCTCAAGAATGGTGGCGGGGCTAGCGACCCTGCCCTGTCGGAACTCTGAACCAAAAACCGGTTGTTCAACTCCTGCCTCAGCAGTTCATGCTCTGGAAGAGAAAAAAGAAACACAAGGGCTGTGGGCCAGTCAGTTGGAAAAAGAAAGGCCAAATATTCACCTGGCATTCCCTGTTTCTGCAGGTCATGCTGTGGTGGTTTTCTACGTGAGGACTCATTGGTGGAGGTAACAGAGATGCCTGTGACAAAGCACCAATCAGAATTCCCGACTGAGGCTGACAATACATGATTGGTTGGTTGAATGATATCAACAGGCTGGTATCTAAAGACAGAAGAGAACCATATGAGTCATCCCAGCAGAAAACAAAACTAGGGAAATGAGAAACACACACACAGTCCACCTCTAAAGGAGATAGCTAAGACACTGTACTTGTCTACATAAGAGCAGGCAGCAATACCACTATTAATGAAGTTGGCACCTTTGCAAGCTACCATTTTCTATTCATCGGAATTGGAAAAATGCATCGTGAGCTTTAAATGGGGAGGTATGCAGCAATAACCATTTGATTACTTTTACACTGGCATTTCAGAGCTCGTCTGCGTTTCTTTAAACGGCCAAACCTTACAAACACTCTACTCTGAATCACCTTCACTGCTAGTAGCATGGCAACATCTGCAGCATGCTGAAAGCATACATTTTTAATAAAACAAAACTATTATATGCTCTTATGAGGACATGTTTCTTGACATCATATCAGACACTTGCATTCAATACAACTTCAAGAGAAAAAATCAGTTTGAATTATGTTAACTTGCAAGATAAACACATTTGAAAAACTACTTATTGAAATATCATTACCATTTAAGTTAAACTGAATGGAATGATTAAATACAAGTGTAATTCAAGGGATGAAACAAGATTCTTGTTAATTAGCAGTACAATCATCTTGGCCAAATGCTTCTCTGACATTTTTGGACAGGATTTGAAAATTTACAATAAAACAGGCATGATTTTGTTTAACTCCCCCAAAAAGAAGATCTTTGTGGTGGTGCTCAGTATAACTATTTGAACAAGACAGCTATATTACAGAAATCAATCTATCTTGTTAAGGACTGTTAAACATCATTAAAACATTCAAAGTTTCCAGGAAATGAAATATGGAGGGGATTTGATTTTTGAATACCCAAATAGACTGAAACAAGGATTTGTTATCAAGCTAGTCTTTTGCTGGGAGGATAAGCAAGTAACAGCCCAGCTTACAAGATCAACAATGTTGCTTCCTGAAAGGTGAGGGATACGCCATCAATTCATCTCTCTCTTCCAACTTAAATCTACAACTGACAGGACTATAATTAAACATTTTCTCGGTTCTTCAGGGGCTTCCCAAACATGGTACACATTTTCTCTCGCCAGTGAGGGTATATGATCTGCTTTCAGGCTTTACCAATGCTGCTTTTTAATTTGAAATTCCTCATGAGCATAAAACCAATCTGCTTGACTTCTTATAAAAACAAAATATGTATGAGTTTTGAAGCTATGGTTGTGGTTTATAAGCACAAATCAAATTCTTTGATCACCCCCTTAATCTGATAAGTGTGGGCTCTTCCATGTTGGGGGGGCGTGTTTGGAGTGAAAGGTGAAGAGAGGGAAGGGGATGGAGGTTATTGGTCGAGTTCTACATCTCTCTCTCTCAATAGCATAGGCTGTTATAATATTAATCCACTATAATACCAGACTACTCATTAGGTGGACACCTTAAACCATTACAAGATCTGAGTGTGCTGCTCTTTCTTTATTTTGTCAGCTCTGAAAGCTACACCTGTAATGACCAAGTTATGTGCAATTATCTTAACTCAAAACAATTCTATTCAGAATGGCGATTTGACATGTTACAGCATCTGAAACAGTCAAGTCAAACAAAAGAGAGTGCCTACATAAATGAGTGAAATTCAACTTTGATTGCATTACATTATATTTTTGTACATGCTTCAGTTTTATACTGTAACAGATTAGGCTGGCTTCTGAATATCAAGGAATCTTATGAATAAAGCGAGAGTTCTGAACCTTTTTTATGCAATAAACTTCCCTTATCCCTCAAGGCCATTTCCATCCTGTTGGGTTATGAACTGAGTAAACACAATGTTCACTTTTAAAAAAAAAGAGTATTTTGTTCAGGAATATTTTAAGTGAAACACTAGAACTTTTAAAATTGAACAAAATTAAATTGGCATTTTGGGGAATTCAAAAGGAATTATAAATATTAACAAGCAAAGTCCTCAATGACAAATGCAGCTGAACGACATCTTTAATACTGGGTAAATAAGAATCTGCACCTACCTGAATAGCCAGGTCCTGCAGGGTGACCCGGTACAACAAGGCTGTTTGACGTTAAAGGAGGTGGTGGTGGTAAGGTAGCTGGTGTTGCAAACATGGCGTGGTGATGAGGGTGAGTCTGAGGCCTCAGGGAGAAATTATGTGAGGTAGCAAGGTTTGGAATAGATAGGGGCAGGACTGGAGTGGATGAATGATGAGGGTGGATTTGGGGGGATGAAGGCAAGTGTTTGGGTAGGCTGACGCTTGCAGCACTGCTGGCGCTGCTACTCCTGCTGCTGGGGAAGAAAATTTGATCATTAGTTAACATATGACACAAAACATAACAATAAAAATACAAATATATCTCATGTGCTGGGACTAAAACAAGACAGTCATGTTTCCTGTGAAATCTCTACTGCAAATGTGTTAAAACAATCCTGAGCAAATTAATTTCACATAAATCATTTTTTTCATTCCAATCAAAACTGGTACATAGTTATATTTGTAAAAATTCAGTCTCACTGATCTCTGCTCTTCCTCATTACAAAGGGCAATAATATTTATCTTGGTGGTGTATTTTTATAAAAATGTAGCAATTTTCATTTAAAGAACTAGGGTAGGAAATTAAGTTTAAACTTTTATTGGCAATTATCTTTTTGTGATCTTGTAATCCTTAATACTGGGTAAGTAACATAGAAACATAGAAAATAGCAGCAGCAGTAGATCATTCGGTCCTTTGAGCCTGCTCCACCATTCAATATGATCGTGGCTGATCCTCTATCTCAACGCCATACTCCTGCTCTATCCCCATACCCCTTGATGCCTTCAGAGTCTAGAAATCTATTTTCTCCTTAAATATATTCAGTGTCTTGGCCTCCACAGCCTTCTGTGGCAGAGAATTCCACAGGTTCACCACCCTCTGAGTGGAGAGGTTTCTCCTCAACTTAATCCTAAATGGCCTACCCCATATCCTGAGACTGTGACCCCTTGTTCTAGGCCCCCCAGCCAGAAGAAACATCATGCCTGCAATGAGTCTGCCCAGTCCTGTCCGAATTTTAAATGTTTCAATGAGATCCCCTCTCATTCTTCTAAACTCCAGTGAATACAGCCTAATTAACCCAATCTTTCCTCATATGACAATCCTGTCACCTCAGAAATCAGTCTGCTGAACCTTTGCTGCACTCCCTCTATGATAAGCATATCCCTTCTTAGGTAAGGAGACCAAAACTGCACATAATACTCAAGGTGTGGTCTCACCAAAGCCCTGTACACTGCAGTAAGACATTCTTGCTCCTGTACTCAAGTCCTCTTGCAATAAAGGCCAACATGCCTGAACTGTTTGCAGCACCTGCATGCTTGCTTTCAGTGATTGGTGTACAAGGACACCCAGGTCCCTTTGTACATCAACATTTCCCAATCTATTATCATTTAAATAATACTCTGCCATTCTGTTTTTCCTACCGAAGTGGATAACTTCACATCTATCCACATTATACTGCATCTGCCATGTATCTGCCCACTCACTCAACCTGCCTAAATTGCCTTCAAGCCTCCAAACATCTTTCTCACCACTCACAATCCCACCAAGTTTCGTGTCATGAGCAAAGGTGGAAATATTACATTTGGTACCCTCATCCAAAGCATTGATATATATTGTGAATAGCTGGGGCCCAAGCACTGATTCCTGTGGTACCCCACGAGTCACCACCTGCCACTCTGAAAAAGATGCATTTACTCCTACTCTGTTTCCTGTCTGCTAACCAATTCTCAATCCATGCCAATATATTACCCTCAATTCCATGTGCTTCAATTTTGCACACGAACCTCTTATGTGGGGCTTTATCAAAAGCTTTCTGAAAATCCATAACATCATATCCACTGGTTCTCCCTTATCTATTCCGCTAGTTAAGTCCTCAAAAAACTCCAGTAGGTTTGTCCTTTACCTTCCATAAATCCATGTCGACTTTGTCCAATCCCGCAGATATTTTCTAAGTGTCCTGTTATCATATTCTTTATAATAGACTCTAACATTTTCCCTACTACTGATGTTAGGCTAACCGGTCAGTAATTCCCTGTTTTCTCCCTCCCTCCTTTTTTAAATAGTGGGGTTACATTTGCCACCCTGCAATCTGCCGGGACTCTTCCAGAATCTACAGAATTTTGGAAGATGACAACTAACGCATCCACTATTTCCATGGCCACCTCCTTTACTACCCTGGGAAGTAGATTATCAGGCCCTGGGGATTTATCGGCTTTCAGTCCCATTCATTTCTCTAGCACTATTATTTTTAGTAATACTAATTTCCTTCAATTCCTCCTTCTCACTAGGCCCTTGGTTCCCTAGCATTTCTGGGAAGTTATTTGCATCTTCCTCCACGAAGACAGAACTAAAGTAGTTGTTTAATTGCACCGCCATTTCCTCGTTCTCTATTATAAATTCTCCCATTTCAGATTGTAAGGGACCTACTTTTGTCTTCACTAATCTTTTTCTTTTTACATTCTTATAGAAGCTTTTATAGTCCAATTTTATGTACCTTGCAAGTTTACCCTGGTACTGTATTTTTGCCCTCTTTTAATCAATCTCTTGGTCCTTCTTTGTTGAATTCTAAACTGCTCCCATTTCTCAGGTTTGCTACTTTTTTTTAAAGCAACTTTATATGGCTCCATTTTGGATCTAATACTATCCTTAATTTCTTTTGTTAGCCATGGTTGTGCTGCTTTTCCTGTTGTGCTTTTGAACCAGAATGGAATGTACAACTGTTGCAATTCATACATTCATACATTCCTTAAATATTATTAACATTACCTATCTGCCTTTTAATGAAGTTCCCCAATCTATCTTAGCCAACTCATGCCTCATACCTTCGTAGTTTCCTTTGTTTAGATTTAAGACCCTAGTTTTGGATCGGACCACTTCACTTTCCATCCTAATCAAGAATTCTATCATGTTATGGTCACTGTTCCCTAAAAGACCCTGCATAACAAGATTATTAACTAACTAGCTCTCATTGCACAATAGCAAATCTAGGATAGCCTGTTCTCTAGTTGGTTCCTCGATGTACTGATCTAAAAACCATCTCATACACATTCCAGGAATTCATCCGCCACAGTGTTATTGCTAATTTGGTTTGTCCAGACTATATGTACAGTACAGGTAACAAGTTAGGGCAAGTTGATATAGATGATCCCTGTGATTATTACAAAAGTGATCAGTACATTTGCAAGTACTTTCCCTCCGCTGCAGTATTTGGATGTTTTGAAGGTAAATGGAAGTGTTCAGTTGAGATAGCTTGCTTACAGTTAGATAAACATCAGTCATTTCCTGGAAGATCTAGTCTGAAACATCTTTGTACTTTTTGGCCCACTTGGTTACTCTGAACTGAAAATCTGGAAACTGGCATCAAAATCAGGATGACTCATCCTCACAGTTAAGTGGTTTGGAACACAAGGCAACTATTAACAGCAATATGGCAGTTAACTGTGCTGCGCAAATAACACAACATTTAACTGAAGTATGCATTAATAACTTTCAAATGTAGCCATTTAAAACAAATATAGCCAAGAATGTTACAGCTTAAATATACTTCCAACTTCTAGGCATACTCAAGGAAATCTAAATTGGCACTCCCTCAGATGAAGGGTCATTTTCTACTATTACTTTAATGCTGCCATCATAATGAAAAGTTAATTTTGCGTTAATTTGTTAGTAAGAAAAGTAGGGTTGCTCCACTGTACAAAGTTCTGCAATTCTTTTATTTGGATACCTATTTTCTTTCTGAAGTTAATTGGGCTGCTGTAATTTATTTGTTGACAGACAAATTTAGCTTTATGATTTTCCACTATCCTGGATGACATCTGTTAGTGAAGCCAGCATGTTCTCAGCCTGCAAAATCATATCTGAAATTGTGGAACAGACAGTTTCTTTGGTGATTTGGGAATGTCAATGAAACAATTGCTTGTGTTTACATTTAATGCAGCACTGGTCAAATCAAAAGGTGAAACATTCAAGCTCATATGAACTTCTGTTTAAATATATGAGTAAACAAGTACTGACAGCATTATTTGGAGAAAGGGCTGGCAAGAGCTATAAATATGAGGGAACAAAATGAACAGTTTTTCTGCTGCCTGGCTGATCCAGCAATCAAGTCCATTTAATTAACTGTGCTAATTTCACACCCTCGGCATCAACCAAGGTCTTTAAAAACTTGATTGTAAAGCTTTGTTTGCAAAAAATTACCGGTGCCTATTAATCAGGTAGGCGCAGCATTTACAATTACACAATCTAAGAAGCAGAATTCCAGGTCTTAATTTATACTTTGAACATTTTACCATGTATATAAGGTTGTGGACTATATTACATACACATCATAAATGGATAGATGAGTCAGTTAAAGCATGTCACAGATGGTGGGCACAATTTAATATCTGCCAAAAATATATTTGCCCACGCTATAATTATAGGTCAGAACCATTACTTGCTGTACTATATGGGCTGCAACATGTAACGAAGCCACTGCATAATTAAAACTTGCATTTATACAGTGTCTTTAACATAGTAAAACATCACAAGGCACTTCACAGGAGTGTTATCAAACTAAATTTGACAAGCCATATGGAGATATTAAAATATTAAGGTATTAAAAACTTGGACAAAGATGTGAATTTTAAAGGAGCATCTTACAGGTGGAGAGTGAAATGGTGAGGTTTAAAGAGAGAATTCCAGAACTCACGCCCTGGACAGCTGAAGGCATAGCAGCCACTTAAGGTTTGGGGGAGGGGGGGGGGGCGGGGGCGGTGTGTGTGTGTGTGTGTGTGTGTGTGCGCGCGCGCGTGTGAGTGATGGCTGGGAAGGAAAGTGGAAATGGACAAATGGACAGAATTGGAAGAAGGCAGAGTAATCAGAGGGTTCTAAGAGGCTGGAGACAGGGAATGGCAAGGCCATAGTGGGATTTGAACACACAAAGGTAAAAATTTGAAATTTCAGTTGTGGCTGGATCAGGGGCCAATATAAATTAGTGAGCACAGGGGGAGATGCGTGAATGGGACTTGGTGTGAGTCAGGATAGGAGCAGCAGAGTTTTTAATGACCTTGAGTGTATGGCAGGTGGAAGATGGGAGGCTGGCCTAAAGACCACTGGAAGAGCTGAATTTGGGGCTAACAAAAGTATGGATGAGGGTTTTAGCTTCAGATGGGCTGAAGCAGGCAATATTACTGAGATGGAGGCAGGTGGCCTTGGTGATGAACAGGACAGATTAGAACAACTCAGGATCAAGTTGAATGTCAAGGTTGCTTTGGTGTAATTCTGCTTCATACATCATCCAGTGGTAAGGGAGTGATTGTGGATGGGAAATGTATTTTGGGCAGATGATAGAGGAAAATTCCTGGTAATTCAGGATACACACGCTACATAACCAATGCAACAGCTGTGGTTGCTCAATGAACAAATCCAGTGATGTCAGTGTACACCATGTGAGGCATAACATGCAGCAGCACTGCACCATTGCTTCTTCTGCATAGTAAATATGGACACATGAGATCTAGCGTCTAATTTTTAATCACATTTTCACCATTTGCACAATGTATTCAATATTTCTAACGCTATATGAATTGTGCTGCATAAGCAGAAAGTTTAATACATTTCGGTAAAAAAGACATTCATACTATCCTGAATCAGAAGGGGACTGATGGCGAGCTTCTCTTTCATCAGGTGCAGAAACACTGCATTTTAGCAATAAGCTTTGCTTATGGGTTTAGTATTGTTTTAAAAATTAAATATGTAAAGATTAAAAATTTTTAAAAAATTAAACTGCACCATTGCCAATCTGATTTGTCATGCACCACTGTTAAGCAATAGTTACAATTAGCAACCTAATAGCTGAATAGTTTCTTCCAATCTTAATATTTGTTATACCCCTGTGCTTATTCAATCTTTTGAGTGCTGATGGGAGGCTCACATTAGCAGTTCCCTATGGATCTGGACGAAATGTGTTAGGTTTCACAAAACCACAGTATGAAATCAACATTTATTCTAGGTTTCAATATTAAACATGTAGAAAATAATACAGCTTTATAAAGAATAATTGGTCTAAGGTAAGAAAGCAGGTCTTGTGCTGGGGTGAGTGCATGCATTTTAAGAAAGTTAGTATGTTTTGGCTTTTGTGAATAGTCACTCTCAAATGGCAAACCGGAGTTCAAATCCAGTCCAGGCTGATGGAATGCAAGTCCTTCAGTTAAAGATCCTAAGTAAAATGAGTTCTTCATCTCAATGCATTTCTTAGCGAGCATTGTACCAGCACAAAACAACCCCTAGTTTTGAAATTCTATTCAGAGGTCACCTAAAACTTTTGTGGGAAATGGAAAAATGTCACGCTACTGGAGAATTAGGTATTCTATGATAGAGGTTTTGGCACAATACAAGGACAGAGTTGAACTACACCTGACCTAGGAGCACTCAATAAATACTGGTCTAGTCATTAACACTTCTCACCTGGAGTACTAAATAAAACACCGTGTGAATTCTGAAAGTGATGCAATATCTTCCCTGCTTACCTGATACTATTAAGACTGCTGAAAGGTATCTGGTGGTGAATCTGGTGATGTACAGGAGGTTGCGTGTGAATCTGAGACAGAGGATAATGCTGTAGTTGCGGCTGTAACTGTGGCGTTGGCTGTCTTGCTTGGGGCTGTGCCTGGTAAATGGTTTCCTTTACTGTTGGACTCACTGTGCTGTTGGAAGCACACGCTGAAGAAGCTGGAGGTACCACAGCAGCTGGAGGGCTTGGCACCAGCGGCACAAAGGGTGTCTCCTTGCTCTGTTCCTGGCTACGTTCTAGTCCAGAAACCTTGGAAACACCTGGTCCCTTTGTTTCAGGTTTCTCATTCAACGTCAGGCTGCTTCCAGTGAAGCTTGAACCTAGAAAATTAGAGAAGAGCAAAACCTTTTCTGAAGTGTTTATGCAGTACATTTCCATGCTTAACCATCATCAGCTGATTCCACCTCTCTGAGGAATAAAGTCAGCTTTAATAACTCACTCCTAATTATTGTTAAACGCCTGTCGATTCAGGTCTTCGCCAAGCACATTCTAGCATAAAATGATTATGTTGCAGTACAACTCTGAAAAGTTCACAGCCTTTTCCCACTGTGCAATGATCAAAATCCTCAGCTCATTCATGCCTATTAATATTTAAGGATTAATTAAATGTAAGGGTTTTATCGCAAACTTAATAGCATTTCCCACAATTTATTTTTTAAAAAACTACCTGTTTAAACCGTCAAAGAGGCCAATCTTACAGCCCTGCGGTCCAAGCATAATCCATTTGCACAAATTACAATCAAATGAATATGAGGGAGGCAAAGTGGCATGGATATTAACACTAATTGTTGTCTAGCTGCAAACAGCACATCTTTGCTGCAATTTACTTAATGAAAATCTGTTTAGTTTAATTGCTTTGACACTGTTCTCTTTATCTCAATAAATGCATGTATCAAGCCAGCTTTGCCGGCCTTGCTTCTGCAGTAATAGTCTAGAGGATGAACTAACAGGCAGTGAGGCCTGTGTTTACATCCCGGGCCTAATCTCTTCACTCAACAGAAATCACATTCCAGCTGGCTTAGCATGCTCAGAGTTAGGGAATCCTAAGTACACAAAGGCAAGCGGAATGAAAAACATATTTAAGACAAGAGTTAAACTTCAGGCATTAAGGGTCCTTTGCAGCAAAGCTTATTTAGGTTAACAGATTCACCATTTACTGCAAGTTTTGAGCGAACATTTAATTTACTCTTTCCACATTTTGAAACAATTATTAATCACAATAGTCTTTGTTACATTTCCATACAATTCTATGAAACATGGTCACTTCCAACAAAGAGGGCATCTTAGTGTGAATGCCATAAATTGGCAGTATCTATTCTGTGACTGATATGAATCCATTCTTTTCCTTCCAGGTCTCTTGCCAGGAAAAGCAAACCTTATAGACAATTTCTGACTGATATTAAAGCTTTTCTTTTGGGGAATTTCACCTCCACGTCAGAATCTTGCCACCATAGCACATTTAGCTGCCAGTCACAATTTTTAATATCCTATATGTTTTACAGCACTCCTGCCAATGATAGTGGGGGTACCTTTGTAGTCTGGCTCCCATGCTTTGCAATTCCCTCCCTGAACCTCTCTATCTTGCTCTTTCTTCAAGACCCTCCTCATAAACCTACCCCTTTGCCAAAGCTTTTAGTCACCTCTCCTAATAGCTCTTTCATCCATCTTTATTTGATTACATTTCTGTGAAATGCCTTGGGGAATTCTGTGACATTACAGGTGCTATAGAAATGCAAATTGCTGAAACAACAATCCAAAAAGCGAACAGAAACACAAAGCCTCTGGGGGAGGGCACAGCCTCTTCTCACAAGTTGGATTGTGAGTTCAATTACTGATCTTGTGCACCTTCCTAGCAGTTAGCACATAGATTCATGTAACCTGCTCTCCGTGTTTAATGGGCCAGGTTAGAAGGCGACTAAAACATAGAAAGATAGAAAATAGGAGCAGGAGTAGGCCATTCAATATGATCCTGGCTGGTCCTTGATCTCAGCCCCCAGCCAGGCGAAACATCATCCCTGCAGCCAGCCTATCTAACCCTGTCAGAATTGTATATGTTTCAATAAGATCCCCCCTCATTCTTCTAAACTCTATTGTATAAAGGCCTAGTCAACCCAAATTTTCCTCAACTTGTAAGTCCAATAGAAAAAGTACATCTGTGAGGGAGTTTTCTTCAGATTACTTTATGTTCAAGAATGCCAATGACAGTTGAACTGTACGCCTGCCATTAATGGGTTTTTATGAGGTAAAGCTGCAAGAGAATAGTTCTATAGAACTGGCACTGTTGAATTATTATGCAGAACCACTTTCAGGCTGTTCTGCAATAAAGGGAGCATAATGTTTTCATTACTAATGGCTATATCAACAAAACGCGAATATTTCTAAGTGCTGGGAATCCAAAACAATCCATCATACTGATAAAGTATTAGCTTCTGTTAGAACACACTGCAAACTGGAGCATGAGCCCTAAATATGTATTATTCTGTTTACAAAACAATATTAATTTTTCAAGGTAGTGCCAAGTTTGACAACATTTCAGACCTTGCATCTTCTGCAAAATCAATGACCTATTCAATTTCCAAAATACATTTTGTACTTTCTACAAAATGACATTGGAAGTTGATAAAGAGCATTTCCTTCCCAAACAAGCAATAGAAATATAGAGAACAGAAAACTAGAGAAGTAAATAGGATCTGGAAGAAAACATATTGAAGCATATTGTGCTTTAGGACCCATCAGAAGTCCTGATGCCCACACAAATGCTGTAATTGCCCGGAAAGTTTAAACTTCCAGAGGTCTGATTTGCGCTGCCCTAGAACCTTCGTGAATGTCTCCTACACAGGTCTCAGTGTTGGAGACTTGGGCTAGATAACACAACTTACCCCGGATACTTACCATAGAATTATTGCAGTATTTAATCTCTGGTGTAGCTCAGGTGAACAGCAGCATAACTCAACCCACCACTTCAACTGACACCTGCACCAACCCGCCTACCCACCCCGACACCCCACTGGCTTGACTGCTCATTCCTGACCTCCACTCACCAGGCTACCCAGCCCCCGACCCCACCACCAGCTTGACTGCCCACCCCTATTATACCCAATTGACCTGACTGCGCACCCTGACCACCCCCCCCATGCACCCAACATTCAAACCCTACCAACCACCCACCACTCAAAAGCTTTGAAATTTTTAAACACTGACTTGAATACGGCAGTTGACGTTATAAAAATGGGTACTTCCTCTCCACTGCTCCTCTTCACCATTGTTAAATGTGACTGATCGCGCTAAAGCATCGCTGCTGCAGCCGGGACAGGATGTCCCAGCTGGAAGGACGCAAAAAAGGTCCAGGCGCAGCGAACTTCACAGTCAGTGGCAACTGTTCCAACATCGCCACTGACTGGAAAATCTGGACCAATATCCAAGATAGCTAAATCACCTTGAAAGCGTGAAGACCAAAAATCAGCTTATTTCAACCACTGACTGGACATTGTAGTTGTAACACATAACATTAAACACCAGCTCATCATAATTAGCTGGCTCAAGCTTTGGAGATTAGTGATCATATGTATAAAGATCATGGGATACTTTAATTTTGATGCAACAATTAACAATGCTCTCTCTGTACACTTTGCTCTTCGTCCACATTTTTATAAAGGGTTCACATTTAAAATGCATCTGTTCTGTTGTGAATCAGTGCATCAAGCCATTTATTATACAACAGCTGCAATTCAGTCTTGTCATCCTTTTCATAGCCTTTGAATAGTTAGTCAGCCAGCCAGCTAACAATCTAAATGTCTTGAAAACAGCTGCCACAACCACTTATTATTGTTAAGTTGTGTCTGGCATGTAGGAAAATATGGAGAACTACTGTTGGGAGCTTTGAATTCGTTTTCAGCACACTGCCAATTAAAAAAACTCTTGGTATCCAGTGAAAACAATACTCATCATAATATAACTCATTTGCATATTTTTTTCAAGGGCCAAATGCTGGGAGAATTGTTCAAGAAAAACAATAGCTAGAAAGACTTGATCATTTAATTGCTAAATATCAGCATCTACACAATAATGTTTACAATATAAATTCATTGGCATGGTAGGTTTTTCTAATAGTTTAGTTCTCCTCCCCAAAGTTTATTGTATTTTCCCCAAACTGCTGGCATATTCACTGCACTTGCCAGGATTCTCAGGAGAAGTTCCAGTCCATCAGGACCACACTGGTAAAGACAGGGTCATGTAATGCCTTATCTCAGTGCACAAAAGATATGGAGCTCCAAGCCCAACTCCAAAATCCAAGGACAAGCAAAAGATTCATCAGCGATGTGCACAAAGATTAGGACTCTGCATTACTCGGTATGCAAGTGTATAGATGTCAATCACATTGAGGATTTCACAATCTATGCTTTAACAAATTTTAATGCCATGAAGTAAATAATGCTCTTTCAGTTTGAACTTGGCCGTGCGCAGTTTGCACATTCTCCCCATGTCTGCATGGGTTTCCGCTGGGTGCTCTGGTTTCCTCTCAATGTCCAAATATGTGCTGGTTAGGTGGATTGGCTATGGTAAATTGTCCCTTAGCGTGTGTGCGTGTGAGTGTGTGACCTGTGATGGACTGGCGTACGTCCTGGATGTACCCCGCCTAGCACCCAATGCCTGTCAGGATAGGCTCAGACTCCCAGCGACCCTGAATTGGATGAAGCGGATCTGAAAAGTGAGTGAGTTTGAACTTGGTCTACTGATATGCATTCAACTCTACTAGGAATAGTATCAGACTGCTTAATATTGCTGCCTGAATGTGCAAAGTAAATGCTGGAAACATTAACAAAAGCTTTATAGTGCTCCACTGTGAAATTTCAACAACTTGCAGTTACATAGTGTCTTTAATATAGTAAGAGTTCGCAAGATGCTTCACAGGAGCAACAAATAAAATTTAACACCGAACCTCACAAAGAGATATTAGGGCTGATGAACAAAGGCTTGGTTAAAAAGAAAGGTTTTAAGAAGTGCTTAGAGGAGGAAAGAGAAGAGAGACAAAGGGATTTCGGAAGGGATTTTGAGAGCTTAGAGCCTAGACAGCTGAAGGTATGGCCACCAATGGTGTAGTGATTAAAATTGGGAATGTTCAAGAGACCAGAACTGGAGGAGTGCAGGTATCTTGAAGGGTTGCAGGGCCAGAGGAGATTACAGAGACAGGGAGGGGCAAGGTAATGAAGGGATTTAAGAACAAGGATGAGAATTTTAAAAGAGGCGTTGCTTAACTGGGAATCCAATGAGCACAGAAGTGCACAGAACAGGACTTGGTGTGAGTTAGGACAAGGATAGAAGAATTTTGGATGACTTCAGGTTTATGAACACAGGACTATGATACGTCTCTTTCTCAATCCATCAGAAACAGAGATTTGTACAATTCAGCCCAAATTTCCCCAAAGAATAGCAATTAATCTGATTAGCCATTTGTTTGGTCTGAAAAGTATTGATTAATGCTCTAAAGTTATGAAGTCTGTCTCACAATGGACTGAGTCAGGTTAATTGTTTACAAAAAAAATTTTAGAAAAAGAGTCTTATCCTTAACTTTCAAGGGCACTTGAATTTGAAGCATTCTTTCCAAAATATTTTACTGCTTCCACTAGAGTTTGCCAAATCCTGATGATTATGAAAACATCACAAACTTCTACTAAAATTTGTGGTACTTAACTAAATTGTAGCCCAAGAAAATAGCTTCTACTTCAACTGGATAATAAGGTAGGAAATGAATGAAAGTCAACAGTACGTATTTCCCAATTTGAAGCTGAATTATTGATTTTCTTTCCCATTCTCTAAACAGCAAGTTATTAATCATTCCAATTAATGCATGCACATAGCTCCCTAATGCATAAACTGAACCATTAGATCAATAGTTATGCCCTTAAGAGTATTGTTGTGGCATGCAATTACGGTGTATACTGTACCTGTACAAAGTCCACTGGCTACATCAGGGCTTTTAAACTTCGAAGCAACCAGTTTTATCAAATGCACCAGATTTAATGTTCCAAAGTTCATAAAATGTTAATCTAAAGGTGTAACACTTCATGCTATCACTAGCTCCCAAGTGCCTGTACCTTTTACGGTGTTCACAATATCTCATACAAATTCATTATTGTACATTATCAAATAAAGGATAAATGGTTTTGTAAAGTGGCATCTTTGCAAAAGTGATATAAAAATGGACAAATGAAGGATGAGCAATGGTCATTTCCTGACGACCTTCCAGCTTTCTTTATGATGAACAGGCAGTATGTATGAAAGTCCACTGTTGTTTATTCAATCATATCTCAAAGTTGCATGAACCTCACCCATGATTACAGTTGTTTGCAAAGCCCCTATGTTAGGCCACCATCATAAAGATATAATTGGTTCTCAGCTAACTACATACACCTTTTGACTAATCCTGCCTCAATATAGTGGTATGGCTGAATGAGATTCATTCTTCAGTCCATTTTCCAGTCATATGCGCAGTGATGTTAATAGATAGGCATTTAGGGATGTTTGTTTGACACAATGAACCTGTTGCATGATGAAATTTAAAGTCAGAGATGGCTGCCTAACTTTCAGCCACACAGTTTTAAGTCAATCAACTATGAAATTATTACAAGCTATATATATTAATCAAGATCTTCAAATTACTACTATTCATAACATTTGCTGCAATAATTATGTGGAGGTTCCAGCTGATTGTTTACCTCCAGCCATGTAAAGGTTAAATGCTTGCTGGGAAGCAAATTCAACTTGATGGATGTAAAAACACATTCCTAATAAACTGGAATACTTTAGTTTCAGAGTCCAACCAGAACAACAAGACAATGTCAAATACAATCTGAAGCAAGATCCAAGCATTTACTTGCAACTCTCTAATTTTCTTCTAGCAATCAATAAACAGTAGCTTTTCTGGTGAAAACAATCAAAATGGAAAGGATGAAGCACAATAATCTCTCCCTGTTACCAAGACAAATCTACAATTTCTATTGTCCATGCCTGTTCCCATTGGTCATCATACCACTGCCTGCGGTATGAACACCCACTATGAACAAAACAATAAAACATAACAAACAATACCAGTTACTTTATCAGAAAGGCTTCTAAATTAATTGCTTGTGACTTACAGAAATCAAATTACAATTACTGCTACATTCTTATGAAGCTGCTTAAATTCCATGCTATTAAAGACTATAGTTGGAATTTTTTTTCACAATGATCTTGAGCTAAAACATGCTTAATTTAGAAACTGACAACAAACTGATGTACATCACATTAAGACCACATTGTTTAAACTTCTTACTTGAATACAGGTAGCTATCTCCATAACTGAGTTGCTGGAATCTGGATTTGAAAATTTTTACCATAGTAAATCCAGTCATTTTAGGAATAATTTACCTTAATACTATGCTCTGAAGCAGAGGCAGACAGATTTGTTCCAGCACTGTAGAAAGAATAAAGATAAGCAAACCTCTATTCCTCCTCACTTGAATTCAATGGGCAAATTCTGCAGGGAGATGGGTTTATAGAAGCTGTTCAAAGGCTGGATCAAATAGATGCTCATCGATCGACTCAATAAATTACGTGTCACACATTGTTCCATTTTTTACAGCCAGCTGAAGGTGCACACTTTGTGGCCAGCAACAGGTAACTTATCAAAGCAGTTTGTGTCAGTTGTCAAAACAAGCAATGTTATCCTACACTGTCTCTGAAGGGACAATAAAGGGAAGAGAACGCGTACACAGGCATTGATTGCTGCCTTCTTTGCTACCACTGCGGCTGCCTGCAGGTGATATCTGCACGTATGATGCTTTCATTGCTCTAAATGCCCTGCTCAGGCAACCTGCATTCCATCCATCATCATTCATTAGGGAAGCTATTGGCACCCAATTAACTGGAGAGGGCACAAGCCGTGAAACAAATCAGGATCAGTTCATCTTCCAACCTTCAGGCTGCAGGCAACTGGATTTCGCCACTGAGGACTGTCACATCTGGTTTCCTTCTCTATAAACAACCCATTCTATAAGCTGTCAAAATGGATTTGGAACCAAATCAGAGTAATGCTAGTAGTGACAGTGGCAAATAGCAGGAGTGTGCAAGGAGGCAAGCATCTAAGGAACCAAAGTATTGGCTTAACTGAAGGACCATAAGAAACGTGACATGTGCTGCCCTGATGGCATGAAGACATTTTACTTTTCATTTGCTGCATGATAAATAAATTCAACTATTGACGGTTTGAGCGCAAAAGAGTTTGTAAACAATTGTGGGAAGACACAGATGTTCACTTGCCATTAAATATAATTTTAGAGCATATTTTCCTTTGCATGCACCTGCCACAAAATAAACAGCATTATTCTGTCTGCTGTTGTATCTAATGAAGAAGACCTAGCTCAATGTGTATTTAAAAGTCCTTGAATCTACCGTCTGCTCACTTTATATCAATATCTGACCAGTAGATTCAACGATATGTCTGAACAAACCACTTGCAGAATTAATCCCTTTGACATTTTATTTATAAAGGGTTTACATTATTTTACTGTTATGGTGTGGTGGTGGTGGTGGTGGGGAGGTGGGTGTGGGGGGAAAGAGTGGAGAAAAAGCACTTACAATATCATGAAGAACTTAATTGCTTGATAAACATGGTCAGCAAGATTTTTCATGTAAAGGTTAAACATTTCCACTGTAGCAAAGTGTTACCACCAACATGAAGGGTGTTAGATGTGACCAGTATAGAGTTCCTAAAAAATATTTTAAAAGATGGGCTCCAATCCGTTAATTAAAGCTGCTTTGGTTTAATATTGTCCAAGTGTTGCCAGTTCCCAACACAAGGGTCTTGCACAGTGCAGGAAACCCAAAGTTGGCAAAGTCAAGCAGTTGGGATGACTTTTTGCTGCTATAGTGAATCTGTCAAGTTTACTTAGGGTTGTCTCCAGCTGTTCAAGACCCATGTGTCAGAAGCTGGTTTGCCACTAGTATGCCAATAAACCCAGGATAAGAGCAAAGGACAGAAGTGGGAATGTTCGTTGATGATTGCTCAATGTTCAGTGCCGTTCGCAACTGCTCAGATACTGAAGCAGCCAGTGGCCATATGCAGCAAGAACTGGACAACATTCAGTCTTGGTTTGATAAGTGGCAAGTAATATTCACACCATACAACTGCCAGGCAATGACCAATTCCAACAACAGAGAATCTAACCATGTTCTCTTGACATTGATTAGCATTACCATTACTGAGTCTCTCAATATCGAGATCGTGGGGGTTACCATTGATCAGAAACTGAACTGGACCAGCCATATAAATACTGTGGGTACGAGAGCAAATCAGAGGCTAGGAATTCTGCAGAGAGTAACTCATCTCCTGACTCCCTAAAGCTTGTCTACAAGGCTCAAGTCGAAAGTATGATGGAATAGTTTCCACTTGCCTGGATAAGTGTAGCTCCAACAACAGTCAAGAAGCTCAACACCATCTAGGACAAAGTTTGATCCCACCTTTCACCTTAAACATTTAATCCCTCCACCACTGACGCAGTAGAAGCAGTGCGTACCGTCTACAAGATGCACTGCAGGGACTCAAGCAGGCTCCTTCAACGGCACCTTCCAAATATGTGACCTCTACCATCTAGAGGGACAAGGGCAGTAGACGCATGGAAACACCACCATCTGCAAGTTGCTCTTCAAGCCGCTCACCATCCTGACTTGGAAATATATCGCCGTTCCTTTACTGTTGCTGGGTCAAAATCCTGGAACTCCCTCCCCTAACAGCACTGTGGGTGTACCTACACCACATGGACTGCAGCAGTTCAAGAAGATGGCTCACCACCACCTTCTCAAGGGCAATTAGGCATGGGCAACAAATGCTGGCCAAGCCAGCAGTGCCCACATCCTTTGAAAAACAACTAAAATTGTAATCTTCTTGGTCAGGTTCTGATTAGATAAATGGGCACGACATGCTGACAATGCAGAATCTTCAGTTACTTCTGCCCAATATACTCTCTGAAACTGCTGCAACCATCTTCATGGGCACCGACAGAATTAAAACTAAACCTGTGGGTCTCCAATTTCATCCAAACCTCTTATCTTCATCATCTTTAAACAGCAAAATATTCTCAATACATTTGAGTGGAAAAATAATTCCTAGCTTGCCATTTAATACACAATAATTGAAGGCCACACAGGAGACTCGAGGGCTCTATTTCTTTGACCTTAATAGAATTAATCAAATGCAACTTGTGGTGGTCTGCTTAGCCTTTCAAATGCACTCCATACATCGTTACCATGTAAGAAAGAGATTTAGACAAATAACCAAGATATGCACCTTAACTCTGTAAGATGCTGCACTCTTTACTCCTCTAATTCTCTTGCAAATATTTTCCCCCTACGTTAACTCTCTTGGAATTAGCAATTCATGCCACGGGTATGGACCGAGAGGTGATGGCTCTGATACTTCACCCAACTGACCATTTTTTATTCGAGTATCCAGAGAGCACAGGCAGTGGGCTATTCCACAATGGGGATGTTATGATCGAGCAGTTGGTAAAGCTGAGTTATTTAAAAATCCCAGAGGGAAACTTTAAACAACTGTCATAATCAATAATTTTAAGTGTTATTCAGGAACCAGGCCACCAGTTCTCGAGGTTTTACATTAAACTAAATGAAACATTTTAATAATTTACACAGGCTAAAATGTATATACACATGGCTACAAATTACTACTATCATAACTTTTAACAAATTCCCAAACTAATCTCCATTAAGGCAACAATAACCCATAGACTTAAACAAACACCAGACAAAGCATTTTCACCTTACAAATTCAAAATGAGGTTCTTTTCACTTTGGATCCTGTGGAGACAATTTGAGGCTTACAACTGCTTTGATCTTACATTGCTTCTGCTCTACACACACAAAACGGTCGTCTTGTTATACCTAGCACAGCCCATTGAATGTAAATTCTCATTGTATCACCAGCCTCTGCTAACAATGAAACCCCTTTCATAGTATCAATTTTATTCGCAATATAAACATATTGATTGGTCTCTGGTCGCAAGGTACTAGAATTCACCCCACTTCTTGAACGCTCTATTCAAAAAATACAAATGCACTCTACCGCTCTGTTTACACCTCAAAGCTAGTACACATCAAAGCACCCAGACTAGCTGGCTTTAATCCAATTAAGACACCCCTGCAGACTAAACCTCTATTTTAAAAGAAAAATATTTCCCAATAATATTATATACATTAATAGCTTCAGGACAGGGGATCATCACAACCCAATCTCCACCATCCAATGTCTGACAGAAGTCTCTGGATGGTTATCAGGAGCATGGGCAATAGTTAATTTTTCCCCTGCTTAGGGTAGGATGTTGGAGGCTCGCTCCCTTGTACTGCCTTTCCTTCAAAGCATCAGCATGGACTGAAACTTGGATATTCCTAGTTTACTCAACGTCATTCCATCTTTTCAATACTCAGAATATTAAGACATTGTCGTCAAAAGCATTCACTGTATCACAGTGCACACCCATTAACTGCATCAGATTTATTTAGGAATAATTGAGATGCACAGCCCGAAAGCATGTTCAGAGAGCCTTCATCACAGAATACATTTGAAAGCTACGCTTGTACATACGTACACGTATACACATTTTACAGATGCCAGCACTTTTATGAGAATGGTTTGGCAATAAGTTAATAACCACACACCTGCAGGACTTCAGTGTACCAGCATTTTTATTACCCCATTTAAATTATATCCTTGGCTTTAGCTTGCTCCATTCCAATGATGAATATACTGTCTCTCAATCCTTTTTATTTTAGTTCAGTGCTATTAGATCTACAACCCGTCATGGAAAAAAAATGCTTTCAACAAAATGCTTGCCTGCATTTGCAGTCTAACGCAGGATTAAGCTCTACTGGTTCTAAACACTTCACAAATACCTATAGTTAAAAAGGGCACAACATATCGTTTAGATTTAAAGGTCACTAAGGACTGAAATGAAATGAGTTAGATCTGATGTACTGTGTGGTCACTTTTCTACAGAGCAGATACCATAGATTAGAATCTCCAACCTCTATTATTAAAAACCAAGTTTGGATTATTCAGGTCTTGCTGCCAAATGATTTGTGTTCAGTTAGAGACCATGTAGGGAGGTCTTGTGGCACAATGGATAGCTTCACTGCCTCTGAGCTAGAAGCTCTGGGTTCGAGTCTCAGCCCAGGGCGGGATGGTCAAGGAAGGTGCAGTCATAATGCGGCCAAACAGGTTGATTATCAACAAGCAAATCCTTTCAAAACATGCCAATGGCAGGAGCAAAATCATGATTGGAGGGATTCAAATATAGAGTTCGAGGAAAGATGGGCACAACATATTCAAGGACTTTGACGTGGAAAGGGAGATGAAGCGGTAGTTTGCAAGGGTGGAGGGGTTGGGAGTGTTTTTTTGAAGAGTGGTGATGAGGGCAGATTTGAAGAAAAGGGGAGCACCGAGGAGGGAGAATCAGGATTAATACTTCTGTGCATTATGACAAACTTTAACCTGGAAGCAGTAGTGCAAAAAAACTTTGTAATTTCTTTAAAACATTTGTAGAATCTGTAATTATTTGTAAGAATATTTCAACAGGGCTTTTAAGAGTTTGCATTAATTGTAAAGAGACCAATTGTAATTTTCTTGGATAATAAGAAATGCTGGTCAGTGTGCCCTGGTGACCCTCTACCTGCAGGCAATACAAACATGAAGTTAAGACAGAAGCCATGTGGCCAGTTAAAAAGGAGAGCTGCAGACACAAAGCAGAGCTACAAGTGGAAGAGGTGGAGGGTGAAGGCACAGGTGCAGACAAAAAGAGAATGCCAACAGAGCCAGAAAGAGGAACACAGCGAATTCTAGTAAACAGAAACTATTCAATCTCAGGAAGAGGTCAGTTTTTATTGTTTGGCAGGAAAGGAGACAGGAGCTCTTGGAGGCAATGTGCAAGCTCGCTAAAAATGTCTAAAACCTGTGTGAATAGCTCAGAGACGCAAAAGAACTGGGTGTTTTCCCAGAAATGGCCAAACTGTGAACAGCAGTGTTATTGGTTTGTTGGCTGAAAAGGAACTCTGGAAAGCTACATGATCAGGACTGTCGCGATCTGAGGGACAGAGGGTTCATAGAAGTTTGCTGTGATGATAATCATACCCGTGAAAAACTCGGAAGTGAAAGCTGCTGTCGAATAGAGGATGCCTGACCTACCCTGCAGGAATAAAGAACAGCATATTGTGGAACTACATGGCTAAGTAATGCCAAACATGCTGAAGGGGAATGCTTGTGGTATCTTTGTTGCATCAACTATTTAAAGTGAAATTTACCTTTTTAGTATTATTTGCCTGTTAATTCATGTTTAATTTGCGTTGGTTCTGATTTGTGTTGAAGTAGAAGTTACAAAAAGCGAAATCTTGTTGATAATGTCTTCATCTGGAGGTCATTCATTAAATTTGGTTATTTTGGTTTTCGGTTCCCCCATGGGGATTGTAACAAGATCATTTATGGTTGGGAGCGAAGTAGGTGAAGGATCTGAGTATCTGAATGCACTTTTCCATCGTGTCAGTAGGCGAATAATAGTAAAATGAATCTATTCCATCTTTTGGCATCAAACCATAGGGAGCGAAAATACCAGGGCTGTAACGTCCACAAACCTTCAACTGACCTTTCAACAAAGTAGCTGCAATGCTAATCTACAGGTTGAATCACATTTTAACCTAAAGGAACACAGTTTCTTCTCAGCAGCAGAATATGCTGTCCTTATGATATAATGCTCCAAACAATGCAATCACAGATCTACTAAAATATATTGCCGAGCAAGCAAGAATGCTTCACATGAAAGGGGAGGAATGTTGTGAGCAGCACCAAGATTTATAGCCACAATAGAGAATACAACCAAAACTGTGATAAGTTTCTGGGGACTGATGCATGTATTAGTTCAGAACCTAGAGGTATCATATTCAGTTTTAGTGTGTATGTATTACTGGAAATGTAGTTTTGACTAGATTGATACATTTCAAATCAAGTACCAAAGAGCACTAATACAAAAAACGACGAATATTTCATTATATAAAAGCCAAATCATGCAGGATTTCAAACTTCATTTGACTTGCATTTGCACTACAGCACTTGATATTCCAGATATGTAGCATCAAGCATTTTTGCTGGTCAGATGCAAAAAGATTTACATAATTGAACACCCAATCCAAAGGCAATGCACATCAGTTGAAAAAGGGTGCACCACTTTTTAATTTGACAGAATTTTGGCATTTTTCCCAAACTGGTTGACACTGTAACTGGGTGTATCATTTATGCGTAAAGTCTGAATGGATTATTATTTAGAAGTAATTATGTAATGATTCCTAGATGCACATATTCAATGACTAAGCATCGGGTGAGCACAAAATATTGCTGACATGATGCAAATATTTTAGACAATTATTAGTTTGCATTTTTACATCCAGTATGGTAGATAGTCAGGCATTACGTCCCGAAATATGTTTAGGAAAGAAAAGAATCACACTACTAAAATGAAACCCAACATTACTTCAATTGCTAAAATTTGTGAAGTATAAATGTTTGATTTCAGATTGAAGTTCGATAAAGACAGATAACATCACAATGAATTATTTATATATAATCTTTATTTTCTGCATTGCACCGTAACTAGAACGAGAAAGCTATTTTCCTCAGCCTTGAATTTTCTTATCAGTATTCCACAAGCAGGCTGTATATATTTATTTTATTTATTAACAGCCCTGGCTAAAGCCTTCAAAATCCCTAATCTCAAGGCGCTTCACAAACTTTTCTATTGAATTAATGAACACCAGCTATGTTCTTTCCTAAAGACCTTGGTGCACTGATATATGTGCTAATACTCTCAAATCCCTGCTCTTTGGCTGCATTCAATCACATTTAACTGAGATTAAATAGAGTTAAGCACTACTGTACCTGCATTTGATTTTCATATTAAAACGATTTGGTTAACTTTGTCCTTTTTCTATTTTGTAATAATCAATCCCAATCTAGGGTGAATTATTTCCTGTGTTAACAGAAAAGACATCAAGTGTCCAATTGGTTGTTTTCTTCATGGTGTTGGCTGAATTTTAGCTTGCTGCTCAAGCTCAGGTTTCCCTTTCATTTGTTTAGACATCCCCAGAGGACCCATTAGAATTGTTCTTTTTTATTAAAAAATAAAACAAAAACTCGCATAGGTTTTTTTAGAAGCAATGATATAGCAACTTCATCCTTTGGATGAGGAGGCGGTGGTGTACTGGTATTGTCACTGTACTAGTACTCCAGAGGCCCAGGGTAATGCTCTGGGGACCTAGGTTCGAATCCCGCCAGCAGATGGTGAAATTTTAATTCAATAAAAATCTGGAATTAAGACCGATGATGACCACAAAACCATTGCCAATTGTTGTAAAAACCCATCTGGGTCACTAATGTCCTTTAGAGAAGGAAATCTGCCATCCTCACCTGGTCTGGTCTACATGTGACTCATGAGACCCAGAGCAATGTGGTGGACTCTTAACTGCCCTCTGAACAATCAGGGACTGGCAATAAATGCTGGTCTAGTCAGTGACGCTCACATCCCATGAATGAATTAAAAAAGCTATTTTTGGATAAATTATAAAACAGATAATTCTTACCAACACTGTCAACTAATAACTCTCCTCAGGCACTATTTTTCTCTTTCTTCTGTTCTTAAAAAATCTAACTTCAACTCTGTGTTCTCCAAGTACTGCCTCCTCTGCCTCTCTTAGCTTCTGAAATGGATGGTTCTCACCCAAACCTCTGTTTATCTCTCCTTTCACTCAAGTGCCAAACAATTGGTAGCACTTTCACCTTCATGTTAGAAGGTTATGTTCAACTCTCAGTTCAGACACATAGGCACAAAAATTTAGGTTGACCCTCCAGGGCAGTACTGAGGAAGCACTGTGCTTATGGAAATGCTGGTTTTCAGATGAGATGTTAAAAAGAGGCCTGACTACTCTCTCAGGTGGAGATAAAAGGTCCCATGGTACTATTTCAAAGGGCAGTTATGGCCTATGACCTGATCAATAATTATCCCTCAACCAACATCACCAGAAAAAACATCTGATCGTTATCACAGTTCTGTTTGGGGGAGCTTGTTGTATGCAAATTGGCTGCAGTGTTTCCTCCATTCCAACAGTGTCTACAATACTAAAGCATTTGCTGTTAAATGCTTTGGGACATCCTGAGATTGCAAAAGACATTATGTAAACACAAGCATGCCTTTTTATTTTGGTTTTTTTACACTGACAGTACTGAGACCTGTATCAAGATGTATCCCCTATGATGCACTACCTATTAAAAATTCATTTACAGGATGAGGGCATCGCTGACTATGCCAGCATTTACTGCCCATCCCTGATTGCTCTCGAGGTGGTGGTGGTGCGCTGCCTTCTTGAACCACTGCAGTCCCTGTGGTGTAGTTACACACACACTGTTGTTAGGGAGGGAGTTCAAAGATTTTGACCCAGCAGCAGTGAAGGAATGGCGATATATTTCCAAGTCAGGACGGTGAGTGGCTTGGAGAGGAACTTCCAGCTGATGGTGTATCTGCTGCCCTTGACCTTCTAGATGGTAGCGGTCGTGGGTTTGGAAGGTGCTGACTAAGGAGCCTTGGTGAGTTTCTTTACTCTTCTTGTCCTTTTTCTGGCCTTCAACTGTTGACCTGACATACACTTCCATTCTAATCTGCCCTAATGAATTCAACTCATCAACAATAGGTTTTCCTTACATCCAGTCATAGTCATCTGTACCTTCTAAAATACATTCTTACTTCCCACCCTTAATTCATCTACAGGCTGCTTCTTGGTGACATTAATGTAAGCAGGGGGATAGCTTACATATGCATACTGATGATATTCAGTCTTCATTCCATGATTTTTATTACAATCTCATTGTGAGGCATCAAGCTGTATGTCTGTCAAAACTTCTGCAACCTAATGTTGGAAAATCCAAGGACACCTCTAACATACCTAAACCTTGATCCCATCCCCTCTTTCTCCTTGTTCACTCAGGCTCAACATGATTCTTTATCCTTAGCTGAGCTTCAACTTTCATCCAGTCCATCAACACTAACCATTTCCATCTCAAATATTGTTTCTTTCCATCCTTATTCTACTCCCACCACTCTTAAAATCTATATCTACATCATCACCTAAGGATTTGACTTCTCTTGTGCCCTCTTTCTAAGCTGTATCATAAACAAATTCCAACCCATCCCAGAATTAGTGCGTCCATTCTACACATGCTGATTTGTTCATTTTTCCCTTACCTTGTCAATCTGCAGTGGTTCTTTGCCTCTCAGCATATGAACTTCCAAATGCTCTATCTACAAAACTTGACATAACCTCATTCCAACCTATCCCTGCGAAACAACACATAAATCCTTCATCTCCACCTAAACATTCCTCAATTCAATCTCTGCTCTCTTATGCATTCTGCCTTCCTCCAAAGTAAAACAACAGAAAATCAGTTGTTCAAAAAAGAATTTAAATGTGATACAAAACCATTTTATACCCCTAAGGGGCAAGAGCTCTACTTGTCAAAAAGAAGGCATGGGCAACTAAAGAGCTAAGGGACAACAGAAAACAAAAAGAAAAAGCACATAGAAATGCAAAACGTAGCTCAGGTCCTGATGACTGGGAAAGATACAAAGAACTGAAATGGGTGACGAACAGGTAGAGCTACGAAAAGGGAGTAAGAAAAGAAACTTGCAAATTATATCAAAATACATATTTTTTATAATTATATTAGGAAAAAGAGGGTGATAGGCGCAATGTTAACCCCTTGGTTAATGGTGATACTGTCAATGAAAATAAGGGAATGTAGAATAATTGCTTTGTGTCAGTAATTACAGTAGAGGAAACGGATAGCGTGCTGGATTTGCAAAGGAAACTAATATTGAATCAGGGATATTGTCTCACCAATAATAGCATAAGCAAAATTACTGCACTAGAGTGCGACAAATCCATGCCAAGGTTTAACAAAAAGGTAAGAACCTTGCAGATGCCCTAACTATACTCTTTCAAAAGCTCTCCTGATTTGGAAACCATTGCTTTCGATTGAAAAATTGCACAGAACAATCTGCTAATTAAGAAAGGAGAGGGGAAACGGATTTATAAACAAATCACTCAACATCTGTTGTCAGAAAATTACTAGGACATATAATTGACAACTTATATTTATACAGCACCTTTAACAATGAAATATCCTATGGCATTTCACAGGGGCATGAGAAAACTGAATATGACACTGAGCCACATGAGATATTAGGGCAGATGGCCAAAAGCTTGGTCAGAGGGGCTTTAAGGAGGAATGTGAGGAGAAGAAGAGGTGGATAGGTGTAGGGAGGGTATTCCAGAGCTTGGGGCCTAGGCAACTGAAGGCATGGCCACCAATGATATCATTTTTAATATTCATTCATAGGATGTGGGCTTCGCTAGCTGGGCCAGCATTTATTGCCCATCCCCAGTTGCCCTTGAGAAAGTGATGGTGAACTACCTTCCTGAACCGCTGCAGGCCATGTGGTGTAGGTACACCCACAGTGTTGTTAGGAAGGGAGTTCTAGGATTTTGACCCAGTGACGGTGAAGGAACACGATACATTTTCAAGTCAGGATGGTGTGTGACTTGGAGGGGAACTTCCAGGTGGTGATGTTCCCATCTAGCTGCTGCACTTGTCCTCCTACATGGTAGTGGTTGTGGGTTTGGAAGATGCTGTCGAAGGAACCTTTGTGAATTCCTGCAGTGCATCTTGTAGGTGGCACACACTGCTGTTACTGTGCGTCGGTGGTGGAGGGAGTGAATATTTGTGGATGTGGTGCCAATCAAGCGGGCTGCTTTGTCCTGGATGTGTCAAGCTTCTTGAATGTTGTGGGAGCTGCACTCATCCAGGCAAGTGGAGAGTATTCCATCACACTCCTGGCTTGTACCATGCAGATCGTGGACAGGCTTTAGGGAGTCAGGAAGGGAGTTACTCGTCGCACAATTCTAAGCCTCTGACCTGCTCTTGTAGCTACAGTACTTATATGGCTAGTCCAGTCCTTTTTCTGGTCAATGGTAACCTCCAGGATGTTGACAGTGGGGGATTCAGTGATGGCAATGCCATTGAATGTCAAGGGGTGATGGTTAGTTTCTCTCTTGATGGAGATGGTCATTGCCTGGCATTTGGGTGGCACAAATGTCACTTGCCACTTGTTAGCCCAAGCCTGGATATTGTCCAGGTCTTGCTGCATTTGGGCATGGACTGCTTCGACATCTGAGGAGTCATGAATGGTGCTGAACATTGTGCAACAATCAGCGATCATCCCTACTTCTGACCTTATAGTGGAAGGAAAGTCATTGATGAAGCAGCTGAAGATAGTTGGGCCGAGGGTACTACCCTGAAGAACTCCTGCAGTGATGTCCTGGAGCTGAGATGACTGACCTCCAACAACCACAACCATCTTCCTTTGTGCTCGATATGACTCTAACCAGTGGAGAGTTTTCCCCAACTCCCACTGACTCCAGTTTTGCTAGGGCTCCTTGATGCCACACTCGGTCAAATGTGGCCTTGATGTCATGGGCAGTCACTCTTGCCTCACCTCGGGAGTTCATCTCATTTGTCCATGTTTAAACCAAGGCTGTAATGAGGTCAGGAGCTGAGTGGCCCTAGCGGAATCCAAACTGGGCGCCAATGAGCAGGTTATTGCTAAGCAAGTGCCGCTTGAATACACTGTTGATGACTACTTCCATTACTTTACTGATGATTGAGAGTAGACTGATGGGGCAGTAATTGGCTGGGTTGGAATTGTCCTGTTTTGTGTGTACAGGACTTATTGGGCAATTTTTCACATAGCCGGGTAGATGCCAGTGTTGTAGCTGTACTGGAACAGCTTGGCTCGGGGTGCGGCAAGTTCTGGAGCACAAGTCTTCAGTACTATTGCTGGAATATTGTCAAGGCCCACAACCCCTGCACTATCCAGTGCCTTCAGCCGTTTCTTGATATCACACGGAGTGAATTGAATTGGCCGAAGACTGGCATCTGTGATGCTGGAGACCTTTGGAGGAGTCCAAACTGGATCAGCACTCGGCACTTCTGGCTGAAGATTGTAGCAAATGCTTCAGCCTTCTCTTTTGCACTATTGTGCTGGGCTCCCCCATCATTGAGGATATTTGTGGAGCCTCCTCCTCCAGTGAGTTGTTTAACTGTCCACCACTATTCACCACTAGATATGGCAGGACTGCAGAGCTTAAATCTGATCCGTTGGTGTGGAATCATTTAGCTCTGTCTATCACTTGCTGCTTGTGCTGTTTGACACGCAAATAGTCCTGTGTTATAGCTTCACCAGTTAACACCTCATTTTTAGGTATGCCTGGTGCTGCTCCTGGCATGCCCTCCTGCACTCATCGCTGAACCAGGATTGATCCCCTGCCTTGATGGTAATGGTAGAGTGGGGGATATGCCAGGCCATGAGGTCACAGATTGTGTTCAAGTACAATTCTGCTGCGGCTGATGGCCCACAGTGCCTCATGGATGCCCAGTCTTTGATCTGTTCGAAATCTATCCTATTTAGCATGGTGATAGTGCCACACGACACGATGGAGGGCATCCTCAATGTGAGGGCGGGACTTGGTCTCCACAATAACTGTGTGGTGATCACTCCAACTGATACTGTCATGGACAGCTGCATCTGCAGCAGGCAGGTTGGTGAGGATGAGGTCAAGTATGTTATCCCTCTTGTTGGTTCCCTTGCCACCTGCTGCAGACCTGGTCTAGCAGCTTTAGGACTTGGCCAGCTCAGTCAGAAGTGGTGCTACTGAGCCACTCTTGGTGATGGACATTGAAGTCCCCCACCCAGAGTACATTCTCCACCCTTGCCACCCTCAGTGCTTCCTCCAAGCGGTGTTCAACATGGAGGAGCACTGATTCATCAGTTGGGACGGTGCGGGGGGTACGTGGTAATCAGCAGGAGGTTTCCTTGCTCATGTTTGACCTGACGCCATGAGACTTCATTGGGTCCGGGGTCAATGTTGAGGACTCTCAGGGCAACTCCCTCCCAACTGTATACCACTGTGCCACCACCTCTGCTGGGTCTATCCTTCAGGTGAGACAGGACACACCCAGAGATGGTGATGGTGGTGTCTGGGACATTATTTGTAAGATATGATTTCATGAGTCTGACTATGTCAGGCTGTTGATTGACTAGTCTGGGAGACAGCTCTCCCAATTTTGGCACTCTAAGAACTCCAAGGGTTAACCAAGAGGAGAAAAGGAGAGATCACATAAACTAGGAATGTATTCACAGGAATATAGAAGGTTAAAGGGCGATTTGACTAAAGTCTTCAACATATTAAGGGAAACAGATAGGGTAGATAGAGAGAAACTATTTCTGCTGGTTGCAAGTCTAGGACTAGATCTTTTAGGGGCAAGATTTGGTGGAGTTGGCGTGGATGCTATGTCAATACTTAATTTTAAAAAGTGTGTTTAACAGACTTTTGATAACCAAAGGTATTAATGAACATGGAGCAAAGGCAGGTATTTTTGAATAAGGTCACAGATCAGTTATGATTTCATTGAATGGCAGAACAAGCTTGAGGGGCTAAATGGCCTTTTCTCATTCTAATGTTTCCACTTTCAGCCATGTCGAACCTTGATTTTATTGACACAAGAACAAAAAATGCTGGAAACACTCAGCAGATCTGACAACATCTGTGGAGAGAAAGGCAGAGTTAACGTTTTGAGTCCGTATGACTCTCCTTCATTTCCCTCCTGGTATTTGACAAGGTGTTTACTAAAACTCGCTTTCGCGGCCATATTTCCTTCCTCTGACTGTCTTCGGCTCTGAAGAAGAGTCATACGGACTCCAAATGTTAACTCTGTCTTTCTCTCCACTGTCAGACATGCTGAGTTTTTCCAGCATTTTTTGTTCTTGTTTTAGATTTCCAGCATCCGCAGTATTTTGCCTCTATCTTGATTTCATTGGTTGACTTCTGACTGGTTGGAACTTTTAACTTTAGAGAAAGCTCTGTACATGCATAGTGCTGTCAACCAGAAGTCATTAATTTAAATTTTTGGTGTTGGGAAGGGAGAATCTCTGTTCATTAAATTAAGGTCAGGTAGGTTTACAAAATATTCAGGTTTCAAAGTGAAGTGTTGTGAGGCGATGGACTCAAGGGAGACACGCTCCACCGCTTTTTGGAATCAGATTGGCTAACAGTGTTGCTGCACCCTGAGACTGGGTCATGAAGTCAAACCATCTTAGGAATCCTATACTTTTACGTTGCAGCAGGTGTTTTATGAAAACAGAAACACATTGGTAGTGGGGCACAATTGTGTGGTTTTCAAACTTCTGTGCAGGGAATTCCCTACAAACACTGATAACAATTCAAAGAATTCCTGCTTTAACTTACAAAACATAACTTTTATTTTCAAGGAAGAAAATGTGATGACCTCTATGCATTCTCGGTTTGAAAGCCTATGGCATTTGTTTTTCGAACCACACAGCTCCACACTTAAACAAGAGCAATTTATTTCAAAGATCATTTATTGCTTTTGCTTAGCACCAAAATTCACTATAACCGCAGAATGTTAATTAATTCATACAATTGAAAATTCAAAGAACTGTATTTGTTCATATGGGTGTCCTGAGAAAAGCTAAACTCAATTAGAAACAATTAGTTCTTTAAAGAAATAACATACATTTTAGCCCTGGAAAAACACCATCCTTCGAAACACATGACAATCATTTAGAACAAAGTTACTTAGACTCTTTTAACCAACCTGAAAAGTGACTATACAATTGTATTAATCAGCTGGCAGGAGGCTGCTTGTTTTGAATTAAAGCATCAGACATAAGGCTGGAGAATCAACTAAGTTATATTATTTTGCATTTCAAGTGCTAGACTTGCATTTTTGAATTTTGTTAAACATTTTTCGTTAAATAGTCAGGTGAAACCATACAGTTAAAGTATTCACAGGGTCAAAAGAAGTGCAAAGTATCTTTGCACAATAGTTCTTTAAGAACTCCAACCAATCGCTTGTATCAGCATCAATGTGTGCTTGGGTGGCAGCCATTTGAAACAAACATTAATCAGTTGGTGGCTGTTCTCTTCCCTTGTTGCTCATCAGGAAAAAAATAGCTGGGCTGGGAACACCACTTCCATATACAGTACACACATGGTGTATTTGAACAATGCATCACTGGAGCCAGAGACCAGTCAGTCTATATTTCTGGGCCACAGAAAACTTTGGAACAGACAGAATTTTTATTTGTTTGCCCCACGGCACTAGTTAATTATTTAATGAAAGACTTATAAATTATGGCTCAACTGCCCCTGTTAGGAGGAAAGATTTATCATACATTTCCATGCAAGACTGTACTTGCAACTGAGTCAGTCCAGCTTCTGTTCAATATAACATTTCAAAAAGGGCGAGGAGACCAAAAAACAAAAATGATCAGGGCCACCATGTAATTCCAATTCTAAAGAAGTCCATTGCATCCAACTCATTGACAAAAAACTTGCTAACACTCCTGGGTACAAACTTTCAGTAACACACACCTGAGACTAACCCGGCCATGTGTTCACAATGGCATCTAGCAGTACTGTACCCATGCTCCTGAATGAGACAAAATTAACCACAATACAATGCAGTGCTTTACAAATTACATTGTATGGGTAATTCTGGGTTTTTATTATCTTTAAAGCATGTGACAACCTGTTGTAGATATCCAGGTTGACCACACATCATGCCTTCTAATCTAGGAGTATGAAGCTGAATGTTCTTCTGAGAGTAGGAGTCTGGAATAGAGACTCATCACTAAAACACATTTCGAAGCTATCCCTTAATTTCCTGTTTATTGAAAGAACCTTAATGCTGTAAGGCTAAAACCTTTCAACAATAGTGTGGTAATTATGGTTTTATGTAATGTGTAGTATACCTTTGTTACAAAGGAAGATCACATGATCTTATGTAACCAATAGAGTAGCAGCAGGGGCTACCTCTGTAGTCAGTAGTCTGTAGTATGAGTCAGTAGTATGGAGATAGGGTTTGAGTTGAAGGCGCACAAGTGTAGCTGCTGAGTACCTTTGTAAATAAACAGAATGTGTTCCACCTAAGAAGTGTCTGCTAATCAACTCTGTCTATTGTACCAACTCGGCCATCCCACAGCAAGTGTGCAACCAGGATCCATAAGTCCCAACAAACTGGTGACTTTTTTTGGATCTAATAAACTGACGACGGGGTAAAAGCGAAGATACAATAAACTGGCTTCGAGAATAAAACAGATTAACGGAAGAAATCAAGAGAAATGAAATCGGGCTGTACCTCGCACAGTAATTGTAAGTATAATTTCTGTTCTAATCGTCGAAGCAATTCCCTCTCAGAATGCAGCAATTCGGAAGAATTGATCCTTTCAAACCAGCCGCATATGACTGGTCTCATTACACCTCACGTTCTTTTTCCAAGCAAATGACATAACAAGGGAAGAGAAGAGGCGAGCGATCCTCTTTTCTACATGTGGGAATAAAGCCTACAATTTGATTCAAAGTTTGACAGCACCCAGTGCCCCAGATTTTTAAAGTTTTGATGCATTAGTGGACTTCGTGAAGGGTCATTACCAGCTAAAGCCCTCGGTAATGATGCAACAGTTCAAATTTAACTCAAGAAATAGATCCCCAGGGGAGACGGTTGCTTGTTATGTGGCAAGTTTGAACCAGTTAACAGAACACTGTGAGTTTGGTACATCTTTAAATGACATGCTCAGAGATCATTTAATGTGTGGTGTGAATAAGGGCACGATTCAGAAGAGATATCTGTCTGAAACAAATTTGGATTTTAAGAAGGCATTAGAGATAGCACTGGCCACGGAAAATGCAGTAAGGGTTTCAAAAGCCATACAGGGAGCACAAAATAGCCTCCACTTGGCTGGGGCTTCCTGTCCAACAAGGACATGAAAATGCAAGACTCTGCCGGGAAGCAGAAAACAGCAGAAAAATAAAAAATGACATAGCAGCAAAAATGAGGAATAATTGAAACAGAGGTGGAAACAAGACCTGCTGAGTTTTTCCAGGTATTTTTATTTTTGTTTCGGATTTCCAGCATCCGCAGTTTTTTGCTTTAACCTTATAACGATTTAGTAGTTTAAGAAAGCATTGTTTTTATTGTCATAATGAGACAGTGCAAGGAAAGTATCAGGCAGACTTTCAAACAAAATAAAAAACCCAGTGAGATCTACAATGTAGAAGAGCCTGAAGCAGACAAATGCAGATATTTATTCATTATTTAATTAAAAGGTTGAAAAGTCAGAGCAAATACATGCAACAGTGAAGGTAAATGGCAGGCCTATTAGAATGGAAGTGGACACAGGAGGTTCCACTACAGTAATTGGTGAATTCACCTTTGCATATCTGAATTATGAAATTAAATTTGGAAGAAACTGATGCCAAAGTAAAAACTTACACGGGTAAAGACATCCAAGTCAAAGGTATAAGCAGAGTTACCAGTCCATAGCGGAAGCCAATCGGTAAAGCTACCCTTGATGGTGGTAGCAGGCAAGGGGCCAAGCCTCCTTGGGCGGAACTGGCTAAAGGAGATTAAGTTAGAATGGGCTGAGATTTTCCAGCTGAGAGCAAGTGGGCTACCAGAGCTATGACAAAAATATGCCTCAATCTTCAAGGATCCAGGGGCTACAAGCAAAAATTCATGTGGATCCAGAGGCAACCCTTCAATTCATGAAGTCAAGGCCAGTACCTTATGTACTGTGGGAAAAGGTCGACATGAAACTGGACAGATTGGAGAAACTGGGCATTATACAACCTGTGCAGTTCTCAGAATGGGCAGCACCAATAGTCCCCGTCCTTAAACTCGACAAAAGTGTTTGAATTTGTGGAGACTGCAAATAGACAGTTAATAAAGTGGCTAAGCTGGACAAGCATCCCATACCAAAAATCAAAAGACCGGTATGCTAAGCTACCAGGTGGAACTGCCTACACCAAGCTTGATATGAGTCATGCTTATCAACGATTAGAGTTACAGAAGGCCTCCTGGGAATTTGTCACAGTTAATGCACACAAAGGGTGTATCAATATACCCATTCACCTTTCGGCGTCTCCTCAGCTTGCGCCATATTCCAGAGAACAATGGAAAAATTTATTGCAGGAACTGCCCCGCATTGTAGTCTATTTAGATGATGTTCTGGTGACAGGGCTCACTGAAAAGGAGCATTTGGCAAACTTAGGAGAAGTCTTAAAATGTCTCTTGCAGGCTGGAGTGCATTTAAAAAAAGAAAAGCGCACGTTCCGGGTAGATTCACAGGGACCCCATCCGGTTGAGGAAAAAGTGAGAGCCAGAAGAGAGACATCTGCGCCAAAGAACCCCTCTGAGCTCAAATCATTCTTAGGAATGATCAATTATTATGGGCTGTTCTCACCCAATTTGTCTATAGAACTGCCACCCCTGCATTATCTACTCAAGAACCACAACGTTGGTCTTGGAATACACCACAGAAAGAGGCTTTCGTAGTGGTGAAACAATTGTTGCACTTGTCCAACCTATTACAACATTATGGCCAGAGGAAAGAATTGGTGCTAACGTGACGCATCTCCCTAAGGAGTGGGAGCAGTGTTCTCCCATCAAATGGACGATGGCATGGAACGGCCTATAGGATAGGTATATCAAGAGCACTCACCACAGTGGAAAAAGGATACTCACAGAAAGAAAAAGAGGATGTTCCAGTTCCTCAGGAACTAGATTTATTGTTAAATTTCTTAGATTCACCGCCGGTATGTGCTAGACAGATCAGAGACTGGACAAGTCGAAACCCAGTCTTATCAAAAGTACAAGAACATGTGCTTTATGATTGGTCACAAGAGCATGTATCTGATGAAATGAAACCATACTTTAACAGAAGACATGAAATAACCAGCCAGGATGCTATCTTACTGTGGGGAGCACGAGTGATAGTTCCTCCAAAGGGAAGAAAGCCATTGTTAATTGAACTACATAGTGCACATCCAGGAATATCCTGAATGAAGACCACAGCACACAGCTATCTATGGTTGCTTGGGATGGATGGAGAAAAAGAGAACTTAGTGAAGAATTGTGTGTAGTGTCAACGATTGCAAAAGTTACCTTCAACAGCTCTGTTACACCCTTGTGGGGGCCAGGAAGGCCATGGGTGTGGTTACACATTGTTCCCAAGAAAGGCCCCACATAGTCAATGTTTCTGCTCATTGCTGATGCCTACTCAAAATGGATGGACATATATGAGGTGAAGTCGCCAACGTCTTCTGCTACAATTGAGAAGCTACGTTAAAGTTTTGCCATTCACGGACTACCAGAAGTGGTCGTATCTGATAACGGCACGGCATTTACAAGTGCTGAGTTTCAACACTTTATCAACCTCAATGGTATTACTTATGTAAAAACTTCACAGTACCACCCTTCCTCAAATGGACTGGCCGAAAGTTCAAACGTTCAAGTCAGGCATGAAAAAGTTAATTGGAGATCCCCTAGCAACCAAGTTAGCATGCTTTCTTTTCCATTATAGGACCACCCCTCACACAACAATAGGTGTCACATCTGCAGAATTATTGATGAAACGCCGTTTCAGGACGAACTTGATAATGCCAAATTTAGTGGGGGGGGGGCGTAGTTCGAAAGTTAGACACGACTGGCATAGTTGTGACAGGGAGTTTACCACAGGAGAGACAGTATATGTGAAGAACTTTGGAGAAGGACCAAAGTGGTTACCGGGTGAAATAAGTGCAGTGACGGGACCTCTACATGAAGGTGGAAGGCCGAGTCATATGCAGACATGTGGTTCATCTAATGGAGACAGAAACAAATCACCAAGAAATGATTCCACCAGTGTTCACAACAGGGTCAACGTTTCCTGTTGAGAGAACTCAACCTGGTACAAATGTGTCAGATGTGTCTGCTGTACCTGCAAGAGTTGAAGAAACAGGTTTGCAGGTGCCTGTTGAAGAACCCGATGTTCGGACAACTCCAGAAAAGGAGGCTCCTGACAAAGCATCTGAAGTCGTGGAGCTGAGACGTTCGACACGCATAAGGAAACCCCCAGAAAGACTGAATTTGTAAATTACTTGTGTGTGTAAATAATTTGCTATTTTGAGAAAATTGTACTTGTAAATGTGAAATGTGTTTCCAAGTAAAGGGGGAGGGATGTGGTAATTATAGTTTTATGTAATGTGTAATACACCTTTAAGGAGGATGTTATAAAGGAAGATCACAAGATCTTATGTAGCCAATAGAGTAGCAGCACAGGCTACCTCTGTAGTCAGTAGTCTGTAGCTAGAGTCAGTAGTATGGAGATAGGGTTTGAGTTGAAAGTACACAAGTGTAGCTGCTGAGTACCTTTGTAAATAAACAGAATGTGTCCCACCGAAGAAGCGTCTGCTGATCAACTCTGTCTATTGTACCAACTCAGCCATCCCACAACAAGCGTGCAACCAGTTTCCGTAAGTCCCAACAAATTGATGACTAGGATCCAACAAATAGTTAGATTAGTACAATGGTCTGTATCTGCAAGCACAGGTTTCAGCTTCAAGTCTGTTGTTGGAGCCATGTTTCAATCCATGCCATCCAAAAAATAAAGCATAATTGCTACAATAAGCCTCACATGCCTACATATACAACTACCCTAGTTCAAAAAAATCTGTGTGGACGCCAGCAGGCTTCTCAGGGGTGTGATAAGGTGCTACATAAATGCAAGCTGTCCCTGGCCAGATCTCCCATTATGTCATTCACAAACAACCCAAGATCTTCTGATAGCAGCCTAAACATATGTTGCTGTAATACTACAAATTCACTGACACAATGTGAATGACATTATTAATATTGAAAGATACAAGGCTCAGATGTACTATTTCACCATTTAATATTTGCTTAAGATGCCACTTTGCTGTTCCCTCACAAAGAACCTTATTCTTAGTTATTTACATAACAGCTTTCCCATCACGAACCCGCAGTAGTTGCTTAATATTAATTTATCTATTCTTCCCTCCTACTGCCTCAAACCTTCCCCCTCAGTTATTTACATGGATAAAAGAGATATTTATTCTTACTTCCCACAATAGATTTGTAACATCTGCAAAGTGATCATTGATAAAACAATTGTTAGTATGTTTATTTCAATTGATGAGTCCTTAATTAGAGAGCCTGCAAAGATATGATGGGCTGAATGTCCTACTTCTTCTGCAGTTCTTCTGCTTTGGTTTTGTCAGCATCACAGACTAACACCCATACTCTGCCAAATTATAGATGTGGTTAGCGCTAGCTGAACGAGACATGATCCACTGATAATGAAAAAACTTATAAATGGAGATGATCTAAAGATGGATCTTGAAGATTTCAAATGATGAGGCTGCCTTTGGCAGTTTGTTCCACTGTGGGATTGTTCTTGGAAAGAAAGATTGTTGATGCACTGCCTTGGAAATAAATGGTCTCTGTAGTTTATGTGGATGGCTATCTTGTGTTTTGTCACTGCCAGAGAGCACCAGGTATTTGTTTCTGTCAATTCACACCATTTCATTCCACATTTTATTAAACATACTGAGATTCCAGGTAATGCTGGAAATACACAGCAGGTCTGGCAGCATCTGTGGAGAATAAACAATTAACCTTTTGGGCCGATAACCTTCCATCAGACCAGTTCATTAACTTGAAACATTAAGTTTGTTTCTATCTCCACAGCTGCTGCCAGATCTGCTGAGTACTTCCAACGTTTTCTATTCTTATTTCAAACTTTCAGCATCTGCAGTATTTTACGTTTATGTGATTTTGTCTCTCTAACAAACATAGATGCAATGATGCCTAAGATGCAATGTTTCAGAGGTCACACTTCTGCAAGGTGTGGCTTTAGGTTGGATGTAAACTTATATAGCTACAAGCATTCCAAAGTCATGGGTATATATGGCATCAACATCACTACATAGGCACAACTCAACACAATAAAATTCTCATTAGTGCTAGCGTTAAAAATAAAATACAAGCTAGTCCAGTATTTAGCTGGTGTTTGGCAGAGGATGGGGATTGTGACCAACCTACTGAGTTCATGTGAAAGATGTACAGTTCCAGCACGCAAGCTCACACATCTGCATTTCCCCAGATGCCAAGTTTCTGATATCAACCATATTGTTTGAAAGAGGTGACTGATTTTCAGTTGCTTCAGCAGATAGATAAGGAGGAAAAGCTCATAGCTGAGTCACTGCAAACCAGTCTTGTGAGCTTTCCATCAGCTGGCAATTAGGCAGCATTGTGGGGGGGGTAGTGGTGGAGGAAAGTCTGTTTACCCTCTTACGCACATTGACAGAGTTTCTCCCCAGTAGCCAGAGATCAGAAGCTGCTAAGGTCCCAGTGAATCTCAAATCGCACAGGAGGGCAGGTATACGTTAAGAAAACTGCTTTGAGGCATTTCTACCATTAAATAACCAATTTCACGGGTAAATTCAGGTTTACTTCTATGGTTCATACGTTTGTTATGTTTATAAACATAAAATTCTGAGGTGGGGAGGGGACAAAAATGGAATAAGAGGCATTGTTTTTTTAAAAGGTAAATTTTAAAAAAGCATCAATAGTAGATACTCTCCATTGCTTCACCCCACCTTTAGACCAATAGAATTGATGGGTTAATACCTAGGAAAATATGTAAAGAATGGTTGATTTTCAATCCAATATTTAGTATTATTGTGCTGCCTACATGCAGTTTGTGATGTTATCCCCTAACCTCCAGTAAAAATTACAGTAGTTTTGCTTGCTGTTATGTATTTTCATTTTGTTTCTTCAAGTGCAGTCACTCAAGGGATCCAAGCAGTCTGCTGAGGAATATAAACTTCTACTTAATAAGACTTGCTTTTCTAACTGTGAAAATGCGACTAAATCAACTACCATCTGTTCCATGTCTCAAAGTGTTAAAACATTTGGTTAAAAAAATGAAACAAGCACCTCCTTGCAATAAGTCTTTACAGAGACATCATGTTGTAAACCACTGTATAAGATGCTCCCCTGCATCCTTGCTCTAATCTCGTTAAAATAACACAGTAATTGGGAATATATGCCAGATTTTACAGTAATCTCCTAGCAGCCTGCTGCAGGAACAGATTGTAGCCATGAGAATCACTGTCAGGAAAGCTGGCATGAGGCTTCATAAATAACAAGACATCTGGAAAGCTATAAAGCGAACATAAGCAGCAGCTTGAGCATATAACAGCAAGAATGTTTTGAGCCCACGTAAAATGCATGAGAAGAAATTAAATGAGCTGAGAGCTAAACTGCGCTGTGTCAACACAAAGGCATGAAAAGGCCTGGCATTTTCAGCAAGGAAAGCATCCAGTTTTACAACACAATTACTGTTAGTTCTGCCACTTTCAATTTGGAAAAAAATGACAGTGTATTTTTTTTTTTGTTAATGCATTTACTTCAAGCCATACAGACAAACTTTTTCCTTTCCCAAGATCCATCCAATGCTTGAACTTTGCCACATGCTAAATGAATTAGCCAACAAATCTACAGAATGTGGATCAGGAAATTGCAAATTGGGACTAAGAATAATACGTTTGAGATGTTGTGCCAGGAATATGATATGAATCTGTACTTGGATACCTTTAAATTTGATCAGTGACTCTGTTGGGGCCAGTTTCTATCTTCATCAGAAATATTCAATCTCTTCTCACACGATTCGAGGATAGAATGTGGGGTATCAAGATTTTGCTGTCTTGGGCTGAGGTTTAGCTGGACGCTGAACCAACCGGTACTCATTTGAACCTTGGCCAACCAAACTGCCAAGCACGTAGTTACCACTGACCAATTAGATTCCAGAAACTGGTGCCACCGCACTGTTTTCAGTTTATGGAGCAATCAGACCACAGAAATGAGGCCATGCACAGTTGGAAGGACAGACTAAACAACTTCAAAAAAATAGCAAGAACGAAGCCATTACCCTCAGTCCTACCAGGAAGAGAGTCCCTAGACACTGTTTCCACCCCCCCTCCCTGGCCACAGGCTCGACCAGACAGTTCCAAACCTCGAGGTCCTATTGGCCCCATATTGAGGTTCGGAACCCACTCTCTATCAAAATATCACCTCCTTTCATCTCCTTAATATCACCCATCTCTGCTCTGCCTCACTTTGGCCAGAATTATGTGCTTTGAGGCAGGACCCCAACGTTGGAGCCAGACATGTATCCGGACGTCACACCGTGTTGGGAGCAGTAACCCGACATTGATTTTTGCAGAATTGGTCTAGTAGTGGTCAAAGGGCAGGCGTGCCCCCAAGGCCGGGGGGGCCAAAAGGAGGCCTTCCAGGGATGACACGCCAGCAGCCAATGGGGTGGGGGAAGGAAGAAGAGGGAGAGAGAGAGAGTGCGAGTGAGCGAGAGCGAGAGAGCAAGAGAGCGAGCGAGAGAGCATGAGCAAACGAGAGAGAGAGACTCACAATGAAGCTGCCCACTGAAGAGAAGGTAAAAGAATTTAATCTAAAAAGGCCACAGCTACCTTGTCGTAATTGTGGAGGGGCAACCCCTCCATTGGACTCCAAGCGACTGCAGCTGAGGGCACTCACCATGATGGGTGCAGGTGGGCAGATCCCTAGCGGGCTGAAACATGGACACTGCCCTCTTAATGATCTAGATGAAGGAACAGAGGGCATTCTGGCTAAGTTTGCAGATGATACAAAGATAGGTGGAGGGACAGGTAGTATTGAGGAGGCGGGGAGGCTGCAGAAGGATTTGGACAGGCTAAGAGAATGGGCAAAGATGTGGCAGATGGAATACAACATGGGGAAGTGTCAGGTCGTGCACTTTGGTAGGAAGAATAGAGGCATAGACTATTTTCTAAATGGGGAGAGAATTCAGTAATCTGGAGTGCAAAGAGACTTGGGAGTCCTAGTCCAGGATTCTCTTAAGGTTAACTTGCAGGTTGAGTCGGTAGTTAGGAAGGCAAACGCAATGTTGGCAGTTATTTCAAGGGGACTAGAATATAAAAGCAGGGATGTGCTGCTGAGGCTTTATAAGGCTCTGGTCAGACCACATTTAGAATATTGTGAGCAATTTTTGGCCCCGTATCTCAGGAAGGATGTGCTGGCCCTGGAGAGGGTCCAGAGGAGGTTCACGAGAATGATCCCAGGAATGAAAGGCTTAACGTTTGAGGACTCTGGGTCTATACTCGATGGAGTTTAGAAGGATGAGGGGGGTTCTGATTGAAAATTACAGAATACTGAAAGGCCTGGACAGAGTGGATATGGGGAGGATGTTTCCATTAATAGGAGAGACTAGGACCCAAGGGCACAGCCTCAGAGTAAAGGGAAGACCTTTTAGAACAGAGTTGAGGATAAACTTCTTTAGCTAGAGAGTGGTGAATCTATGGAATTTATTGCCACAGAAGGCTGTGGAGGCCAGGTCATTGAGTGTATTTAAGACCGATAGATAGGTTCTTGATTGGTAAGGGGATCAAAGGTTATGGGGAGAAGGCGGGAGAATAGGGTTGAGAAACTTATCAGCCATGATTGAATGGCGGAGCAGACTCAATGGGCAGAATGGCCTAATTTCTGCTCCTATGTCTTAGGGTCTCTCTCCCACCAGAAGGCTGCCTTGCTTAACTGGCCATGTTTCGGCTGCTGTGTGGGGCCCACCTGCCGACTCAAAGTCCAGTCAGCGTGGGATAGGGGCCTTAATAAGCTCCTTAATTACCGGAAGTGGCTACCTGCTGCTTGTGGGCGTGAAGCCATTCTACCCCCAAACTAACCTTCCCAAAAGTGATTCGGGGGTAGGATGGTGCCAGCAAAAAAGGTCTGCCTGGCTCAGTTCCTGTCCCTATTGGCCTCTGAAAATCCTGTCCCTTACCTCCTGCTGAAATCCTTATCAATGTCTTTGTTACCTCAAGACTTGGCTATTCCAATGCTCTCCTGGCCATCATCCCATCTACCACCTTCATAAATTTGAGCTCATCCAAAATTCTGCTGCCTGTGTTCTAACTCGCATCATGTCTTATTGACTCAGAATACCTGTGATTGCAAACCTATATTGGCTCGTAGCCCACCAGCACCTCAATTTTGAAATTCTCATTGTGTTCAAATTCTTTGATGACCTGGCTGCTTCCTAACCTTCCTCAGCCTTACAAACTCTCTGAGCACTCTGTGTTCTTCCAATGCTGGGCTTCTGTACAGCACTCACTCCCTTTACCCCCACCACTGGCAGCCATGGCATCAGCTATCCAGGCCCCAAGATCTGGGATTGCATTCCTAAATGTGACTGTCTCTCCACTTCTTGCTCCTCGATTCAGGCTCTCCTTAAACCTTATCACTTGACCAAACATTTAGTCGTATGTCTTAATATCTTTCTCTTTAATTTGGTGTCAATTTTTGTCAGATGACAATCCTTCGAAAGCCCTGGAATGTTATACTACAATAAAGGCACTACAGAGATGCAAGTTGTTATTTCTTTCAATACGTTAACTTACTAACACATTATTTGGGCGTTGACAACGTACCATGCAATAGGTACTTTATACAATATAGTCATGTGGGAGAAAAAGGAAGATACTGGATTGAATGGGGAATTGGTTGAGTTCGAGAGCAGAAGGCTGGTTACTAGTGGAGTCCCACAAGGATTAAGTTGGCACTGCTGTTCTTCATAGTGTATATTAATTATCTAGATGGAGTTGTGGATGCTGTCCACAAGTTCACAGATGAAAGAGTGTTGTGGTAATGTTAGGATCCTCAAAGAGGAAAAAAACCCCTAAAATGTAATTTAATTGCAAGGAAGACATGACTTGCATTTGACAGATGTAATTTAATGTAGATAAATGTAGCATAATGTGGGTAGGTCTAATGCCAAGCACGTGTATACCATGCGTAAGTCTGTTGGGAAAGGGAGCTATATAAGTTACCGCACATGAGTCTCTGAAAGTGTCTGGGCAGTGCCAAGAGGGTAAGGTAAAAAATGTCTGATTGTAAACGTCTGCTGGTGAACACAAATTGATTGTAGCAGTTCAAAAAAGTAGCTGGATACATACATAAAAGTAGGTGGGCCATTGGTATGCACCTCATGGTCACTGTGATCTTCTGAACATACTTTGATCACTTTAGGCAGTCGTGATGATTCAGTGCCACAACAATGTTGCTGATTCTGAACTGCCTTCTGCAGTGTCCTGGATAGCCATTCAGTTGTATCAAACTATACAAATACTGGCTTAAGAAGGCAATCCACCACCTCCTCAGGGCAACTGGGGACTGGCAATAATGCTGACCTTGTCAGTAAAACCCACTTAGCAAAAATGAAAAAAATAATGTTGTTAAATGTTGTTGTTCTATTTCCTCCTCCCCGCCCCCCCACTAGCATCACACACCTTTGGTCAACCAAGAATGTATGCTCACAATCTGTATCTGCCAATGAGAATGAGGGGAGGCAGTGGCATAGTGGTATTGTCACTGGGCTGGTATCCCAGAGGCCCAGGGTTATGCTCTGGGGACCCGGGTTCAAATCCCACCATGGCAGATGGTGAAATTTGAATTCAATAAAAAACCTGGAATTATAAGTCTGATGATGACCATTGTCAATTGTCGTAAAAAAAAACTCAACTAGTTCACTTTAGGGAAGGAAATCTGCCATCCTTACCTATCTGGCCTACATGTGACTCCAGGCTCATTGACTCTTAAAATGCACCCTGAACAAGGATGGGCAATAATTGCTGGCCTAGCCAGCAATGCCCACATCCCCATGAACGAATATTTTTTTATCTACAAACGTGTAAATGTGTTTTAATGTGCTAGTGTAAAAGATGTCTCCTGTACTGGTTGCAAATTGCTTGGCCTCTGATGTTTCATCATGTTGAGAAATCATTATCAATAATTAGAGGTATGAATTGCATTCCTCTGTCCTATATAACGACCTCTTTGTTCACCTTAAACTGACCAGTTCAATTCTAATGCACTGAAACCAAAATATGTTCCAGTAATGTGGTTCCACAGTGAGCATGTGACCAAACCAAAAGTGATATGTTGTTTTTGGTTGGCACTATGCTCAACTGTCCCGACCCCACTCTGTTGCCAAATGCATATATAGAGTTTCTGTGTAACCAATAGAGTTCACATACTCTTCATAGACCAAAAATCTGACAGGTTTAGGTGCATATGGCAAGAACCATGGTTAGTGGTTCCTTAATTCCCCATTAAAATACAAAGGGTACTGTTGCAGTTTAACTAATGATGAGCCAACAGCAGGGTATCTCCCTCTGCATTTCCAGCAAGGCTCCTGTGCCTGTTCACTGCATTAGCTTGAATGTTTATCTATATCTGAATGGGAAAAATCCTGTCTCTAGCAACAGGTTTACCCTGCAGGTCTCATTGATGAGCCAAGCCAGCTGGTCAACAATGAATAACGCCCTGGAGTATTGCAAACAGCAGCATTGATTATTAAGTCTATCATGGAAGGCTGATCTTTATGTCGCAATGTTTCATTGACATGATGTGTCATCTTGGCGTTACCTTGACCCCAAAGGGACCCTGCTTACCTAACCTCCTCTCCCTGTGGAAATTAGTTACTACTTGTTCATATTTTAATGGTGCTGAAAGTAAAAACAGAAATTCCAGAGTTAGAGGTGCGCATCTAAAAGAGGAGTGGAGATTTATATAGACATCCCTGGATCTTAGATACTGCACTACAAAGTATAATAATTTTTAATAATTGAGGAACTTTACAAAACAACAAAATAGTTGTTTGGTAGTACAGAACTTGAGTACATCTGAAAAAAGATATTTTGTGGAAGCTTTTCATCTTGTACTCATCAGGACAATTGCAAGAATACTAAAGTCAGGGGAAGCAACAACTTTATACTGTATGAGGAGAGAGTGCTGATTGGTTGGCAAATGAACTCTTGATTGCCATTGAGAATGCACCAGTTAATAGTGACTGACAGTCAACTGCCAAGCATTGTTTGAAATTTTAAACAAGCTCCGATTGGTCAAGGCATTGCCCTGAGGAATGAACCGGTGAATGACTGTCACTTATTTTGTTTAGCTGAAACAGGTGCAATTTGGACATGTTCACTCTGTCTGCAAAGAACAGGACCCTGTGTATTAATATATGTAGCTTCTAGTACACGCAAATGTTCCACACTGCGAGCCTGACTAACAATCTTAAATTGGTTGTCGGTGTAATTTTTAGCACACTGAAGATTTAGCAAATGTCGTCCAATTGGGGAATAACATCTAATGATGGACATAGTGTTTTGAGTTTTGCAAGCACGGGCTGATTGGGTATGGTCTGTACCTTGCCTATCACTAACAGCAGAAGGGACATGCTGTTTGATATGATCTGCCAGTCTTTGGGATGAACGGTCTACATACCCAGCATCACACTGCCAGTGAAATTCATGTACAAATTACTCATTTGCGTGATAGGCAGAACGTCTTTTTGGTTTGACGACAGCCTCCTGTTAATGGCGAATACCACTCGCATTGCTACTGCATAGTAGCATCAAAGACATCCTGCAGGATAATTGCTACCCTGATCAGATCATTTCGCGCTGTACATCATGCAAACTCATGAATGGGCCTTAGGCTGTCACTTTCAGACCTGAAAAGTGCCCAGTCTACCTCAGATTACCCTGGAAAGGCAAGGTATCTCAAAAATTTGAGCAACAGGTGAAGTTAGCTGTTTCATGCTGCTACTATGCAGTCGCAACACAAGTGGTATTCAGCACTAACAGGGTGCTGTCAAGCCAAAAAGACATTCTGCCTAACACACAAATGAGTAATGTGGTTTATGAATTTCAGTGCAGTGTGATGCTAGGTATGTAGGCCATATGTCCCAAAGACTGGCGGATCGTATCAAACAGCAAGTCTCTTCCGTTGTTTGCAACGGGCAGGGTACAGACCACACCCAACCAGCCCATGCTTGCAAAATTCAAAACACAGCGTCCAACACTAGATGCGATTCCGCGATTGGACAATATTTGCTATCCTCAGTATGCTAAAAATTACACTGACAACCAATTTAAGATTGTCAGTCGGGCTCGAATGTGGTACATTTGCATGTACTGGAAAATACATATATTAATACACAGGGCCCTACTCTTTGCAGACAGAAAGAACATGTACACACATTGCACATGTTTCAGATAAACAAAATAAATGATAGCTATTTGCTGGTTCATTCCTCAGGGAAATGCCTTGACCAATCAGAGCCAAGCTGCCTGGTTTAAAATTTCAAACAATGCTCAGCAGTTAACTGTCAGTCACCATTAACTGGTGCCTTCTCCATGTCAATGCCTCCATCAATCAGGCTCCACTTGCCAACCAATCAGCACTCTCTTCTCATACAGTATAAAGTTGTTGCTTCCCCTGACATTGGTATTCTTGCAATAGTCCTGATGAGTGCAAGAGGAAAAGCTTTGGCAAAATGTCTTTTCTAGCAATACTCAAAGCAACTAAGCTACCCTCTTGCAGTCCAGTCCAAGTGTGTTACAATGTTCATGTACTGCAAAACAACAAACATTCAATTCCTATTAAGCCTTATAATATTCAATTAATGGTGTCTGCCTGCACATAAGCACTGCCATATGACCAGCTACGTTTCATCTAACCTGCAGTCAAATAACGTCCCATTCAACTATTACCCAATTAGTTAATGCCATTGATTAAATGATAGCATGTGACCCTTTAACATACACACCAATGGCTCATTTAATCAGTTAATGATTATGGATTCAGAAACCACTGGAATAAACTTGAACAAAGATGACACAACTTTGCACCAAGTAGTCACAAAGCCACGGCAACAAATGACTGCATGCAAGGACCACATATATACATACACACACACAGACATACATATAAAAAAAGCACTCATTAAAGCTATGCACATAGAATAGTAGTGCATTGTGCAAATAATAGATTTGCATTTGAAAGCCACATTTATCCCTTTCTTTAAGATAGTGATACTTTCACAGAAATAAACTTATAGCTTCTTGGCTGCGATAATGATTTTCAAACTCCGTTTTTTCAACTAAAAATTCAAGGTGAAGGACCAACTGAAAGGGGGTGTTAAGTTTGGGAAAAAATTAAGTGAATCAAACAATGATCAGGTAACATCAAGTTTAGGTTTTAAAAGCCTCTTAGTGGAAGGACAAAGGAGATGGAGTCACACAGTTTTAAGTCCTCAGTTAGGGCATAAGAACATAAGAAATAGGAGCAGGATTAGGCTTTTTGGCCCCTCAAGCCCCTCATTCAATAAGATCATGGCTGATCTGGCCCAGGCCTCAACTCCTCTTTCGAGCCTGTTCATAGCCCTCAACTCCCCGATATTTCAAAAATCTATCTACTTCCTCTTTAGATATTTACAATGATCTAGCCTCCACAACTCTCTGGGGTAGAGAATTCTAGACATTCACTACCCTCAGAGAAGAAATCCCTTTGCATCTCAGTTTTAAATGAGTGTCCCCTTATTCTGTAACTATGCCCCCTAGTTCGAGTAGGACAAAAGAAAATTTGGCAATTTCGATGAAAATAAAATGTTCAAATAGAATGTGGGTATAACGGGAAGAGTAGTTTTTTTTTCATCTGTTCGTGGGATACGGCATTGCTGGCTAGGCCAGCATTTATTGCCCATCCCTTATTGCACTTGTATAGAGAGCATTTTTAAAGAGTCAACCACATTGCTGTGGGTCAGGAGTCACATGTAGACCAGACCAAGTAAGGACAGCAGATTTTCTTCCCTAATGGGCATTAGTGAACCAGATAGGTTTTTACAACAATCGACAAGGGTTTCATGGTCATCATTAGACTTTTAATTCCAAATTTTTATTGAATTCAAATTCCACCATCTGCCGTGGTGGGATTCGAACCTGGGTCCCCAGAGCATTACCCTGTCCAGTGACAATACCACTATGCCACTGGCAATGAGGAAGAAAGCACTACTTTACTGGTCTGGTAATGAAGCGGAACGAATAGGCAACATTTGGGGAGAGATGGAAAACTGTGAACCCAGTATTATTAGAGTTTATGAACACAAAAGGGAAAAAAAAGTTGAGAACAAGGTATTTAACTGAAAAAACAATTTAAAATGACGTTACAAAGTCACTTTGCTCATATTAAATGGAAGGTAAATTTGCAAATAGAACAAGAAAGGAGAATATTTAAATGTTTCGAGGAGATGGAGGGGGCACAAATCAAATGTATTCCCAAATTAGTCCAAAGGCTGGGATTTTATGGAGATTACATCAAATTTGAAACTGTAAAAAAACATTTATCGGCAATTAGAACTTAACAGGAAAGTATTAAAAATGAAAGCTAGGACCCATATAAAGAATATAAAGCACAACTACAAAACTTATAACAGAAAGGCTAAAAGGGAGTATGAGAGAAATAAACAAAGCAATAAAAGGTTTTCTACAAACATGTTAGCAATACAAGGGTAATTAAGGTCAGAGTTGGACCACTAAGAGGAGGCAATCTTGAACTGGGTAGCAAGGGAATGGCAGAGTTATTAAATAAGCCCTTTGCCTCGACTTTCACAGAAGAACTAGATTCTGGGATTGTAGAACTAGTATTAGTGGATACAGTGCTGTTAGTGGATGCAATTATTGAAGAGAAATGGTATAAAAATTACTCAAAGCTAAGGTAGATCAAACACAGATTTCTGAAAGGCAGGTCATAGAATTCTTCAAAGAAAGAATAAAGAGATCACTAAAGGAAATAGACATGGCTTATATGGATTTTCAAAAAGCATTTGATAAGGTACATAAAAGAAACTGCAGCAAAGATAATGGCATGGGAAATTATAGGAAATGCTGCTACCTGGATAGAGAAATAGTTGGAGGGCAGAAAGCAAAGAGTAGCAGTTATAGATAGTTTTGACACTGAAAAGATGTGATGACTGGTGTTTCACAGGATACTGTGTTGGGGCTGCTCTCATTTACGATTTACTTAAATGATTTGGAATTAGTTGTTGAAGGAACAATACAAAAAAATTGATGATGCCAAATAGGGAAAAAGATTGCAAAAAACTACAAAAAAGCTGAGATGAGCGAACAGGATCTACAGATGGATGGCAGATGCAATGCAAAAGGATAAATAGTGAAAAATACAATATGGGAGCAAAACCAGGGAAATACTTATTTTAGAAGGGAGTACCGGAGGACAGATACACCTTGGTGTCCCAATACATAGATTATTAAAAGGAGGCAAAGCAAGTAGATCAGGCTGTAAAAAGGAAACCAAATCTTTGCTTTTGTACCTAGAAACAAAGAATACAAAAAGCAAATATTAAACTAATATAAGACCTTAACTAGGTTGAAGTATTTTGCACATGGTTTTGGATATCCCATTAAAGGAAGAGCTTAAAAGTAATGGATAGATTTACCAAGGAATCACAAAGGGTGAGGGGGCCAGTTTTTAAGGATAGACTTGAAAAGAACGTGATGAGGTGATCTGATAAAGGTTAAATGTTATGTAGGGTCATGATAAGGTAAATTGTGACAGTTTATTTCCATAAGACAGTGAGCCTATTATGAGGCATCACAATTTTAAGATAAACAAAGTGCATTAAAGGGAAGGTTTGAAAAAAAATTATTTACACAGAGACAGATTAGGTTATGAAATTCTCTGTTCTAAATGCATTCAAACAGACACCAAAATTATTTTAAGAGAATTATACTGCTGCTTGAAAGAGAGGAATATTAAAGGGGAGCAAACAGGAGAGGTAGCTCGTGGAGATGCCAGCTCCTACTCGGTTGCACACTATGCTATGATTCTCTAAATATCCAATAAATTCCTTCAGCAGTCTTGCCAATTTCATGCAAAATTCCCTTAAATTGAGAACGCTTCAATTTGCATTTTACACATTGTTAGGATGATGTGGGCTTAACCAATGATGAATTGCTAGAGGCGTAAACTCTTGTGATTACTTACTTGGACTCAAAACAGGGCAGGGGGGTACTGTCTACAAATTTAAATTATACAACAAAATGATATTGTATTTTGAACTGAAAGCAAAATGGGCTAAGATACCATGATTTGATTAGACTAAAAATAAATATCAAATTTCTGTCTAGAACAGGGGTCCTAATGTGTTCAGTGCGTGGAAAAAAAAAATCAAGCAACCAGAACCTTTTCTACAAATGATTACTTCAAAAATGAATTGTAACAGATTCTAATTAGATCGATTATGGAATCCATGGAAGCACACAATTCACAAATCTAATGGACAGCCTTCCCTTAGTCATTTCCCAGGGTGCTTTTAAGTCTGCAATGTAATTTAAATCTTAACACTTTCACTAACAAACCGACAAGAGAAAGCATTTCAACATCTTGGAAGGTGTTCCAGTGAAAGAGTGAAAACATTGATGTGAATGGCAATGTGAAATTGCAAATTGCATCCCATAACAAGAGAGGCAAAGTTCACACAGAAAGGGCAACCGTATCCATTTTCAATCAATAAACACATATCACATCTGGTTCCTTGATTGTTCATATTGAAACATGAGTTGCCCAGAGACTGCTCCCTTCCACTCTCTGAACCAGTTACCTTGACCTGTCAAATTACTTGGCAGTCCCTGATGTGATATGTAGGTTAGCAGTTCTGTACAGAAAGGGGGCTCAGTTGCTTTGTCCAGAGGGAAGTTCTAATGGATATTTACAGAGTTTTAGACAGCTTAGTATTGACTTTTTGTCAACTCGCCTTTCCAAAGCAACTCTTTAGACAAGGGATCAAAACTTGATTTTAAATTTAACAATGTTTCTTGAAAAAGGAAATTTCCATGAGTACAGTGGTTCCCACTCTTCAAGGATTACCTTCGATTTGCTATTTTCTTTAAAAACAAAATCAGTTTGAAGGACAAATTTTACTCTGTACATGCAGACTACTGTTAAAAGGGCTAAACAAACAATTGCACCATACATACGGAACAGCTCAGAAGATATCCCAGAGAGTCAAGCCCACCTCTGGGTCAAGACCTCTTCCTACACCATTTGCCAACATATTTTACACAATTACACAGAATCCCCATTCCTACGGGACTCATCCTGTTAAATTCTGAGTGACATATAAGGAAGAGGTGGAGAAAGGTGGAAAGAAGTACATATATAGGATAAAGGTTTAGCACAGGTAATGTCACAAAAGCAGTACTATTACCTTCTCTTTTTAATCTAGGTTGAATCCTGCACACTGGGCTCTGACTCTTCATTAAGATCTGGATTTAATCAAAAGCATCTTTCTGATGAACAATTACTGAAGAGGTCAAAATAGACCACTATAGAGTCAAATCCTCGACTAAAACAAAGGCAGGCTTCCATATACACATACTGTCTTATCACATCAGTCTGAAACATCCCAAAGTTCTTTACATAGAATGAATTACATTGAAATGCAATTACTTATGGAGCCAAGAAGAGCCACCATTTGCGCACAGCATGATTTCCTAAACAGCAATAAGATTTAAGACTGGTTAATCTATATTTTTGGTGTTATTGGTAAAAGCAGCAATATTAGCATGACACCGTTAAAAACTTCTTTATCTGTGATATCCACTTGAACAGTCAGAACAGACAAACAACTCATCTGAAGACAGCACCTCTGACAATTCAGCACTCCCTTACTTAGGTGGTGTCAGCTCTGGCTCAGTGGGTAGCATTCTTGTCTCCGAGTCAGACAGTTGAGAGTTCAAACCCCACTTGAGACTTAAGCACAAAATATAGGCCGACACTATAGTGCAGTACTGATGGAGTGCTGTCCAATCGATGGTACAATTGTTCAGATGAGATGTTATACCAAAGCCCTGTCTGCCCTCTCAGATGGATGCAAAAGGTTCCACTGCATTATTTTGAAGAAAAACAGGGGAGTTCTCCTCAGTGGCCTGACCAATACTTATCCCTCAACCAACATAATTAATACAAGTTATCCTGTCATTATCACATTGTTGTATGTTGGCCCTTGTGTGCAAATTGGCTGCCAATCTAATATGCTTCAAAAATGCTTAATTGGCTGTAATGCACTTTAGGGTGTCCTTATGCTTCCAAAGGTATCAAAGCAAATATTTCTTTCCTCAGTGCAGTACTGCACTAGGGTGCTAGCTTAGGTTATGTTGTCGAGTTAGACTCAAAGGCCAGTGTTGCAAAGATGAAATTTCCAAACTGCAATGCTTACTGAAGGAATCCAGATTACTTCAAGTTTATGATTGGCAACATGCATTTAAAAAAAAATACATATTACAGCTGCTGGACTTTACATAAGATGGATATGTTTGAAACTGTCCCCTTTAATTCACAGTAAAATGGAGTAGTGGAGAGGGGTATGTGACCTTATATGAAGTCTGCCCAGAGAGAAGCCCGTGGTTGCATGGGGACAGGTGCCCAGGTCAAAACATACTGAAAGGAAGGTGCAAGTTTTAACTTCTTGACACAAAAGAGACCGTTGATCTTGCTGCTTGCTCACTTATAGATTCTCAGAGGCAGTCAGCAAGGGAACTTTTGGGGAGAAGGCTAAAAGCAGGTGCCAGGCAGAAGAAAAGGACTGCTTTTGGATTAACCACCGATTGTGGGCTGGTGAGGATAGAACTCATGTTTGAGGAAACTAGGCATGTGAAGAGTTAAAGATCACAAAATCACCAGAGGGTACCTTGCAACGTGAAGTCCATTCAGTTATGCTCACAGAGTTGAGTGAGCAGGACTTTGTTTAAAAGGGCGCTGGAAGATTCACCCTGGTGAAGCGTAGATCACTGGAAAATTCATATCCCTTTTATAAAATTTATCAGTCTCTAGGGGATCATAACAATATAATGAACAAAATTTGTTCACATTGTGACTGATAGCGAAATAGTTTCTAAATCTTTTTAACTGGAAGTTCTCAATCTTCAAAGGTGGGCATGCTCCATCTACCAACAGACACTGTTCATCAACAGGTTAACTCTGCTCGGAAACAGGGTAAATTTAGGACTTATCCCCACTGCAGACAAGAAGTTGGCTAACTTTTCTAACACTACTCAGCCTGTCCACTAAAATGTAGAATGGTCTGCATGAGCCTACGTGGTGGAGGAACAACATTAGGAGTCCTGAGAGTTCCTGGTCAACACTGGACTGAACCTGTACATCGATGACAAATCAATTATACAAATTGCTAAGTTTTGAGGTGCATTTGCCTTCCTCTCCTTTCTTGGGAGTGGTTCCATAGCTGCCAGGCACACTTTCCTACCTCATTTTTGAAATGCAAGCCTAGGTGGTAGGTACTGCTTGTCTATTTAATCACAAGTCAACTACAATTGAGTTTGATCCTGTCCTTGAGGTATCAACATGAGCAATTCCAGCAGCAGATGCTACACAAACATTTAGGAATGGGTATCCTAACACTACCATGGCAGAAATTAGTTCGTTTATTACAGACAAGAGACTGAACAGAAAAACTTCTGGCCTGTATAGCTCACCACCCTAATCAGGTAAATTAGTGGGAAATACCCCACCTCCCAGCTGTAATAGTGAAATGCTGTGCCCATATCTTCTTCCAAACCAACACAACAGAATCGGGTTTATTGAGCCCAGCTGACCTTAATACTTAGAGCATTCAATATTGTATAAATACAGTCCCAGTCAATTCCAAAGAGCATTCAATAAGATGCCACATAAAAGGTTACACAAGGTAAGACTCATGGTACAAGGGCAAAATACTGTGGATGCTGGAAATCGGAAATAAAAACAAAAAATGTGCAAATGTTCAGCATGTCAGGCAGCATCTGTGGAACAAAACAGAATTAACTTTTCAGGTTGATGACATTTCATCAGACCTGGAATGTTAACTCTATTTCTCTCCACAGATGCTGCCTGACCTGCTGAGGAAAACAAGTTGTGAGGGGGACACAAAGAATCTGAACAGGGATATACGTAGGTTAAGTGAATGTGCAAAAACTTGGTAGATGGAGTATAATGTAGGAAAAAATGTTGGCCACTTTGGTGTGAAGAATGGAAAAGCAGATAAGCAGATTATTATTTAAGTGGAGAGAGGCTGCAAAATGCTGTGACACAGAGGGATCTGAGCGCCCTCATACATGAATCACAAGAAGTTAGCATAAAGGTACAGCAAGTAATTAGGAAGGTAAGTGGAATGTTGGCCTTTATTGCGAGGGGGATGGAGTATAGAAGTAGGAAAATCTTGCTACATCTGTACAGGACATTGTTGAGACCACACAGAGTACTGCGTACAGTTTTGGTCTCCTTATTTAAGGAGGGATATACTTGCATTGGCGACAGAGAAGAGAGTGAAATGAAGACGTTGTCTTATAAGGGAAGGTTGAGCATGTTGGTGTTTAGAAGAATGAGAGGTGATCTTTTTGAAACATTTAGGAATCTGAGTAAGCTTGACAAGGGAGATGATGAGAGGACGTTTCCCCTTGTGGAGGGAATCTAGAACTGGGGTACAGTTTCAGAGTAAGAAGTCTCCCATATATAACAGGGCTGAGGAAAATTCCTACTCTCAGAGGGTCATGAATCTTTGGAATTCTCTATCGCAGACAGCAGTGGATGCTGGGTCATTGAATATATTCAAGGCTGAGCTAGGCTAATTTTTGATCTACAAAGGAGTCTAAAGTTATGGGGGGCAGACAGCAAAGTACAGCTGAGGCCGCGATCAGATCAGATGTGATCTTACTGAACAGTGGAGTAGACTCGAGGGGCCAAATGGTGTACTCTTGCCCCTATTTCTTATGTTATGTCCATAAATCGAAGCTACACAATGCCAGAAACAAATGGATAAAATCAATTCTGAAGCCAGTGTGCAGGGTAGTGGAGCCAGCATAGAGCAGCAGCGGGAGCGGACTGGAGCAAGCCTGGGGGTGAACGGCACCAGCGGGGCTTCTCAATAAAAGCCTAAGGGTCAAGGCCCAGATCGAGCCAGTCGGAGCAGCAGCTAACCCCAGCAGGAGCCCCGCCAGAATTCGAAAAGGTTGACGAAAGTGGCGTCAGCGCAATGCAGAGAGCTGATTGGTAGATAGTGGGTAAGTTGATCTTCTCCACTTTAAAGCTATATTAAGCAAAGGTATGAGTTCTAGCTTTTGTTTTAGAAAGGAAAGAAACTTAAATAATATTCCTTAGAGCAGTGAAGGCTGAGGGGGAACCTGATTGAGGTGTATAAAATTCTGAGGGGCAAAGATAGGGTAGATAGAAAGAAACCTTTCCCTTTAGTGGGGGGGGGGAGGGTCAATAACCAGGGGGCAAAGATTTAAGGTGAGGGGAAGGAGGCTTAGAGGGGGATTTGAGGAACAATTTATCCATCCAGGGGGGTGGGGGTGGTGGTATCTGGAAGTCTCTGCCTGAAAGGGTGGTAGAGGCAGGAACCCTTACAACATTTAAGTAGTATTTAGATGAACACTGGAAACACCATAGCATACATGGTTCTGAGCCAAGTGCTGGGAAAATGGGATAAGAGTAGATAGGGGGCTTGATGACTGGCATGGACACAATGGGCTGAAGGGCCTCTTTCCATGCTGTAAAACTTTATATGAGTCTATGAAACTTGCACACTTCCTGTCTGGGCATGTAGTTGGGCAAATGATCTGGCAAGATGTGCTCTTAAACAGCTTGTCACTGTGACAAACAAATACTTGGATCAACTTGGAGTACAGGATCTACTGCATTCTTTCCTACCCTCCAGCCAATTTTGTTACCCTGCCTTTTTTAAAGGCAGTGACTCATGTTGGTATTTGTTTCCACAGGTGTTAGCTGCCATCCAGTACCATGCCTAAACTGCAATTCTTCTTGTTTGAACCTGCATAATGAATACAATGAATGCTAAACTACAGACGAGTACCAAATTGTCAGGCCTGCACAGGCAATGATTTTTTCTATTCGTTCATGGAATTTGGGCGTTGCTGGCTAGGCCAGCATTTATTGCCCTTGTTCAGAACGCACTTAAGAGTCAATCCCACATTGCTATGGGTCTGGAGTCACATGTAGGCCAGACCAGGTAAGGACAGCAGATGTGAACCAGATGGGTTTTTATGACAATCAGCAATGGTCATCTTCAGACTTTTAATTACAGATTTTTACTGAATTCAACTTTCACCATCCGACGTGGTAGGATTTGAACCCGGGTCCCCAGAACAGGGTCTGTGGAATACTAGTCCAGTGAGAATACCACTATGCAACCATTTGAACAAACAGGCAGAAAGAATCATAGTTGTTTTTTTCTCTCCCTAGCTTTGGGGATACGGTGGTCAAATGTAACACATCCCCAGCTGCCACCTTGACTGAAATCAGCTAACGTGCCACAGATTAAGCCCTGAACTTAGCATTTATCAGATATGACATGTTTATCACCTACTTACCAGCCTACCATGAGTTTTAACTCACATGCTCAACCCACATTTCTTTTTTTTAAACAATTCATGTGGAATTTCAATTGAGGTGTGAGCACAGCTGCAATGTTTAGTGAAATGTCTTTTCCAACAACAGGAAGAGCCAAAATTACAGTGGTGGCTCATAATGGAAGGAAAGTAACTTAAGGTGCAGGAAGCTAACTGGGATACTTATGGAGGCTGTGTAAAGGGAAGTAATATATTGGCACGTGAAGGAAACTAACCCAATTTATCTTGGCCCCAGTGTCTCCCAACCCCCAGGACATACGGATTAGGAGTAGGCCACTCGGCCCCTCGAGCCTGCTCCGCCATTTAATAAGATCATGGCTGACTGGAATGTAACCTCAACCCAACATTCCTGCCTACCCCCGATAACCTTTCACCCTCTTGTTAATCAAGAATCTATCTATCTATCTTTCTCTGCCTTAAAAATATTCAAAGGCTCGGCTTCCACCACCTTTTGAGGAAGAGAGCTCCACAGACTCTTAACCCTCAGAGTGAAAAATATTTCTCAACATCATGTCTTAAATGAGCGACCCCTTATTTTTAAACAGTCACCTCTAGTTCTAGATTCTACCACAAGAGGAAACATCCTCTCTACACCCACCCTGTCAAGACCCCTCAGAATCTCAAAGGTTTCAATTGAGTCACCTCTTACTCTTCTAAATTCCAGTGGATAAAAGCCTAACCTGTCCAGCCTTTCCTCATAAGACAACACGCACATTCCTGGTATTAGTCTAGTAAACTTTCTCTGAAATGCTTCCAACACATTTACATCTTTCTTTAAATAAGGAGACCAGTACTGTACACAATACTCCAGCTGTGACCTCACCAATGCCCTGTACAACTGAAGCATAACCTCCCTACTTTTGTAATCAATTCTCCTGACAATAAATGACAACATTCTATTGGCTTTCCTAATTACCTGCTATACCTGTATACTAATCTTTTATGTCACCAAGGACCACAACATCAAGATTTAAAAAAAAATTCATTCATGGGATGTGGGCTTCACTGGCTTGGCCAGCATTTATTGCCCAACCCTAAGTGCCCTTGAGAAGGTGGTGGTGAGCTGCCTTCTTGAACCGCTGCAGTCCATGTGGTGTAGGTACACCCACGGTGCTGTTATGGAGTTCCAGGATTTTGACCCAGCGAATGTGAAGGAACGGTGATATATTTCCAAGTCAGGATGGTGAATGACTTGGAGGGGAGCTTCCTGGTGGCGGTGTTCCCATCTATCTGCTGCCCTTGTCCTTCTACATGGTAGTGGTCATGGGTTTGGAAGGTACTGTTGAAGGAGCCTTGATGAATTCCTACAGTACATCTTGTAGATGGTACACACTGCTGCTACTGTGCGTTGGTGGTGGAGGGAGTGAGTGTTTGTGGATGTGGTGCCAATCAAGCGGGCTGCTTTGTCCTGGACGGTGTCAAGCTTTTTGAGTGCTATGGGAGCTGAACTCATCCAGGCAAGTGGGGAGCATTCCATCACACTCCTGACTTGTGCCTTGTAGATGGTGGACAGGTTTTGGGGAGTCAGGGGGTGAGTTACTCATCGCAAGATTCCTAGCCTCTGACCTGCTCTTGTAGCCACAGTATTTATATGGCTAGTCCAGTTCAGTTTCTGGTCAATGGTAACCCCCAGGATGTTGATAGTGGGGAATTCAGTGATGGTAATGCCATTGAACATCAAGGGGCGATAGCTGGATCTCTCTTGTTGGAGACGGTCATTGCCTGACACTTGTGTGGCGTGAATGTTACTTGCCACTTGTCAGCCCAAGCCTGGATATCGTCCAGGTCACGCTGCATTTGGACATGGACTGCTTTAGTACCTGAGGAGTTGCCAATGTTGCTCAACACTGCGCAATCAGCAGCGAACATCCCCACTTCTGACCTTATGATGGGAAGAAGGTCATTGATGAAGCAGCTGAAGGTAGTTGGGCCGAGGACACTACCCTGAGGAACTCCTGCAGTGATGTCCTGGAGCTGAGATGACTGATCTCCAACAAGCACAACCATCTTCCTTGGTCTAAGTATGACTCCAACCACTGGAGAGTTTTCCCTGATTCCCATTGACTCCAGTTTTGCCAGGGCCCCTTGATGCCACACTCGGTCAAATGCTGCCTTGATGTCAAGGGCAGTCACTCTCACCTCACCTTGGGAGTTCAGCTCTTTTGTCCACGTTCGAACCAAGGATGTAATGAGGTCAGGAGCTGAGTGGCCCTGGGGGAACCCATACTGGGCATCAGTGAGCAGGTTATTGCTAAGCAAGTGCTGCTTGACAGCACTGTTGATTGGGAATGCACCAAATCTTTTGGGTCAAACATTACCCTGACTTGGGCATATGCCACTGTTCCTTCACAATGCTGGTCAAGATCCTGGAATTCCCTGCCTGTCACCAATCTAGAGGTAGTACTGGCAGCACTGTGGCCATTCAAGGGGAATGGCACCACTTTCATCTTGGTTGCAGTATTTTCTTGGCCTCAATCTGATTGGTGCAATTAACATACGCCTGATTTAAAAAAAAACACATCAATGCACAATTTCAGAAATACAATAAATAATTCAACTCATTTTATCTTAATACAGAAAGCTGTTTAAGGGAACCAAATTGTTACGAACATATGAAATAGGAGAAGTACGCCATTCGGCCCTAGAGCCTGCTCCGCCATTCAATAAGATTGTGGCTGATCTGTTTGTGTTTCAAATTCCATTCCTATTTACCCCTGATAACCTTTGATTCCCTTGCCTAACAAGAATCTGTCTACCTCTATTTTAAAAACAGTCAACAACCCCACCTCCGCTGCCTTTGGAGGCAGAGTTCCAAAGTTGCACAATGCTCAGAAAAAATTTCTCATCTGTCCTAAAATGGCAACCCTTAATTTTAAAACTGTGCCCCCCTAGTTCTGGACCCACCCACAAGAGGAATCATCCTTTCCACATCCACCTTGTCAAGACCATTCAGGATCTTATATACTTCAATCATGTCACCCCTCACTCTTCTAAACTCCAGTGAAAACAAGCCCAGTCTGTCTAACTTTCCTCATTCCAGGTATCAAACTAGTAAACCTCCTCTGAACCACCTCCAACGTATTTACATTCTTTCTTAAATAACGAGACCAAAATTGCACATAGGATTCAAAATGTGGTCTCATTAATGCCCTATTTAGCTGAAGCATAGCTTTTATGTTCAATTCCTCTCGTAATAAAGGATAGCGTTCCATTAGCCTTCTCAATTACTTGATGTACCTGCATACTAATTTTTTTTGTGACTCATGCCCTAGAACACCTCAGTCCCTCTGCACCTCAGAAACATTTCTTCCCATTGTGCATGAAATGTTGCATTTAATGAATAATCAAGGTGAAATGTTCCATGCAGGCTGAATGACAGATTAAACATAGAACTCACTTTCAGTGGAAGAATCCATCAACAGAGAAACAGAACACAGACCAAAGCTGTTGGCATTTTAAAAGTTATCAATATATTACCTGAGTTCCAGTTCAGAATTATAGATTAATATTCAGCTTGTGATTTATTTCAAAGAATTCTTCCAGGAAATCTACAAAATATTGCAGGGCAATGGTTTTTAAACAGGTGGGGGGGGGGGGGGGGGGGGGGGGGGGTGGGGCAGAGAAGAGGGGGGGGGGGGGGGGGGGTTTGGCAGAGAAAAGCTTGATCCTAAAACACAGAACAGTAAGCACATCAGGTGTGACCTGAACGGGATTTACAGACACTGAAAAATCCAACAACTTAAGTTTTTGCTCTCGTTCTTCAGTCTCTTGTGACATCATTGCTTAAGGAAAGGAAATGTTCAGATTGAACATTTAAAGCCTTCTTGCAATTTGCTACCTAATTTATGGCAATTGTGTTAGTTTACAGAAATTCCCACCTGCACTCTCTCTACCCCCCCTCTGGATTTGTTTCCTTTAATTCTTTACTGAATGTGGAATATAGTTCTTTCTCAGTGGCGGCAGCAGCAAATGATTTAACTGTGAGAATTAGTATAGCTAAACCTGATAATATTCTCGCCCTCTGATTTTCAGTTCCTGATAGGGAAATGGCTGTTCTTGAGTTTTCCGGGTCTCCCAGTTGGATGGACAAATTGTGTCGGAGTGGGAAGCGAACCTGCGTTTGCATTCTGTGCCAAGCACACTGGGAACACCAAGGTACTCAGCCACCCACTTTGATGACCTGCTGTTCTAATATGATCTTATATTTGGCAAATTTTGTCATCCAGTGCAACATTCTCTAAACAAGCCAGTTTCATGATGAAACCTTGCAACACCCTAATTCACATCGATGAGTACAAGATCACAGTTTAGTTTTATAATACTGCTAGATATAGTTAAATATAACTGTCACAGGATTCCAGCTATATTTTGTGCCAACTATTTTACCTCAATATTGTGATTTATTCTTGGAGGGTGAACATTTTCCTAATGCCAGCTTGTGACAAACTGCTCTTCAAAAATACATAGGAAACTGGTTTTGCAAAATTGAAGGTTCCTCTGTCTAAAGAGCCATGCTCTATTAATCAGAAAGGTGCAATGAATTTATAGCACAGAACTGATGGGGAAATTGAAACAGAAACAGGGAAGCCCGGGACAGATTTACAAGTTGTGAACAGGGTATCACATTCTGCTCACCATAATATTCTAATCTTTGAGACAACTAACAGAATAGATTGGGATGCAGGATCAATGTTCATTTTATTATTTTTAATACCAGAAAATTTACTTTTGAAGTAAATTGCTATTTTTTTTAAGAAAATTGGTGTTTTGTTTTGCTGACTCAGGTCAGAAATTGAAATTGCCTGCACACAGCTCTCAATACCCACAGGGAATGGTTGAAGTGAATAGTATAGATGTATTTAAGGGGAGGGAAGATAGACAAACATTTGAGGGAGAAGGGAATAGATGGTTAAGATGGTAGATTAAATGCTGGCCTAGAGCCAGTGACACCCGCATCCCTTGAATGAATAGATAAATAAAAATTAGATGAGAAAAGATTAGAGGAGCATAAACACTGGTATGGACTGGCTTGTTTCTATGCCATACATCCTGTGTAATATCGAAGTGTTTCTGCTATATCTTCCTTTTCCCTCAACCGAGGATACCCCTCCATTGTGGTCGACAAGGCCCTCAACCATGGCCCATTCCATTTCTCCAATTCTGCTCTCACCCCTTCTCCTCCTGGAAATGCAATAGGGTTTCCCTTGTCCTCACCTTTCATCCCAACAGCCTCACAATCAATGGATCATCCTATGCCATTTATGCTTCCTTCAGCATGATGCCACTACCCTACTCCTACCCTCTCCCCCACCCAAGCAAGCCCAAGAGGTGCAACACTTGTCCTTTTACCTTTCTTCCTGCCACTTCCGAACATCCAAGGTCCCTCCAGGTGAAACAGTTGCACTTCTGCCAATTTAATACACTATTTGCTGCTGACAATGTGGTCTCCTCTACACAAGGAGGCCAAACGCAGGATACGGGACCACTTTGCAGGACACCCCTGTTGAAGCCTGCAAAATGACCTCAAGCTTCTGGTCACTTTTCACTTTAATTCTCTGCCCTTGGTCTGCTACGCTGTTTCAATGATGCTCAACGTAAGCTCCAGGAGCAGGATTTCTTCTTCCAATCAGGCACATTACAACCTTCCAAACTTAGCCCTGAGTTCAACAATTTCAGATCATAACCTCTGTCACACCTTTTTTTTTGTTTTCGGGTGGCAGCTGTTGGTGATGATTCTGTTTTACCCCATTTGTTTCTTTACTTATTCCATTACCATCTCCTTTTGCTTTGCACCATCATCCCTTGTCAAGTTCCGAAGACATGAAAGAGATCAAAACTATGTAAATCAGACCTTATTTTCTGCTCATTTAAAAATTGACTTTACTGGACCAAAAACATGGCTGCTACAGGTCACACGATTTGCAAGTTGACTACAGTTCTGGAAACTTCCAACAGTATTTACAGGACAAAGCTCAACCCTCATCCTTGTGAAATCTCACACCCATCACTATCAATGAAACAAAGGAGCAACAAACGGTCCATCTCCCCAACCTGGACTTACAACAAAGAGAGCACCATCGAAACTCATTGTACCTACTGAGGTGCAAATAGTCACCATCTATCTCCTAAGGTAAACAATGGAATTTGACCAGAGACATAAAAACCGATGGTTAACCTGAAACTGACTCAATAATGGGCAACACCACATGACTATGCTCCTTTGGCCTTTGGAAGGTTTTATTACATTCCTGGACTCCCAGGGCAGTCTGCTGTTAAACGTCCAGCCTGTCGACACCAAAGTGTGACCTCCAGGCTGACAACAAAGCCTGACTCAAGTCTAAACCTCCTCAAAGCCTGGTCCTCTGGAAGATCCCTGCCATTACCTGGAGAGCAGACCAAGTCTCTGTATACCGACCTCATCTTGCTGCGTTATCAACAACTTTGAAGGAATTTGGCAACTCCTGCTTTCTGCTAGCTGAACCTGCCTGAACTTTAATTGCTAGGTGAACGAACCCTCACTGGACTCTGACATTCTAGACTCTAACATTAATGTGAATTAATATTCTTATCTTTGGGGGTTTTTTTGTTCTAGGTCAATACTAGTGGTAAGACTCTTTCCTTTCCTATCTCCTTCTTGTGTGCGTGTGTTGTGTGTGCGCACGTGTGTATGTATGTGTGCGTGTGAGTGTAAGTAGCTGCAATGGCCATGACCTGGGTTTAAATGTATAAATAAACAATACTTCTGATTTAACCCTAAAGAGAGTTTGCTGTGGGTCACTTTAAAATAGATTTCACAAATGGAAAGTTTGGGGAAACACTCCACAGTCTATTCCAAAAATTAAAACACCTCTGCTTACGGATAGGCGGCAAGAAAAATAAAGGAGTTCAGTTTGCCTCTCTGCCCTGTCCGTAACTCCCTTTTGTCATTTAATCTCTCCTGCCCTTCAGCCTACCACAAATCTTTCTTCTTGTTCTTTCCTTGCCACCATACATGATTAAAATCTGCTGTATCTCTAATTTTGTCCACTTCTAACAATGGGTCATGTTCCTCTCTCCACAGATGCTGCCTGACCTGCTGAGTGTTTCCAGCATTTTGCTTTTGTTTCAGATTTCCAGCATCTGCAGTATTTTCCTTTCATAAGTGATCAAGATTCCTTGACAAAACAGACTTCTGTTGCAAACGATTTTGGGGAAAAAATAATTAAATAGAAAGCTTGACATCTCTGGCATCTCAAGGGCAGCAGATAGATGGGAACACCACCACCTGGATGATCCCGCCTGCCCCCAAGTCACTCACCGTCCTGACTTGGAAATAAATCACCATTCCTTCACTGTTGCTGGGGCATAATTCTGGAACTCCCTTCCTAACAGCACTGTGGGTGTACCTACACCACATGGACGGCAGCAGTTCAAGACGACAACTCACTACCACCTTCTCAAGGATAACTAGGGATGGGCAATAAATACTGGCTCAGTGAATGTATAAAAAAAACCAATTATTTAAAACTAGGTGTGAATTTCAAAGTATGTAGCACGCACCTGGAGAAATAATGAAATGCTCATGTCCTGAACCACAATCGTTTCTCAATGATACTTTTGGTTTCACATAGTATGTATCTGTTCCTTGGTGCGCCATTTATTTTATTTGGTTTTAAATGACGCAGCAGTAACGTTGCAGGACCAGGGAATTTTTTTCTCTACACAACTCTCTGTACCTCATGCATTCCATACATGTCACCAGGTTACTGCTGAATGATGCGGCCTAAATTAATTATGTCCAGATTTGTTTTGTTCTCAAATAACCACATCAAATATACAGACAAAAGTTTTACGGTTTGTTTTTCCAACTCAAGTTTTCCCCGCTATTTCACCTGGAAGTACTGAATCCTGCAACAAATGACACCAAAGTAGAATTCCAGCAATGCTCTGGATTGAAGACACATCCCATAAGAGCATCAAAGTGCAATGGCATAATGTTGGGACATGAACTCCCAGAAGCTGTGCCACCAATCTCTAAGCAGAAGGCAGACATTTTGGGCAGGGAATGAGAATTTCTGCAAGGAAATGGCTACTTTATTTCAAGAATTGACTTATATGGTGCTCAATTTCTTCCCCAATTGCCAATTTGTTCTGCTCAAGGCATCAATTTCTTGTTGAGGTTTCATTCTACACGCATGGGCAACCTCTGGCACCTTGCCTAAGTGGCCATTATTCAAGTGTGAATCTTGACAGTGAATGTTGGCAGGCTAGTTTATTGTAGGAGTCATCAAATGCCTTTGCTTGACACCTACACATCCCAATTCCAGAAAGGGCTGCTGCATAGCAATGGAGAGTGAGAGATCTCAGTTGACCTTTCCTTCCCTAATCCTGGGAAATGGAATGCAACTGAACACAGCCTGGGGTCAAAACATAGCAGATTCTTGTTATATTTGAGGCAGAATGCAGTTCAGTTCTTAACCGTGCCATCACCAGAATGAATGTTGTACGTTTTACAAACATTAGTTTCCGTCTTCTGCAGTATTTTCTCCAACATTGATGGGAATGATCTACTACTTCAAGAAACCTCTGCTAATACAGAACTTAAATTTAAATGTAATTCACATTCAACATTACTCCATTGCCCTTTGATATATCAAAATGTTCTTTTTAGGAAATTAATGTGGATCTTATTGTTTGTCTACTCTTATAATCCTTTGCAACAATAGGTAATAGAACAATTACAATACAAGTAAATTAAGGATTAAACTGTTAGAATGCAGATCAAATGGTTTCCAACCACTTGGAATCTGGTCAATTTGACGTTTCCTCAATCCTGGAGTGGGGTTAAAAGGATGAATGCCATCAGTGTGTTTCATTTCCTTGGTGCATGAAAACATTGGCACAAAAGATATAACACAGCTGAGGTTGACTGCAAAGAAATTCCATGCCTATTATCTAAAACACAGGTCACTAGAAGACATTATGCCTCAAAGGGACCAATAATCTTATACTCAAACCTGACAAGGTTAAGAAAAAACTGAAACTCTGACTTTCTTAAAATGAACTTCTGTGATTCTGCTCCTGATAACTTGGTATGAGAGCTTAGAAATCACACAATTTTGCTTATCAAATGCTCTGGGTAGGAAGGGAGTGTTAGCCCTACAAATTAAGGAAGGATGTAAATGTGTTGGAGGCAGTTCAAAGGAAGTTTATTAGATTGATACCTGGGATGAGTGGTTGTCTTATGAGGATAGGTTGGACAGACTGGGCTAATTTCCACTGGAGTTTAGAAGAGTGAGGGGTGACTTGATTGAAGTATATAAGATCCTGAATGGTATGGAAAAAATGTTTCCTCTTGTGGGTGAGTCCAGAATGAGGGGGCACTGTTTTAAAATTAGGGGTCGCTCTATTGGACAGAGATGAGGAGAATTTTGGATTGTGCGATTTTGGAATTCTATGCCTCAGAAGGCAGTGGAAGTGGAGTCACTGAATATTTTTAAGACGGAGGTATATAGATTCTTGTTAGGCAAGGGAATTAAAGGTCGTCAGGGGTAGATGGGGATGTAGAACTCGAAACACATACAGGTCAGCCATGATCTTATTGAATAGTGTAGCAGGCTTAAGGGGCCGAATGGCCTACTTCTCCTATTTCGTATGCTCGTATGTAAACTTGAACTCTCCAGATTTGGTCATATAAATCACCTCTTAAAAGCTATTTAATGTAATGACTTCAGCAATGTTAACCCAAAGTTTAACTTTGGGAAGCAAAGACAGCAATTTTAATATATAATACCTGTACTCAATAATCATCAGCAATTATCAGGGTAATTTTCCAACTTCACATTACCAGTAAGGAGTCTTGTCCAAAGGAAGTCATTATGAGAAATATGGTGTCAGACACACTGTGTCTGAGTTCTCAGATTTAGATGGAAAATTATCCCATATATAGCTCCAACTTGCTTTTCTTCTTTGATTGATTGACATCCTTCCACCTGGAAGAGATAATGGGAATGCAGCCCCAGAATCCTGGTGAGGCCAAACGAGATCATCCTCTTCACCTCCTTTGATGATCAAACAAGCTGACTCTGGAAAGGAAGGGTGAAGTGTCTTCTTCATTTGTTTTTTCGTTGTCTGGGCAGGATTTGAAGACATGTGCATCTCCTCAACCTTACAGACTGAATCCAGAGGAAGGGCAGGAGCCCCTACATCTGGAGCTCACTTAGTTGCAGGAGTTGCCGAAAGGTGCCTGCTTAAAAGGATCACTGGCCGCTTATGGGACTCCACAATGCCTTTGACAATCCCGAGTGGGACCCACAAGGCAGTGGATATTATCTGACCTATAGATGGAACCTGGTTGATGGACGTCAAGGTGTGTCCACATGCTTGTGGGCTTGCATATCGCATCTCTGGGGGCCAGGGTTCCTCTAAGTTCCCCTTCAGATCTGTGGGGTGCCTGGTTGCAGTGTGTCACAGAAGAAGTAGTACAGGGGATTTTGGTGTTGCAGAGACTGTGTATTGGCAGAAGAGACCTATGCACTTGGCTCCCTCTGTGCAGTAAGCTATCCAGTGGCACTGGATCATGCAACTGCACTTGGTGCCTAACATCACAATGTGACAAAACCACTGACAGACACCCTTCTTTAATACACTCCTTAAAATCTACCTCTTTGATCAAACTTTTGGTCATTTGGCTTAATTTCTCATTATGGGTGCAATATCTCCTTTGTGGCTCGGTGTCAAATTTTGCTCCATTATACTTATGTAAAGCACCTTAGTACATTAGAGATACTATATAAACTTAAGTAGTTGTTGTTACTTTTTTGGTTATGAAAATGACAATTCTCTATTGCTTATAATTGAACTAGTTTGCATAAAGGAATTTAAATCATGTAAAACATTCAACCACCACCTTCCATTAAAATGAAAGTCCCAGAAACCTTAAGTCATGAAAAGAATAAAATCACCTCTGGCACTGTGATATATGTATTCATATCAAACACTTGTTATGACACCACACCAGAAAATGTTCAACTTCCTTACTGCATGAGATCAAGTTTCAGCACTGAGTTGCAGTGGTTTCTTTATAATGGATGACTGATCAAATGCTCATTGTTTACATTCAATAGTTTATATACTTCGCATTTTTCCTCCAGGTGGCTTCTTGATGACCATGAACTACTGTCTCCAATAAATTTCCCCCTTCACATTCATGTTGAGAAATTTAAATTCACAAAATTGACTGGTAATAGGCAAGGTTGATGCTGTTTGAACTTAAAAGTTCAGCAAGATAGTTCCCAATAAGTTTAACCCTTTAAGCATGAAGTGTGTTTTGCAACTTTCCCTACCACCTCTCCTGAAGTCACTGACTGTCACTTTGATATAATTCCTGCCGCCCACAGTGCTTCGCTCAGGTAACTATTCGTGTGTGAACTCTGATTAAGAATTTCAACAGGCTACTTGCCTGTGAAGGACATAAAAGCAGAACCTAAGTCTTTCTTCATCTAAAGTCCACACGTGTATTTTCCTGCAGCGGTAACTGCTCCAAGAGTGCTGCAAACTCAACGCAAACCAGAAGCTGAACTTGGGAATTTATAGTTTGTCTGTATTATATTACATGGCACATTTGCCTATTGATAGATTGGAGGAGTTGGCGGCTTTCAGTCACATTCAGCATATTTTTTTAATGATGAGACAATGGAAAATTTTGGTATTCAGAGGAACCTGGGTGTCCTTGTACATGAATCACAAAAATGAACAAGCAAATAGGAAAGCAAATATTAAGTTATATTCTAACCCTTTTGTAATAAAGGCGAAGAGTGGAGAAGTCTCACTGCAATTGTATAGGACCTTGATGAGACCATGCCGGGAATGCTGTACATAGCTTCGGTCTCCTGACCCAAGAAAAAATACGTCTGCCTAGGATGGATTGCAAGGGATGAGGGGGATTTTCCTAGGAGGAGAGATTAAACAGATTGGGACTGTGTTCCCTGGAATTATGAAGGATGAGAGGTGATCTCATTGAAACATATAAAATTCTTAAAGGGATTAACAGAGTAGATGCTGAAAAGTTGTTTCCCCTGGCTGGGGAGCCTAACACTCGGGGTCATAGCCTCAGAACAAGAGGTTGGCTATTTAAGACTGAGATGAGAAGAAATTTCTTCACTCAAAGGGCTGTGAATCTTTGGAATTCTCTCCCAAGAGGGCCATGGATGCTCCATTGTTGAACAGGTTCAAGACAGAGATAATAGATTTTTGGATACCAAAGGAATTCTTCTCTTCTCTCTTAGGCAGTCTCTTGGGATCGAGGATGACCTGTTTCCACTTCGGTTTAATAGGTTCTGAGAGAGCTGATGAATCCAATGTGTGATCTGTAGACTTTCTCAAATGTGGGGTGGGCAGGTGGTGCCTGAAGGGCTGGGTAGATGGATTATTTGGAGGTTTGTATGCTCCCTCTGATGCCTCGATTTCGCCTCTGCACATTCCCAAAGTCTCTCGAGTGTTCGGTGTCTTCCTGAATGAGCCTTCTCCATTTTGGTCGGTCACAAGCCAGGGTCTCCCATGAGTTAGAGGATATGTTTCACCTCTTCAGAGATGCTTTGAAAACCTCCTTAAAACATTTCTGCTCTCCTCTTGGGAATCTCCTGCTACAATCAAGTTCCAAGTAGAGCAATTGCTTCTGGAGTCTGGTGTCAGGCATACAAATGATATGTCCGGCCCAACAGAGCTGTTGTTAAATAATTAGCACCTCAATGCTGGGCAAATTGGTTTGGAGAGGACATGACTGTTGGATTGCCTTTCTTGCCACCAAATTTGGAGGATCTCACGAAGGTGCTGCTGGTGGTACTTCTTTAGTGCTTTGAGGTGCCTGCTGTAGGTTGTCCAAGTCTCAGAAGCATATGGAAGCATAATAATTAAGAGGTATGGGGATAGGACAGGGAGGTGGAGTTGAGGTAGAAGAGCAGCCACCATCGCAATGAGTGGCAGAGCAGGCTTGAAGAGCCAAGTGACTCACTCATACTCCCATACCTTATGTTCGTATATCTACAAGACAATGCTCTTTACAAAGAATCATGGATTGTGTGGGTGCCTGGGGAATTAGGCATGTTGAAACTGACAACCAGAGAATCAAATGAAATTGGATGAACTATTTGAAAAGCAGCAGAAGCTTGACAAAGTATTGTTTTAATTCAAACAAAATAAATGCTGAACAGATTGATTATCAGTGAAGTAAAAACAAAAAACTACTGCAGATGCTGGAAATCCAAAACAAAAACAGAATTAGCTGGAAAAACTCAGCAGGTCTGGCAGCATCGGCGGAGAAGAAGAGTTGACGTTTCGAGTCCTCATGACCCTTCAACAGAACTAAGTAAAAATAGGAGAGGGGTGAAATATAAGCTGGTTTAAGGGGGGGAGGAGAGAAGTTTGGGGGTAGGGGGTTGTAGGGACAAGCAAGCAGTGATAGGAGCAGATAATCAAAAGATGTCACAGATAAAGGAACAAAGAGGTGTTGAAGGTGTCTGTGACATCTTTTGATTATCTGCTCCTATCACTGCTTGCTTGTCCCTACAACCATCCCCCCCCAACTTCTCTCCCCTCAACACCCCCCCCACCTTAAACCAGCTTATATTTCACCCCTCTCCTATTTTTACTCAGTTCTGTTGAAGGGTCATGAGGACTCGAAACGTCAACTCTTTTCTTCTCCGCTGATGCTGCCAGACCTGCTGGTTTTTCCAGCTAATTCTGTTTTTGTTTTGGATTTCCAGCATCTGCAGTAGTTTTTTGTTTTTACTTCACTGATAATCAATCTGTTCAGCATTTATTTTGTTTGAATTAAAACAATACTTTGTCAAGCTTCTGCTACTTTTCAAATAGTTCATCCAATTTCATTTGATTCTCTGGTTGTCAGTTTCAACATGCCTAATTCCCCAGGCACCCACACAAAATACCTGAATGAGCACATCAACAAATTACATGCACTGCCAAGAGGTGGTGGAAGAAACTGAATGTTCACTTACAAATCCACCAACCCATTTCCCTCTGGAGCACTCAATTTCTGTTGACATTGTTCCAGACAGGCTTGGGAATATTTTAAAGCAATTATTACAGGTGTATAAATACAATAAGTGGCAAACACTTAGTGTGAGCACAGGTGGGAATAAGAAATGCTGCTCAGCCCAGCTAGTGCACCCCATCATTTACATCTACACACCTGACCCACCAGGACCACTTATCTCACTCTCACCTCCACCCCAACTATCTCTGCACCAAACTTACATGGCTTCAATTCTTCCCTGCTGTGTTAAGTAAACTGTATATCCATTTCCTTCATTTCAACTCAGTCAGCATTGATGAATGGCTGTTGAGTCCTAGATTAAGCACAGAGCAGTTACTTCTAAAATGCACTAAAATAAAAGTTAAATACTCCAGATGCTGGAAATCCAAAATAAAAACAGAAAATGTTGGAAAAACTCAGCAGGTCTGGCAGCATCTGTGGAGAGAGAAACAGAGTTAACGTTTCGAGTCTGTATGACCCATCTTCAGAGCCATTCTGAAGAAGGGTCATATGGACTCGAAACGTTAACTCTGTTTCTGTCTCCACAGATGCTGCCAGACCTGCTGAGTTTTTCCAGCATTTTCTGTTTTTACTTCTAAAACGCATTTAGTTTATTTATGGTTTACTTAGTTTATTTCTGCTTTGTATTAAATGGGCAAAAAAAGTCTCCACATCTAACCCACTGACACCACTTTGATCTTGAACTAAAAATACTAAAGCTTTGGTTTAGTAATAACATTATGTAATCATTTTGGCAGCACAGTGTCAGCAAGGAGTGGTAAAGTATAGATTAGGCCTCGAATTTCCTTTCTCCTCCTTATTAGAAAGTGGGAGACAAATAGAGGGCTAAATTTTCTTTGCGAAATCTCTGCTCTCATTACTCTTAGAAATAAAATAATTTTACAAATATCTTTTCAAAATTAACATTTTAAGCAATTTTAAAGACACAGACATGCATGGAAATGCACCATCAAAATGGAGAAAATACAAAAGGTCATACCTGCTGTATCCACCCAGGGTATGAGCAGAACATGTTGGGTTGGTAGGTTTAATGGAAACAATTAAGAATGGCTTAAAATGCCATCTGTGTTTAAGCATCATAATCCTCTAAGCTTCCCAGGTCTACTCCAGTTGATACAGTAAATATTCAATTCAATACACTTTCTGAAAATGCTCTTAATACTGTGGGTCAAAATTAATCAGAGCTGTGAGGCACTATTCACAAAAACAACTTGCACGCTCAAGCTAGATGAAGGCTTGTAAGTTTAACCCTTTTAACTACACCAATTTGCATTAGTATTTTGAAATAATAAACTTATTGAACCAATATAGCTTTGCTTCTGTGTGTCTAAAACATCCGATTTTTGGAAACCATTAAATGCGACATTTAGTTCAACATACTATCTATACCTAGTTCAAGTAGTCAATCGAAAAATCCTGAATAAAACAGAATGTAACAACAGTAAACTCATCCACTGCCATGGGATAAAATATTTCCATTAATGGACACAGTTATGCTTATGGGTCAACACCCCTTTCTTTTAGCTGATTCTCTACAGATTCCTACACAAAGCTCTTATGATTCTCCCTTCAGGCTACATATTTCATGAGTTGAAAAGGCTTTAGAAGTGTCCCAAAGGAGGAAAACAGAGCTTGGTTATGGGACAAAAAGAAAATACCCTCTGGTGGTCTACATTCATGCCAGCAACATGACTTCCATGATAAGCCAGCACATTCTGTTAACAGAGCAGGAAGAGTAAAACCAACCAGAACCCACAAGGCCTTGAAGACCCTTCCAAAATAATTAAACCAACAGTATGTTTTACGACTGGTTTTCATAACAAAAAATCAGGCTCTTTAAACAGTAGACAATGTACAATGACTAGCATGAGTCTAAAAAATTCTGGAATGCACTACCCCAACCAAGACCACAACTGAAAAGCAGCTTTCTTTACCAACAAACACAGACCGACTCCTAGGCTGGGTGAGGACTCTCGTTTCTGTCCAACAATCAGCTGTCTGAAACCTTCCATTTTGACCACAGGAGAGCCAGGAAGGGCTACGTCACATTTATGCGCTAGTTGTTAATGATACATAAGCAATTCATTTTCATCATAAACCTTTCAACATTAGTGTGTTTCCTCCTGCTAAGAGCAGAAATAGCAAAAATTCAACACCATTATCCGAGTTAAAAGGGAGACAGTTTGCAAAACCACATTGCTTAAAATCTGATGACCAAATTGGTCTATGATGCTCATTTTAAGTGTAATACATCAGTCTGATTTATATAAGATGCCTAAAAGGAATAGCAATTACACACTAAATTGTCTACCAGGGAGACACTTCTCTAAAATCAGCACCATTGATAAACATATAACCTAACCCTTTGTTCAAACTGCCACAACCACTTGGAGCATGCTTGCTCTTTAACCATTTTCTTATTTAACATTAAAATATTCCACATTTTAAAGAGGGAGAGAAGTAATGAGAATAAGAATTCACTAAGGCATAGTCATAAGACAAGGTAGCAAAAATCTCTATCTGCTAAGTTAAATAATTAACATTGCAGAACTAAAACCAACCTTTCTAAAGAAACTGCAGTGACCCTTGCAAAGACTTCAGTATTCTCCTGACGTATATGTAGAAAATTTGATTTTGGGAACAGGGGAAAACCAAGTTTCAAAATAAGAAGGCCACATCTTATTAATTTTGAAAAAGCAGCATCATGAGTGACAGAAACCATACTCTGGCCAGTCATACAAGGTTTAATTTTTTAAAAACTCTCTTAAATTCTAAAATAAATAATGGCATTATAAAGTGAGAAAGTTAGGAATATATTCTGAGGCTGGTTACTTTCCGCATGCTATACGGTTTACTGCACAAATTTGTTGTGCACTGTATTCATGGTCATTTCTGGGATCTTGCTGTGTAAAAATTGTTGTCGTAATTGTCTACCTAATGGTGATTCTATTTCATTTGCCGCATTCAGGTGTTTTCCTGAAGGCATAAAAGGCACATCATAAATGCAAATACTTCTGTTATTTCTACCCCAAATAAATATTTTCAGAAGGTGTAACTGCTGGGTTGCTATACTGAACGCTAAATTGGGATGAGGCAGCAATTAAAGTGTGGTTAGCACACTAATGCATTGCACCACGGGTCTTCCTCTTCGCTGCAAGTTACTGATTTTAGCTGTGACATTTTATGGAATTGCTGAGAGAAAGCAAAGTAAAACCGACTAAGTTACTGAAAAAATGAAACCAAGTCAAAAAAAATAGCAGCAGGCATGTCAGCCATTGTCACTCTCAATTCCTAGCAATCCGATCAAAAAGCACTTTTGGAGCAGGCTTGGTTAACACAAGAGTTTTGCAGTACAGAAACCAGCTTTTCAGTTGGTCTAAGGCACTGTTTATGCTCCAAATTAGCATCATCCAACCCTACTTCTCTTAATCTATCAGCACAACCTTCTTTTATTCTCCCTCACACTTATCCAGGTCATCATCTCTACCCCCTTGTAAAAGGAATGGTGTTCGGCCTAGCGGGGTAAAGACACAAGAGGTTGAGAGAAAATAAAAAGAGGAAGTGGGAAATGGGGATCAAAAATGGAAGAGAAGTAGTTGGACAAAAGATGCCAGAACAATGTAGCTGACAAAAGATATTTGTGAAATAGAAGCACTTTTCAAAAATTTACACCTTAATTGTTCCCAGCTGTAAACTAAACTGCGTCACTCAGCACTAGAGAAATGGTCCCACTTCAAATTAATGGGCTTTCCAGAAGATCATTTCTTATTAATACCTTTCATGCTCCTGCAGGGCATTTAGTCTGTGCAACATAACTGATTGCTCAATCTTCATTGTATGTTCTACACTGACTATTCGTGGGTGCAACTGCTGGAATTTGTTACATGAGAACTAATTGTTTGAGGGAAGGAAAAAGACCAAAGGCCCCAGAGGAGCTTCATAGCCCCATACTTTGAAAAACAATGTTTGCAGCCAAGCAATTTTATGCAAAAGAGTCAACCCACAAAGCTACAGCTCACTTCCATTAAAATTTAATCATCAATGTTTTACAGCACAAATGTTAATGTGCTTAAGAGCATTATAATCAAAAAGCACAATAAATTTGATCCTTGTAAAAGACAGACCCAGGATTACTTGAAATACCAGAAGCTACATACACCACCAGTTAAACAACAATTTGTAGCTATATAGCATTTAATGTAGTGAAATGTCCAAATGTGCTTCACATAATCAAACAAGATTTGACACTGAGCCACACAAGGAGGTAAGGTCAGGTCACCAAAAGCTTGGTCAAAGATGGACAATCTTTTAGGGACAGTCTTAGGGGAGAGAGACAGAGGCAGAGTGGTTGAGAGGCGGAGAGGTTTAGTGAGAGAATTCCAGAGTTTAGGACCTTAGGCACTGCTACAAATGGTATACAGGATCCCATAATTAAACCTTGCCTGCTTATAACCGTACCCAGCTACTAAACTTGGATTCCAAATGTAGCTGTCTAATCATTTTTAATTAAAAGCTTCTTTTGAAGTCACCATATTAAAACTTTGTTGCAAAACATAGATCTAATATTTGTAAGTAGCATAATGCTGACATTATTTCTTTCGAATTCAAGCAATATAAGTATTTACTGAGCATCGCAGATGGGAAACTTCTGACATAATCAGTTAATTTTCCAGCCAAAGTTACTGAAGATCTGAGGAATTAGAATTTCTCTTGCAAATGCAAGCAGATATTAAACAGATGTTCCAAACACCAGTGTGTTACGCCAGTATGCTTCGGATTATTGCATTTGTAAATTTGATGGGCAACTTTGCTTTAAGAGCAGAGGAAATGTAGGAAGGGGAAAACTTACACAGAATGTGTACCTGGTGTGGAACTTTGTCCACAGATGCTTTGTGCTGAGCCTGCACATTCTTAACTGAATACAGTTCACAATAGAAATGGCATATTAATGAGAGATCATTCTAAGCATGTCAGTATTTAGAGTAATCTTGGCAAAGTTTGAGGGAGAAGACAGAAACAGATGAGTGAGTTTAAAAAAAGTACTAGCCACCTGAACAGGTTTTAAATAACACACCATATGCTCACATTGTGAAACACATTAAACAATGCTGAATATCAAGTTCAGCTAGATTACATGAGCTAAAATCTGGAAGTGAAATTCTGACTTTAAGATTCAGGAAAGGAAGAAAATTATTGTCCTTATAAATCTGGATTACAATGTTGTATAGAATTTGAAAACGTTTACTGGACTAACAGTAAGCTTCTATAGAACAGCTTTGAAAGTACACTTCAGGCAATTTGCTAATTCCCACTGTTAATTTTAAGTATCCCTTAAATTAAATGCAGTGATTTAAATCTGAAACAAACCAATTTAGAGCTACTTGGCACTTCAGCTCAGAATGATAAAAGGATTGCTGAAGTTTTGAGTGTTCTCAAGAATTTAAATTCTGCCCTGAATGAGAAGATAAACTTACCTTTACTTGCTGCAGGTGAGAAGAGTTTCTCTGAGCCTACATCTGATGCCTGTGGGAAAAGCGGAGAAGATATATGTTAAGATTGAAGATTTATATCCAATGTATTACTTGAAAACCACCAGTAGAGGGAAGTGTTTTGCCATCAAAGGCCAAAATATCACTAGCAATACACTCACTTTTTAAAAGAGCATTAAGTCGATAAAATTATCCATTTGCCTGGGTGTAAATGGAAAATGAATAGTTTGCCAATCCAATTTTTAGTGAGGAAACAGTTGTGGCCACAACCAAGAGGCAGCAGTTCAAGGGCTCTTGAAACAAAAATGCCCTTACACAACATTTCCATGTGAATTAACAAAATACGGTATGGAAAAGGAGACAATCTGGTTCAATGCAACATCTAGCTCTTTGACAAATAAGTCTTCAAACAGTGTAGACAGGCTTTTGACTAGAAAGCACCCATAGGCCTTGAAACACGCGCAAAAACTGACAATAAAGCCATGATCTATTCCATTGCAGGACATGCAATTTGTATTCATTTTGCGAACACTCTCATTGACAACTGTCTACTATGACTGAAATCTTGGAAGTTTGAGCAGACAGACACTGGGTGATGTAGAAAGTATTTCTGTAAATCTTTTAAAAAGGCAGAGAAAACAAGAACCTATCTGGTGCATGTTGCACACTTGGACAGAATTGATGCAGCAGCCTGCAAAGTTCTAGCAAATTTCTTTGATCCCCTCAGACCTGGCTTAATTTGAGAGCGCCATTTCGTCAATTAACCCCATCACTTTGATCTAGTCTCCCCTTGGCGCAAGGGGATTGAACTTCCTTCAAGTTTCACATGCCAAGACTTCCCACCAGTCATAAACCTGACTTGTCAGGCTCAGTAAGCCTTTTGTACTCAAAATTGATTTTCAATGAAAACCATCTGTGGTTACGGGATTCTCAAGCAACCCAGCTAATGTAAGCAGCTACACATTATTTGCTTAATGCCAATGAGAGGCGGTAGGGAAAAGGATTAACTGGTATGTTCAAGTGGCTCAGGACATTAAAGGCTGCTGCTCTCTAATTTGGGCATAAAGTGTAATTGTCTTCGAGGCTCTTAACCGGCACAATCTATTTTAATAGAAGATGTAAACACCATGACTCCCAAAAAGGCAATTTTGGACTATGAAGTTATCTTGTTATTATATATAAATACATATATTATATATATAAATAAATCATTGGCAATCTGAGCATTTAGTGTATATAAAATAGAATAAAATGCATTCCTAAGAGAGAAATTTTACTACTTAAAAAAAAACCTAAAAACACTAGCACTTCTGTCAGTTGGAAACTGCTAGCTAAGTCAGTTAATATTAAGAGTGTGAGGATGTACAGTTTATAGACCACAAATCAATCAAATTTCCCTTCACCCTCTCAACATATATAGAAGCTTGAAAAATCTTTAGTTTGTTAAATGTTTGGATAATCTCTTGGTTGTTCAAGGGCAGCGCATCCAGCGATCCTACCACTGGACACGCCTGACTGATATGGGTTACTAGCTTGATCCAGGGGAGCAATGCTAGTGACAAACGCCTGATTGAAGAGTTATGCCATTTACAGGAGCAGCTGGCAGCATAGAGTACAATTACAACATTGTACAATTTAATTCCAACCTGCTTAGAAGGCTTATGGGGGATGATCTTTTTACTGTGGTTCTAAGTTCTAGTAGCTGAGAGCTGCATCAATTGCGCTTTTGTTACTGTATTAACTACTAAAACAACAACTTATATAGCTTTAACATAATAGAAAATCCCAAAGCACTTCAAAGGAGCATTATAAAATAAAATATGACACCGATCCACTGAAGAGATATTAGGCCGGATGACCAAAGGCTTGGTCAAACAAGTAGGTTTTAAGGAGTGTCTTACTGGAGAAAAGTAAGGTAGAGAGGCAGAGAGGGGTACCGGCAGTATACCAGAGCTTAGGGTGTAGGCAACTGAAGGCACAGCTGCCAAACGCGGAGTGACTAAAATCAGAGATGTTTTGGAGGCCAGAATTAGAGGAATGCAAAATGCATGTACTTTGGCGGGTTGTGAGCCTGAAGGAGGTTACAGAGATAGGGAGGGTCGAGACCATGAGGGATTTGTAAACAAGGATGGTCGTTTGAAATCAACACATGCTTGCCCAGGAGCCAATGTAGACCAGCGAGCATATGGGTGATAGTTGATCTGGGCTTGGTGTGAGCCAAGGCATGGGGAGCAGAGTTTTGGACAACATCAAGTTTTCAGAGGGAGAATGGGGGGGGAAGAGCAGCAAGAAGTGCATTGGAATAGTCAAGTCTGGAGGTAACAAAGGTATGAATGAGGGTTCCAGCAGCAGGTGAGCTGAGATGGAGTGAAGTTGGTCGATGTTAGGGAGATGAAAATAGGCAGTCTTGGTGATGGCACAAATGTGAGATCGGAAGCTCAGCTCAAGGTCAAATACGACACCAAAAGTGCGGACAGACTGGTTCAGTCTCAGACTGTGGCCAGGGAGAGGGGTGGAGTTGGTGGCCGAGGAGGAGAGTTTGGAGCAGGGACCAAAAGCAATGGCTTCAGATTTCCCAATATTTGATTGGAGAATATTTCTGCTCATCCTGTACAGGACGTTAGATAAGGAGTCTAATAATTTAGCAACAGTGGAGGAGCTGAGAGAGGTGGTGCTGAGGTAGAGCTTAGTGTCGTTGCCACATGCGTGAAAACTAACACTGTGCTTTTGGGCGATGCGCCGAGGGGCAGCATGTAGATGAGAAATAGGAAGGGACCAAGGATAGGTTCTTGGGGGACACCAGAGGTAATGGTGCAGGGTCAGGAGGAGAAGCTATTGCAAGTGGTGCCATGGCCACAATTAGATGGGCAAGAATGAAATCAGGCAAGAGCAGTCCCACCTAGCTAGATGACAATGGAGACATATCAGGGGAGGATGGTGCAATCAACTGTGTCAAAGGCTGCAGACAGGTTGAGAAGTTTCATACATTCGCTGACTTATGCTAAATTTTCACATATTAAATGCAGTAGGATCACATAATGCTCAAAAGATTTATAGTTTTTCATGGCTACCAACCATGGATTGGCAGTGAAGTTACAGTATTAAAGTCACAACTATATCCATTGCTTTGTGTATTTCATCAGGCATTAAGTACATGGAGTCAATTGGGCACAGACAACCACTGCTGAATAGAACTGAAGGAGGGAGGGAGCAGTCCTACAGAGTATACAAGGAAGTGATTTTAAGGCTGCAGCCTCATTTCAGTGTCAGATAAAGTTTTAATTTTGGTCTTATGATTTGTCATCTGGTCTGACAGCTATTCCCAAGTATTTATTATTCTGTCTATAGCTATATAAATGAAGAACATACAGCACTCAAAGGGTTACACAGAATGGTAATTTCATTTTTAATATGGATGGCTGAAAGGATTATGAACACAAGCACCAACAAGCTAAATATCTTATCTTAGTCTCCAACCAATCCTGTGGATTTGGTTTGCTGCGAGTCTGTACCCATGGTGTATAATTCTCTTAAGTGCGTACAATTTGAAAAAGCAAAACCATTTCCTTCCTGAACACACTGAATTCATTTCTATTAACTATACACTATTCTAGTGTAAACTCCTGTGAAATACATAATTGCTTCCCCAGATTGTTCTCAACCATGTTAAATCAGGATTAGGGACATTAAAATTCTAGTCAACCCTTGTACTGCAGTCTTGTGCTTTTCTGATGAAAAGCCATTTTTAACAAAATAAAGTAGGTTAAAAAATACTATAAAAAAGTATATAATTTGGAATGCTTTTCATGGTAAATACCAATGCTTAACTTGTTGTTTCCTTCAAAACATGTAATAAAAGTACATAACAACTAATGGAAAAATAGCATGTGTTTAATTTAGGATAGGATTGAATAGCCAAAGGAATCAGAGCTTCCTTGTAATTGCAAAGCCTCCCCCTTCTCCCTCCAATGTGGGCAGACAGCAGATTAAGGGGCTGAACGAGCTTTTAAAATGGCTGTCTTAAACTAATTAATACTTAAGAAACTGAAGTGCTTTATTCCCCCCCAAAAGGCGGCTAAATCCTCTACTTAAAACTGCCTCGCTTCTTTCATAGTCAGTTAGAAACACTGAATTAAGTTCACCACTGAAAATGTCCTTGTACAGAGTTTGTACCAAATCACTTTGAACCTTCACAGATAGATAAATTATAGATTTTAATTATTCTTCTCCTACTAACCCTCCTCTCACCATAAAATTGATGTCAAAAGGTAGGCTTCTTCTGGACCAAAAGTTTAACGGTGATACACTGCAGGCCTGAACGTTAATACTTTTGTCTTTTCTAGGAAGGAGGCAAATTGTTTATCTGTTAGTCCACAGGTTGCAGTCCCACTGGGTCATGTTTGCTGAGGCTGCTATGTCCATTAATGTTTACTATAGTATCTTTTTCATCCGGAAATAGAAGCCCTGCCCAACAAACTGCAGGAAGCTTGACCTCTGAACATGTCCACGTATTAAGCCTGAAGCCACAGACTCCCTCTGGAGAGCCATCAGCTGCAGAGTTTTTCTTCCCTATTCTCTCCATTAGCTACGCTTTATGAATCACCTTCCTCTGAGCTCAATAAAACTCCCCTAAGGAAAGGGCTTTAAAAGCTCTCGAGGTCACAAACCCCCAAGCTATGCTGGCTAAAACAGTTGTAGAAACCTATTCTGCAAAGGGAGTTGAGCATGAAGTCTCAGTGTAGTTTAAAAACTCCCCAAGGAGTCTGTGTTTTTATCTTCTGATACACTTTTGCTTCTCCCCAGCAGCCAACCTCTCGCACTTCATTCAGAAGCTTTATATGCTCCTAGAATGTGGAGCCGATATAAGGATCCGGTTTCCCTCATCTCCATTCAGATACCAAACTACCATATAGACTTCAGAGTTGGCAGCCATACAAAATGCCACAGGCTCTTGGCAATGTCATAACTTGGATTTCTCTCCATGCAAGGTGCCTGCATATATCAGTGTAACAGCACAGAAGGGGAGGCTTGGCAAGGGAGGAGTAAAATTATGCTGGCAGCAGACAACACTCCATACACATATGTCATTTTGCAGTCACGGCAACATTTTATCACCAACACGCCTCCCTTCCCCGACACTTGAACCAGTTCCAAATTGTAACACATGTTCCACTGCCTTTTATGTTATAAACACATTAAACACTTTTACGACGAGCATTTTTCGCGTACAACCAAAATATTAGTCTGTTGCCAGTTGGTGTCAAATCCGTCCCATCCCCCTCCCTTCTTGCTACACCAGCAGCTACAAAGCAGCTGCTGCAGCTTATCATGGCTGTCTGTCCATTAACTTTACAAATTAACACCCTATCAGGGCAGTGCAGGACCGATTAATCAGTGAATGCCTGTCTGGTGGTTTATCGCTTCAAACTGCTGCTGCTGACTCTATGGAGGCAGTATCTGGACAAGAGAGAAAGGAGAAGAAAGAAGTGAAAGGCAGATGAAGGAGATAGAAAGCAGACAGGGAGGGAAGAGGAACAAAAAGATAAAGGGATTAGAGAAAAACAAGTCAGGCTGCCTGGCCAAAGAACAGGCAACTAAGGAGAGAGAAGAAAGCAGCAAAAAAAAAAATCTTGGAAAATGATCCAAATCTAATTTGCAGCGTTAACATAAATTGTGACAATCAAATTGGTCAAATCCAAATTACAGGTACACCTAAGGCTACTGTTAAAGTAAAAATAAATCTAATTAGCGGGATCCAAATAAACTCTACCAGTAGTTTTTCTCTCACTCTTGTAATGTGACAACACGCGAGCATTTTGCAATAGACAGGCACACAATCACTACTGTAGAATAAAACTCTTATCATTTCAGCATGATCGAAGTGTAGTTTGACTGTTGTTCAGAAGGTTGATTCAAAACAGACAAGCCTGATCCTCTGAAATGCCACACATTTGATCTACATGTTGCAAAATACAGTGCCAGTGTAAACAAGGCTCATCTCATGCTTTGGCTGCACGCCAATGTGGATTCAGACTAATGTCAGTATAACCTGGCAGCAGACTGTGGCCATAATTCCCCCCTCACAATTGATGAATTTCCCTCTTCTGGGAGCTGCAGCTACCAGGTTCCACTTATGGCTGCTTTTTCATCAATTCAATTGTTAGTGCTCCTCTCAGTGGTTAAACCTTCCACTTTTACTTCTTCATTTCAATAACCTCCTTCATCATCATTCAACCCTACTCAGTCTTTTGAAACCTCCAGTCTACATGCACAATTTTTTTCCAGATCACAAACCATCAGTGCTCACAATTAAAGTTCCCAACATGCAATGGTTGAACCACCTCTCAATTTCTCCCTTCAATTGAACAGGAAAATCTCCATGTTTCACAAGTCTAATCAATAGCTTTTACCCTTAAGTCCTTCATGGATATCTTCATTGGCCTACTACCTCAAAATGGAATTCCTGCATTACAGAGATTGTTTTTGAAGGAGCTTGACCATCTCTTTTGTGTCAAATAATACTTTCTCCCTTATCATATCTCAATTTAGCCCAAGTCTATCTGAGCATTTCATATGGCTCCTTTATCTGGGAATGCTGTTCTAACACTTCTGTCACATTTCTGATAAATCAGAAGATTAAAGTTTGACATCTCGAGTGTTACAGCTAAAATGTGACAGGAAGTAAGGGCGTAGACGCTGTAAGCAAACCTTTTAGCATACTTCATAAATATACTGATTAGAAAGTAGAAAAGTTATGGAGATGACTCAGCATATCACTTCAGTAACTACAGCACGATAAGTTGATATTACAATCAGCAGTGGAGCTATAGAAAGGAAACATAGAACAAGCAAATAGTGAGAAATACTGTTGGGTATTGACTAAAAGCATGAAGCGAAATCTGGGTTATCTTCACTGAATCTAACTGCAAGCCAGAATAACCACCACATTGACACGATTTCAATGTTCAAGTTACATGCAATCTGGCTTGTGTTTGTCTCAATCAAAAATGTAAGTAAAGCAATGAAGCACCTGCTAACTAGGCCAACGTGCATTCCTGCTGGACTATACTTTGACCCAAATTACAGTTTATTTATTGTACTGATAAGAATTTTGTCAAATCTTTTTGACACAGTACAAGATGCAGCATCCAAGAACTGAACCAGTTAATAACCAGTTGTTACCACGAACTACAATCGGACATTGGGCTACTAGTTGGCAGCGACCACAATATGATTGAATTTTACATCCAGTTTTAAAGGGAGAAGAGTGGGTCTAAGGCTAGTATTTAGACTTAAATAAGGGCAACAATGTGGAAATGAAAGCTGAGCTAGCTGAAGTGAACCGGGATACTAGGCTGGGGGATAGGTCAATAGAGAAGCAGTGGCAGACTTTTAAGGGGATATTTCATAATACACAAAATAAGTATATTCCTAATATAAAGAAAAATTCGAAAGGGAGGACCCACCATCTATGGTTAACTGAAGAAGTTAAAGAAAGCATCAAACTTAAGGAAAAAGCACATAACAGCGCAAAGATGATTGGCTGGTCGGCTGATTGGCCAGAATATAAAAAACGACAGGTTAATCAGGAGTTAGAAATTAGAGTATGAGAGGAGGCTAGTTAGAAATGTAAAAACGGATAGCAGGAGTTTGTACAGATATCTAAAAAGGAAATGAGTAAGTAAAGTGAGCGTTGGTCCTCTAGGGAGTGACAGTGGAGAGTTAATAGTAGATAATAAGGAAATAGCGGGTGACACACACAAATATTTTGCTTCAGTCTCCGCTAAAGGATACAAAAAACATTCCAGAAATAGCTGCAAATCGGGAAGTGAAGGGGAGAGAGGAACTTGGTAAAATTACAATCACTAGGGAGGCAGTGCTGAGCAAACTGATACAGCTGCGGACTGACAAGCCTTTGGGTCCAGATGGACTTCATCCTAGGGTCTTAAAAGAGGTAGCTAATGAGGTAGTGGGTATGTTGGTATTGGTTTTCCAAAGTTCGCTAGAATCTGGAAAGGTTCCACCAGACTGGAAAGTAGCAAATATAATCCCTCTGTTCAAGAAAGGAGGGAGGCAGAAAACAGGAAACTGTAGGCCAGTTAACTTAACGCCTTTCCCATGTCAGATATCAAGAGTCAATCATTAAAGAGGTTATAGCTGGGCGCTTAGAGAGACTCAAGGTAATCGGGAAGAATCAGAATGGTTTTATAATAGGGAAATCATTTCATCTGATTTATTATAGTTCTTTGAAGGAGTAACATGCGCAGTGGATAAAGGGGAGCCTTTGGATTTCCAGAAAACATCTGATAAGGTGCTACATCACAGGTTATTGTGGAAAATAAAAGCTCATGGTTTAGGGGGTAACATATTAGCATGGACAGAAGATTGGCTGGCTGGCAGAAAGCAGAGAGTATGCATAAATGGGTCTTTGTCTGATTGGCAGGATGTAACGAAAGGAGTCCCACAGAGGTCAGTGTTGGGGCCTCAACTTTTTACAATTTGTATCAATGGCTTAGATGGGGGAGGCGAAGGCATGGTAGCTAAACTTGCAGGCGACACAAACATAAGTAGGAAAGTATGTTGTGAAGACATAACGGGTTTTTAGACGGATATAGTAAGTTGAGTGAGTGGGCAAAAATCTGGCAGATGGATATAATGTGGGAAAATGTGAAGTTATTCACTTTGGCAGGAAGAATAAAAAAACAGAGTATTACTTAAATGGAGAACGACTGCAGAATTCCGAGGTACAGAGCAGCCTAGGTGTTCTCGTGCATAAGTCACAAAAACTTAGTATGCAGGTACAGCATGAAATCAAGACGACTAATGGAATGCTATCCTTTATTATGAGAGGGATTGAACATAGAAGTAAGGATGTTATGCTTCAATTATACAGGGCATTGGTGGGACTGCGTCTCGAATGTTGTGTGCAGTTTTGGTCTCCTTATTTAAGGAAGGGTGTAAATGCAGTTCAGAGGACGTTTACTAGAATGAGCCGGTTGTCTTATGAGGATAGGTTGGATAGGCTGGGCTAGAAGAGTGAAGGCTGACTTGATTGAAGTATACAAGATCCTGAAATGGTCTTGACAAGGTGGACGTAGAAAGAATATTTCCTCTTGTGGGTAAGTCCAGAACTAGGGAGCACTGTTTTAAAATTAAGGGTCGCCCTTATAGGACACAAATGAGGAGAAATTCTTTTGAGGGTTGTGCGACTTTGGAACTCTGCCTCAGAAGGCAGTGGAGGCAAGGTCACTGAGTATTTCTAAGGCAGAGGTAGGTTGATTCCGTTGCCTAACAAGTATCCAAGGTTATCGGATGTAGATGGGAATGTGGAACTTGAAACACAAACAGATCGGCCATGATCCTATTGAATGGCGGAGCAGGCTCGAGGGGCCGAAAGGCCCAATTCTGCTTCTATTTCCTAGGTTTGTATGCTTGTTCCACAAATGAGGAATTTGAATGTCCAGGGCTTCCAGGATAGTTGTTCTACATGATTAGAACTGGAAAACATTTGAATTTGGTGTCATTCTAGTTCCAGAAGTATAAAATCACAGTATGAATATTACTCTATTTCACAAAAACGTCTTAAATGGCACACAAAGTAAACTGAACAAGATTTTTAATGACATGACAAAATTCTTTGTGACAAAAACGTGACAAAGACTTATAACTGAACCACAGTGTGCCACTCTAAAACTAGCACATACCAATCTTTACAAAATGTTGATGGAAAGCAGCACCCTATAAAATGAAAAGGCCTTTTAACTTAGGAGTGTGTCATGTAATGGTAGAAGTTGTCTGATACCATATGAACTATAGAGATAAGATGTAATTGCAGATTGAATTAATCTTCATGGAGGATCAGGCCTGGACTTTGTTACCACTGAATTAGATACAGATCTGTGTTCAGCCCTCCCACAACTGCCAGATATTTAAAAAGGCTTTACTGCCTGATACTTGAGGTTTATCACCAGGTAATGCTTCATTGCATATACTACATTCATTTCCTACACTTCTACAATCTGCAGTTTTGCAACACTTCATCTAAGATCAACAAATGTAGAATGAAAATATACAAACGGTCAAACCTTCTACCCTAAGGATAAGGTGGATAACTATGTTTTATTTTTGGAGGCAAGAATATGTGCATGTTTTAGCAATGCGTTATTGAGGGTATACTTGGCTAAATGAAGATAATAGTGTGACGGACTTTGCGTTACTGGTGACAAATCTGTTGGTGAAATCCAAAATATTGCTTTTTTTAAAGCTTCCATTTTGACTTCTGTCAACTGCAGAGGCTATTTGGATTTATAAGACTTGACCCCCAACCTTATTTATAATTGTGGACTCCATGGACCAGCAGTGTTGCTTCGGCCCAAATGATGGAAAATATTTCCCTGATCTATTTCCACGTAATTGTAACAGATCACTGAGAAAGATGCAAGCAGATTTGTTTTGTTTTGCAGATTTGTTCATCACAAAAGGCAGTTGGAGGAGCATAAAAAATGGGCAAGGGAGTAGTGTTGCGTATCCAAATTCAATTCTCACCCAAGTTATGGTGCAAAACCAGAAAAAATACCAGTTTCTGCTGGAAATGCAAAGAAAAATGTTCCTTGAAAAACAAGCTGCGAATTCATCGCAATTGAATTACAATTCTATTAGCTACAATTATTCTCATTTTAGAAAAATGATAGAATAATCTATTAATGAAATGTGGTTTAACATTTAAACATTGAAGTAGGTTCAGAAATGTGTGGATGTACATTATACATCCCTCCCAAAATCTGAAAAGTGCAGAAAAACTTAAGAAGCAAGTAAAAATGACTTAGGGGAACATTTGGTTAACAAATCTAAGTTAGTTTCACCAAAAACACATCCTTTTCTTCATTAACAAAACAAGCAAAGGTGCAGAACCATCCATACTGAGAAATTTGATAATGATCTTTGCTCTTCTAAGATCTGCTATCTCAGGCAGGGTGCCTGTGGTAAAGCCACTAGCCCAACATTGCTTTCCTCGTTAGCTGCAAACAGGCTTCAGCAGACAATTCAAAAAACCTCTGGCCAAATTGAATTTATTGTATCTGATGAACATGCAACTGAAGACAAGCATCTACAGTAAATCTTGTTGAAGTAGCACTCTAGGAAACAAAAATGAAAAGATTCTAATCAATATTTTTGTTATCTGATTTAATACATGTTAAGGTTTCATATACTTACCACTGTTTTTCCCAATAACACGACTTTTGTGTCTCATTGTGACTATTTTTTGCCTATATTTTCTAGGTGGTCTTTATAATTATATAAAGAAAAGATGGTTGCCGATATCGGAATAGCGTTTTTTTTGCAGAAGGGTCCCTGGGGTATTCCTTCAAATAGTTATGGAACCCAACTAATTGCTATGGACAGATGGTGTCTGGATTCAGAGTTCTTTTAACACTGGCGATGTCTTCTTAGGTAAACCCAGCATGAAATTAAATCTCCAGTGGAAACACTGGAAAAAAAATGCATTTCAGTGTTGAACTGATACAAAAGCTTGTCCCAAGTTTTGTTTTGCATTACATCATATTTTCTTTCACTGAAACAAACATCCCTGTTGATCAGGAATTGTGCGCTTGCATTGTCCTGCATGTATATGCAAATATTTAAGTTTTACGCCATAAGCTTCACTGAGCATATACATAAACTAGACAGTACCAATTCCCTCACTATATTAGATTTGCCCCATTCCAATTTTGCTACAAATGGGTAATTTAGATCTTCACTCTGCCAGCATATGGAGTGAACAGAATTAGATTCACTTCAGATAACAGGCTAATGCCTTGGTCTATAACTTGCAGAGTCAAACCCCTGATGTGAATTATGACCCAGTTGAACCAATAATACTGAATCTGGTCATTGCTGAATTAGATGCTCCCGAGGTTGGCTTTCACTCTCTCCAACTCCACATTTCCTTAATTCCAATTACTGTGCAATTCAAGTGGAGTCCAGGCAGTTATCACTTGGAAGGAAAGAAAATCATGGCAAAATGCTGTGGTGCATATTCTTCTGGCTATCTTAGAGTGACTTTTAAGGAGAGCACATAACCTACCTACCTCCTATTGAAGCATTACTAATCCAGAAAATGGGAAGAAGAGGAAGTCAACTATGAAAGATGACAGCTTTCTGTTAAAGCTTTGTTCTATTTTCTTAACTTTATCAATCAAAAGGGTTTCCACTTCTGGTCTAATTGGCACATTGGAGCTTGATGAAACAACAGGATTAAAGTTACCATTTTAAATTTGCCTGTGACTCTTACAATGTCACCACAATCTTGTTTTCTACAATTCAAAATAACATGTTCAACATATTGCTGCAGGCATCTACTGAAAATATATTCCTGTAGCTTCAGCACATATAGGCAGCTGTCTGCAGTGGAAAGTTTGGAAATCTGGGCACATCTGGGTTTGGAAGGTGCTGGGTAAGTTTGCCAGATTACTGGGTGAATACTACAAGTAGCATCTGCACATTTTTAAAGCATACAATAATCCTGTTTAGATTGGGGCCGAAGTTCCTGTTTCCAGAGGATCAGGTCTCAATCAATTTAACTTGAATGACTGAATTATGCTTCATATTTCATAATGATGAAAAAGGGTTGTGCACCACTAGCCATAAACAGGCATGTTAAGTGCTTGATGATATCTGACATTTTAATGCAAAATAGCTTACCATATTGTCAGTTCTTTAGTGACAGAAAATCATCCCTAGTTGGACGCAACTTTAAAGAACTCCAGCTATGTTTCAAGTAAGCTTGCATGGAGCTCTGCATTCCTCCACTCAAGAGTGATGCAAACTGGAAGTAGACTGTGACTACCTGTTCATGCCACTCAGAAATGGAAGTGAAAAGGACTCTATTTACATTACAGAACCTAATACAGCAGATAGCCAAATATTCTGCTACTTCAGCCCCATCATGATGCAAACTTGATGTGACCATTGGAGCTGTTGATATTACTACTGACACACTTTCCATTTCCATTGCACTTTTACTGGCACCAAATCATAGTCCAGTGGATATTTAACATAAAATACATGCTCCATTTGAACTAAGATACACATATTGGATTTATACTGGTTCTAACGTCTCCAATGTAAACAGGGAGTAGACCAGATATTGAAATAAGCAGCTGCTGTGTAGTTTGGGTGGCTAAAGAAGAGGTTTCATGAATCCTTCCATGTGGTCCTCTTGTCTTCCAATACAGTAATAAGCAGCTGTTTAGCTGGGTGGAGTTTTTAATCTAGTTCAAATTAACTGACAAAAATGTTTCTTCGATATTAAGAAGTGGTCTTCAGCAGATTATCTTTCAGTGTACATGGTTTGCCAATGCTGCTTGTACAGGGCTAAAGCTAACTCACGTGGAAAAGAAGTCCAAACTGCCCAATGATATTTAACATACAAGCTGGTTACAACAATGGAGTATTGTCCCATTGGTTCTCATGCCTCAACAAAATTATCTGACTGTAGTTTTTAAAAAAATTTGTTCATGGGATGTGGGCATTGCTGGCTAGGCAAGCATTTATTGCCCATCCCTATTGCCCTTAAGGAGGTGATTGCGAGCCATGTTCTGGAACCACTGCAATCCATGTGGTGTAGGTAAACCCGCAGTGCTGTTAGGGAGCTCCAGGATTTTGACTGAACAACAGTGAAGGAACTGTGGTTTAGTTCTAAGTCAGGATGGTGCATGGCTTGGAGGGGAACTTGCAGGAGGTGGTGTTCCCACGTGTCTGCTGCTCTTTTCCTTTGAGATGGCAGAGGTTTTGGGTTTGGAAGATGCTGTTGAAGGAGCACTGGTGAGTTGCTGCAGTGCATCTTGCAGATGTGACACACTGCTGTCGCTGTGCATTGGTGGTGGAGGGAGTGGATGTTGAAGGTGGGGGATGGGGTGCCATCAAGCAAGGTGCTTTTTCCTGGATGGTCAAGCTTCTTGAGCTTTGTTGGAGCTACACATCCAGGCAAGTGGAGAGTATTCCATCACATTCCTGACTTGTGCCTTCTAGATGGTGGACAGGCTTTGGGAAGTCAGGTGATGAGTTACGTGCTGTAGAATTCCCAGCATCTAACCTGCTCTTGAAACCATAGTATTTATGTGGCTAGTCCAGTTCAGTTTCTGGTCAATGGTAACCCCCAGGATGTTGATAGTGGGGGATTCAGTGATGGCAATGCCATTGAATGTCAAGATGAGATGATTAGATTCTCTCTTATTGGAGATGATCATTGCCTGACACTTGTGTGGTGCAAATGTTATTTGCCATGTTATCAACCTAATCCTGAATGTTGTCCAGGTCTTGCTGTATATGAACATGGGCTGCTTCAGTATCTGAGTCATCATGAATGGTACTGTGCAAATCATCAATTTGGTTAGTGAATTAATGTAGAATATTGCCCCCGTAATTGTCAGTAAATTATATCAATGAAGAGATAGCAGATTTGAATCATTTCATAGGTAAATGCCTAACTTTTTAAGAAATAATTGCTTCTGTGCACATTCACAGTGTCGTGGTTTTACGATACTGTAGAAAATGTACAAAGACAAACCTCATATCACTGAACATTAAACAGTTCTAGCTGAAGAACAGATCCTGTCACAACACTTCTGTTCACATGGTTAGCAGGCTAAACAGCCAAAAGATCAGATCTGCACCAGAATCAGTTTGCACATCTCTTCAAAAACTTAGTTACAAGTGCAATTAGACAGGTTAATTTGTGCAATTAGTCAGGTGACCCGCCTAGAATGGTAATTTCAATACTGTGGGAAAATACTTTTTATCTTGACATATAAATCAATAATTCAGTAGTGTGGGAAAGCTTTAAACCGTTTCTCTGTAACCACGAGACTGACATCCCACTGATGCTGGTTAACGTGCTCGTAGATCAAACCTGATACAGGTTCATGGTTCACAAATTATGAAAATGGAGTAAACTGAGGTGGAGAGAGCAAGCATATTCAAAACAAACACCATAATGTGGTAAAACATCCTTGATTAAATAGTTTTCAAACATGAGGTAAAGTTCAGTAGATACAGACCACTGGTATGCAAATAAAAGGCTCACCTCAGTGTTAGAAAATATGAACTTGTGATATGCAGAATAGATCTCAAACATTATAGGCACATATTCTCACATACTCTGAGTATGCAGTTATACTGTCAGACATGCAGACAATTGCTAGTCAAGGGAAAGAAGATCTCAATAATTGTGTACTTAAATGTACAAGGATTGTCCATCCTTGCTGGCGAGATTTTTGAATGGTAGAAAACTGCTAACTTTGGTGACAAGTCCTGTTGGATGTGAGAAACTCAAAAGTCAGATCAGCTGATCGCCTGGGATACTTAGAAGTTTAAAAAGCTGCTTGTAATTCATTTGCTTTAATGCTGCAGCAAGTGTGAAATAAGTGTTCTAATGATGAGGCACTCTCAAATAATCCCAGCACAAACCACTGAGCTGTCAGTTCAGCTGCAGCAATGCCACACGTTGTGTGTCGTTGCAATAATGAAACTGCTTTGCAGCAGAGGCTTCTTATTGGAGGTTCATTTGTGTATTCACATGAGTATGATTAAAAGCAATCTTAGATATAAACAATGTTTCGAACTTCTCCACTACAGTAAACCTACATTTAGGCTGCAGCTAACTCTGCCTCTGTATTCTGTATTGTTTAATACTTCAGTTCATCTAGTCAATACTTTACACCTGTACGTGAAACAGGTGCAGTTCAAAAAGATTTTAACCAAATCTACGTCACATTTAACCACAGTAACCTAGAGCTTTAATTTGCATTACTTATAAATATGCATAAATTTATATGTCAACAGGCTTTTTCACAAAGTATAAATCAGAAAAGAAAAATACAAAGGAGGAAGGATTAACGTACGGTGTCCACAGAGCTACACCAGCTTGTCCATTTTCATATTTGCAAACATTAAAATTTGGAGAACGATAGGATTTCCAATCGGTAAGGAAGGATTTCATCGAAAATTTATACACAGCTTTCATTTCTTGAAGTCGCTGTTAGGAACCCTCTATATAAAAGGCACAGCCAAGCCAATAGCCTTGTGCTTCATGCTGTTCTTTCCAGGCTATCAGCCTGCAGGCATTGTCTGCACAGAGGCTAATCCAAGTCTCCCTCAGTCTTGGCCTTGTAGCTCAGACAGCTAGCACGAAAAAAATGAAAGACTTGGCAGTGAAAAGCAAACCAGCTTATCCAAAGCTGAAGGTATATGCTGTTTTCTTTAATGTGTTATCAGTTTGATTCAGCTTCACGGAATTTCATTTGAAGTCCTCCCCTGCTCTGGATGAATGCGTGTGTAGGCTAGCCCTGTAGAAATCACATTACACCAGTCTCCAGAAGGGAAGTGGAACAGTAAATGGGTTAATCTTGTCTCTATTTTCTCCCCACAGGACGGCTGATTCAACACGCTATGTTTCACCATGTTTCTTTAGGATACTGCTCCCCTGCCTCCATTCTCTACTTTTCTGCATCCCCAGGAAAACTATACCACCTCCTGGTATCTTTCAACAGCTTTATCAGTGCTCAGATCTAATCAGCTGTGAAAAGCTGCACAGTCACAGCAGGGGAACCATTCCTTATTTCATCCCTTCAGCTTTTCCTTTTACACAACTTGAGAGTTACAGATAATTAGGTATCTCAGTGAGCACGCTTAAGCGCGTAAGCACTTCTTCCTCCTAGAAAGACTTATCAGGTGTGGGCTAAGACGCTCAGTAAGCCTGCTAACCTGCTGTGCTGCTCTGGCTTGTAATTAGAAGGATCCACACTTTGCTGCACAAAAGTAGACAGGGTCAGCATGAGCCTTCAGTGAGCTTTGGTGCAAAATTGCAGCTGGCATGATTGATGGGAGGCATCAAAGGCAGCAGAGACAAGTCAGCTATCAGTATTTAATATTTTAAAAAGCCGTAAAGGCTGCAGTTGATCATGCAGAACATCAGTGAATAGATGAGCTAACCTGTGCTTGCTAATGTGCCATTTCTCGAATAATGAAAGGTCAGATGATCCGCAGCCGCCTGTCTGGCTGCAAATATGAACATGCTATCAGCAAAATCCGCTATTCTAGTCCCCCCGCAGCTACAAGCAAGACCATCACAATTTTATTCCTCATCTCTCATTCTCCACTTTTCATTGCCCAGGAGCGTAGTAATTTCATAGATGTAACACTACCCAACCGATAAACAAATTATCTACATACTCTACAAGGTTTTCTATTAGCTAGGACACATTCCCAATTCTATTTGCCTTGAGACACTTTTGATCAGATTAAGGCCTTCCTTCCTCTGCGGCAGAGTTTTTATATGTTTACCGAGCAAAATATCTCTGTCAAATTAAAACACAAAAGTTGCGTATCTATCAAAGGTCCCTGCCCTAGCTGGAGCCATCAAGCATGTACTGCAAGGTTCAACTTCCCTCACATCATCTGCAGCAGCCCTAGGGACTTCACAAGGCAAACTATAATTTCTAGTAAATATATCCTAGGGACACAATTAGTTTTCAGTTGGGGAGATGATAAATTGGTCATGCATAATTCAGAACTGGCAGAAGCTAGAAAATAAACTGCCCGAACTTTGCTTCCAACCCCGACAAGAGAATACAAATGTGACTCGGGGCTGGAGTTGATGAACGGTGCTAATACTGCCTGGGTACAGCACAACGATAGGAAGGACACTGCTGGCAGCATCTATTTTGTGCTGTGCTTCCGTATGTGTCATGAGCTTAAGAGTCTGACACAGAGTTAAATGCACAGATGTTCAGCAATCTGCACTTGTGTTAATTACCCTAATGTGAGCTGAAACTCAGCAGATCACAGTTAATGAAGAAGCCCGTTTTTTCCAGACCCTGTATCTTGACTTCCTTTGTAAGTGCATTGAGGTTTTTCTATAAATTAACATCACCTTCTTGGAAGGTGAACAAAATTAGACATAAAAGGAACACACTGCCTGCACAAGTAGATGACAGTAGGATGACTGATATATCTGTTCATGGTGCTTGCAATAAAACTCTATGTTTAATTATTTCATTGTTGGTCTGATATAAAGCTCAGGTTACAAGTTTTCATAGAACTGTGCTGCACAGGAGATGACCATTCAGTCCATCATGCCTATGCTGGCCCTTTGAATATACTATCCAATTAGTCCCACACACCTCTGCTCTCTCTCTTGCAAGGTTAATAAACGCTTCTCTTCAACATTCAGGTGAAACAATTAAGTCAGTAAGCCAAAGTTTCAACTTGATAACACAACACATGCTATCTTGTTAAGCACCTGTTTTATCTGACTTAAATCATGGCATACCATAAATAAGCCTTAAAAATTCTTGGGGTGAGGGATGGTTGGGGGCTAGGGGAAGAAACAATGATGGGAAGACAGGGTATGTTTACATTTTTCAGTACAGCAAAATCATTTATTTCACAATCAATAAATTTAAAAATGCTATTTCCCTTTTGCAACTTTTAAAAGACTTTTTTGATAATTAATACACAGTATTCACCAAGGAGATTTATAAGAACATGCATGAGAACGGGTCAAGAGTAGTGTGAAGTTCCTAAGATGAAGACTCTTTGCCACTTTGGAGCCCACTCTTCCCATCATTAACACTAGGGAAAAAACATCTGGTAAATGGCAACTGCAGCAAGCCTGCCGGCATACAAGTGACATTTACCATACATAACCAATGCAGAGTTGATTTAATTACTGCACTTAAAGGTAACAAAAGACGACTCAATTTAATCCACAATGGCACTAGAAGATCAAAACGCAGCTGTAGGATAACAAGACAGCATAAGCTGTGAAGAAGAAGGACCAATTTGCTTGAGAGTCTCATCTGCACCTTTCCACAAAAGAACAAGAAACACTTCTCTCTCACCAAATCAAAGGAAGCTTTTAACTTTATGTTCACACCAATGTTCAATTAATTGGGGAAAAACTCTTAAAGGGCTGAAGCACAAAATTACTTTTACACATCCACGCTCCCAAAAAAATTAAGCACGTTTTAATCGTCAACGACGAAAGAAAATGGGGGGTGGGGGCTGAGATGAACACACGTTGAGGCAAAGGTGCACAATGAACAACAGCTTTTACTTTCATTGTGGTGTCATACTAATGGAAGGGAGCATGTGACAACATACAAATGGCTTCTCGAGGGAACCTGCCTCAGGCTCTTCATCTGTTTTTCTCCATTTCTGCAGGAATTAATCAGGAGTGATAAGAACGTTTGTCTTGTAAATGCTGCATCAAGAGGAAACACTGTTTTAACTTATCATGCCAGGCACTGGTGAAGAAGGCACTGCTTTAAGCCTGGGATAATAGAATGCTTTTTGTGCAGTTCTCAAGGCCTCGTGAGACAGGGAAGCACAATGATGTGACCTTCAGTGTTGAAAGCAACAAAGCCCACCCCAGAGTCTTTGGTAGAACAGTGGATTTTGTGGAAAGGTCATCTTTCCAACAACAGAATACCTTCTGAACATTGCTACCAACCTCAGTGCCTTTGATCTGGCCAGTATTGGGACAGCAAAGGCACATCAGTGCCCAATGCTATAAAAGTCTACAACATATCATTCAGTCTGCATTAATGAGCATTTCTAAAATAAAATTAGGTAAATATATGCTTTGGTTCGGAAACGCCTAGATATTTGCTTTCTGTCCTGTATTAAAACATTTCAATAAATTCTGTCTGGGGAGACAACTGTAAGGTTGAAAACCAGTAACCATTATAAATGTCAATATGTTACAACTAAGTCTCCTGACATGTTGCACTCAAAAAGGCAATGCAGATATTTTCACGCATGCACAGGTCCTGTCGAAAGGTTATACTAACTACAAGAGTTGACCAGGTTAAAAGTTCTTGGGTAGGCTACAACATGCAGTCTTTGTCTTTTAAGCATAAGTATTCCAATCCCATGATTGTGGTTTCAAATGCAGCTCTGCCCCCAATCCTTTACTAGCTGTATCAAAGATCATTCTGAAATAAGATCGAACTAAAATATGAATTTTAGTACCGCACTGGTACACAGGAATCTCTTTCATTTAATGGGACACCTTTTATCCTTGGATCTTAAAAGTGTTAGGAGAAAACTACTTAAAATAAATTGATCGCAAACAATACTAATGCTAGACCGGGAACCAAATTTTAGAGAATGTTTCTGTCCTAAATTAATGTTGTGAGCATACAATTTGTAAATGTGAAAACAGCTTTTCTGATGATGCAAAGTTCATTATTTGCTATGTTTCTTTTAAACGGAAAAATGAAACTATTCAAAATACAGGAAATGTTTCTTGCTCGTCAGAAGAAATGCGAGATATGATGCTTGGCATTCTAAAGTTATTTGTCTAATTGGTTAATTAGATTGGGAAACGTTTGCCTAAGGAAACTCAGATGCCCCAAATATTTTCTAGTTATAAAATACATATTCAGTACTGCATCAATGTGCTGGCAGGAAGCAGACACACGGACTTGTTTAACAGCTGCATGATTATTCACAAGCAACAAGGTACCAGAGGAAACAAAGGAGCCCAATGATTTTACAAGAAAATATTGATTTCTATTATACCAGTAGCTTTTCAACTGTCCAAAGTTATTGGATTCATATTTGACAAGAAAGCGGCTCAGTGAGCTGACAAAGGGCTTCCTGGACTCATTTCTCCACGCTATGATCGAGCATGCAGCCTGCTCCGAAACGCTTAACTTTGTTGTTCAGTAATGCCAACCAGCTGGTTAAGCTCATGTACCTTTAACTAAATAGCACGAATAATGGTAATTTTAAAAACATATAAAAAAAAACCCAGCATCGCTCAGAGCTACTACTACTTTGGTGAAAAGGCACGGAGCCAACAGGGAGGATTCCCTTTGTTACTGATCTCAAAGACAGAGGAGTCCACAATAAAAAAAATATAAACACTACAAGCAATAAGAACACAAGGGCATTTCTTAGAAGGGAAGAAACTGAAATGTATAAACCTTACCAACACCGTGGAGTTATTTTCCTAAACACAAAAACCGATTGATAATCTCAATCCAAGAAGCAAAAAAAACGCAGTAAATCCCAAACCATCTAGGAATCCACAATTATCCGGAACATTCCCCCTCGCAGTAAAATAAACACATGAGTCTTGGTAAAATATGGCCGTATTCTCGTGGCTTTTTTTTTTAAAAAAAGCGTGGTGATTTTTTTGTTTTGTTTAAAAAGACCAGTTTTCTTTCCAGATGTTGGTTGGGGGGGGTGGGAGAGAGAGAGAGAGAGAGAGAAAGAAGACAGACGAAATCGGAAACGGGCACAGCGAAGAGAAACCAACCTGACTCGCCCGCCGTCCACCCCCAGAACACTGGCGGCCGGTGCAAGCAAAAGCGAGCCCGTCACTGCCGCTTCCTCCACCGCTTCACCCCCAAAAAAATCCGGCACACAAACCACCGGCAGCTCGGGGCTTCCCTCTCCGCTGCTCCTCTTTTTCCAGTATATAGATGGCGATGAAGTGAATCCTACCGGGTGTGTGTGTGTGTATGAGGGTTTGTGTCTGTGTGTGTGTGTGTGTGAGAGAGAGAGAGAGAGAGAGACAGGCGCGGTGCGGCTCGGCTCGGCTCTCAGCGCTGCCCAGCTGCTTTGCTCATTAGTCCGGGACTGGCGCTCTCTCTCTCTCTCTCTCTCTCCTCTCTCACACACACACACACACACACAGAGAGAAAAAGAAACGAGTTTCAATCCTCACTCGGGTCCTGGAACCGCTTCCCTCATACAAACTGCACTAAGATGATTTTCTCAGGTCTTGATATCCATAATTCCCATGATGAGCGAAGAGCAATACCCTCTGCACATTGTAATCTCAATCTTGTTACTGTTAAGCCTCCAAATCAGCTTTGGAGCCGCTCTGGACAACTGCCGCTTTCAACCTCCTAAGGTGGCTTAGGGTTGTAATGCCAGCGAGCAGACTGAACCGATCTATTCAAGAAAGATGGATTACAAAGACTGCTTTCGTTTCTCTTAAAGGGACCGCGCACCGCCGTCTGTGCCACTGTCAACTCGCTTCTCTTCCTCTCGTCCCCAGTTTGTAGTTACAGAATAGATGATGGCTTTTGCCAGTGAGCTCCCAAGCTGAGAGTCAGGACGTGGGGGTTTTAATGACGGCTTCTTGGTTATGAATGCCATCAGGATCTTCAAATCGAATTGTCGACGTTTAGGTCAATTTCAACGTTATTCTACACACGCAGGCAATTTAAAAATAATATAAACATTCTACTTTTTCGACAGTTATACGGCGTGTGCTTAGCCTCAAAGAAGTCAGTGCAAGGTTTGGATGTGGGGTGGGGTGGGGTGATGTGGGGTGAGGTGGGGTGGCAAGCATAGATGGATCTGAAGACTTTTTTTCTAATCCTGGATGTCTAAACATAAAAACAAAAAGTATCATTTAACACTACCCTGTTTGGGTGTAAAGGGTTTTTCCTCGGGCGGGGGGGAGTGGGGGGCAGACAAATAAAACTCATATCAGCTATCCAATGTGCTTCATTTGTCTGACTTTCATCAGCTTTGAACAAGAAAAGCACATATTAAATTGTGAGCATTCCCACTTCGTATCCTATTTGTCTCTGAGCTCTTTAGTTCTTTCCCCTACCAAATCCCTTCCCATGGATCTTCTGGCTAAAAAAATCTCTTGAGGTGCAGAGTTGCAGCTGAAATCAATGGCTTGGTGGAGTATTGAAATACATCATGTTGCTGAAGCTTTTTGCCCCGGCACCCACCAGGACAAATGCAAGAATGCCAAATTTCAAACCATTTATACTACAGGAGAAAAAGGTGCTGATTGATTGGCAATGCTTTGACCAGAGTCAACTTGCCAACCAATCAGAATTTAAATTTGGCAACATTTCTCTCTTTTCAACAATATCCAAGTTTGGTACTACCACATGCCTGCTTTCATACATAAATTCTTTTGTGGTCAAAAATGATCCAAGTCCAGAGAATTACATTTAGCTTACAGCACAGAAGCAGGCTATTTGGTTTAACTGTTATGTACCAGTGTTTATGTGCCACATGAGCCTCAAACCCAACAGCATATCTTTCTCATCCTTTCTCCCTCAAGAACTTCTCTAAGTTCTTTGTAAATGCATTCTGAATCCTTATTGAATTTATTAGCAACTGTCTTATACTTATGGTCCCTAAGCTTCCATCTACTCCATGAGTGGAAACATCTTTTGTACATTTAACCTACCAAACACCTTCTAATTTTTATTAGACCACCCCTCAGCCTTCTCTTTTAAAGTGACAGGAGTCCCTGCCTATTCAGTTCTGCCTGACAGATGTTAATACAACCAACAGCCAAACCCCTATTATTGCATTTTTTTTTTTGGTTAGGTTATAAAAATCAATCTATTGGCTGAAGTTTTAATTATTTTCCAATCTGAGACTGAGAAATATTTTGGATGTAAGGGTTAGATCAATTCTAAATTATCTCCATCGTGAATAACTTTCTTGCAAACTGAGGTAGTGTATCAGCTTAAATTAAAAATTAGGAAACAAAGGCGGGACCCGTGGATAGTCTGCAACACAACACAGGCAAAGTAGAGCAGTGGACAGAATTATCAAGATACAGTGGATGAGGGTCAAATACATACCATAAACTACTTTACTTTATAGTTTGATAAACGTAACTCAGGAACATGTGGCGTTTAAGTCCACGTTTTCAATAATCTGCATACAACTGAAGCTGCTGATATCTGGTATTAAGATTTAGGATTTATCTCTCCATCAATGAGTCAACAGCCCTTTGCAAAAGTCCAGGTCCATGAAATTCCAACAGGGCAAACCAACAAGCAAGGAAATACTAGCACATGTAGAAAGAATTATGTTACTTCTGCTTTGTAAAACAGATTGCTGGGGCTCGCAAAACATCTATGAGTTGCAAGTCCTGGGGACAGGGTTAATTACATAAAATGGGTGGATGCATGTGCCATTTATGGTGTTTCCTCTGTACTGCCAATGGTGGCCAGGAATATTGGAGCAGAGTCTTTTCTGCTCTGTCAAGGGGTGGGGCAGCTGATTAATATACATATATATAAATATATATATTAAAGAGCATCTTCAATTTCCTGCTGGGAAATGAGATTGTGGATCCTCTTTCCACCTTTCTACAGTATGTCTGCATCATACTTCAGGCATCTGTCACAAGACAGGTGCAACTGGCAGGATATCTGACTTCCCCCACCCTGTGTATGGCCCAGTTCTGCCATCTAAGCCCAGGAATTCCAACTAAGGTGTTCCAACCCCACAGTTCGAATTGCAACTGAAAAATTTATAATTATAATATTTGTAAGTGCTTATTGAAAGTGAATTTTGTTTGTGCTCTATTCTCTCCTGAAGGTTGTGGCTTGTATTTGGGCATGGAAATCCATCCAATGCTTTAGCACAAATGAGAGCTCTTCATACGTAAACCTTGACAGTGAGAATCACCATCATAGCTGACCTCAATCCTATCCATGTGTGTACTGGATGATTTCTTTTTGTTTTCCTAACTGGGAACACAGATCAACTGCAGCAGTATGACTATTGCCATTTCTCTACTGACTGCTGAGATCAACTAACTCAGTCTGGGCAAGAAGTTGCATCAGGAAACTTCCTGGTCTGAATGATTATGTGGTGCAATGCACTCACTTGTTGTCCCTCCCAGTTCTGCATTTTGTTAACAATACCAGAATCTGCAGAGTCTGCATTCTGGAGCTCAACATGGATACTGTGAATACTGGTATTGATTTAAATAATGCTCTTAACCACACTCTTAATTTGGTCCAAAATGCAGAACTCATTTTCATTGAATGCTTCCAAAGTTTGAATCAATGTTTAGACGCACAGCTTTAATAATTCTATTCTGTGGTCTGTCGAGGGCTGTTGCTGCAATGACGTCACTGCACAATACTAAGAAACATGAGTAAAGGTTGCAAACTGTTCCACAAGACAGTTTAGAATGATCATGGCCTTCTTTTAATGCAGAGATGGAACGTATGCAAGTCCTTTCATTAATATCAAAAAGGTCTAAACTTTTCAGTCAATAATGGAAACAAAACAGCAACATTAACAGGACTTTAAATGCACAGATAAACACTATGGCTGGATTTAAACTCCATACTTTGGGGATTCAAATTGGTGAGATGGCCTCAAGAAAGGATTTCATACCTCCATGGTATAATGTGCTTTTTAGTCTTCTGAATGTACTTCCAAGTATGTGCTCCCTAAAAATGTTATGCATTGGTGCAAAAGTGGCAAAATAAAAGCAGCTTCAAAAAAACGGTTTGCCATCTGAATGTAGCATTGAATCCTAAAGCTGTTGAAGTATTCAGATTGATTGATCCAGCCTGCTGTTTTCAAGGATAAAAGATCCAGGAGGGTCGCTGTTGTCAGACTGAGACACCAGTTTTGACCCAAGACAAGACCTCTGCCTTCAAAAAAAAAATCTGTGGGCTTCAATTTCTCAGATTATATAAAGGCTGAAATTTTCTGCCAAAGCATTTTATAATTCCCTGGGAGAAAAAAAGCATTAATGATGAGTGTGTTAATGGCCATGATTTGGGAGCAAGTTAATGTAAGTATTAAACAAAAACAAAAATTGCTGGAAAAACTCAGCAGGTCTGACAGCATCTGTGGAGAAAACAACAACTTCAGATCATGAACTCGTTCCTCCATCCTCACCCCTTTTTGATCCCCTTTTTTCAATATTTACTTTTTAATTTTTATATATTTTTCCCACCTATTTATATTATTGTTTTAAAAATTTATTTCCATTCACTGTTTTATCCCCACCTTTTAGCCTATTTCGATCTTTTTTCCCCACACTGTCCCCTCCCCCCACCCCACCCCCACTAGGGTCATCTGTTATTGCTCATCCTGCTTTCTACTCTTAATGTCACCATTAGCACCTCCTTTAGCCAGTATCACCACCATCAACACTCCTTCGACCTTCTGTTTATGACATATTTTGCAATCTCTCCACCTACGCCTTTGCCTCCACCTATCACTGGCCTTCTATCCAGCTTCACCTGTCCCACCCCACTTAAACAGTATATATTTCACCACATTTCTACTATGCTTTAGTTCTGAAGAAGAGTCATACGGACTCGAAACGTTAACTCTATCTTTCTCTCCACAGATGCTGTCAGACCTGCTAAGCTTTTCCAGCAATTTTTGTTTTTGTTTCAGATTTCCAGCAGCCGCAGTATTTTGCTTTTATCTTAATGGAAGTATTAGTTGTTCTAGACTGGCACAATTAAAAGCCAGTAAGTTTGTCAAAATGTCTCATTAAATAGTTTACAAAAGTTACAAACATCATTTACCATTAATAAGAGTTATAAAGAAAATCTATTCCCTGCGTTTACTGATCGCTAATATACAAGATGCCTGGCAATGTAACCCTTTGATGCTTTTACAGTCTTGCTGTAAATTACTTCCATATATTTCCACTCTCCTTACTCAGGATATTTCGGTCATGACACCTTTTCTTACATTTCACTTGTAGCTTATGAGACAAATTGTTTCCTAAAATTTGAATCAGCTGTCATCTGCCCTCTCCAAAAGCCTCCCCCCACCTGAAATACATCAAATTACCCATTATGTGCATGTAATATGGTTTTGAGAAGCTCTTTCATAACCCCACCTTGAAAAACTTGCAGTAGAAGCATTTTAAACCAACATGAACGCTGTGGTGGTTGTGCTTAGACTGTCAGATATCTCTTTGATGCTTCATTTTTCTCCCTACTGCTCAAACACAGTTGTCATCAGACCTAACTCATGCATGACGACCTTTGGTCACTGCAAACACAGATCGTTTGGATGATAATAGTGAGAAAATGGATTGCTCGCCAAGTACATCATGTGGAGATCCTACATTCCACCTTCAAATATCTTCCATTTTAACCTATAATTTACCAACATCAAAGAAAACTGAAGATATGTTGAATGATTACTTAGAATTTTTCATTTAATGTTTAGCCTTGTGTAGTTCACCATCAAAACTAATTTCAAATTTGAGATGTGCCATGAATTCACATTAAAATAATAATGCTTTAAATTTAAAATATAGAATGAAAATTGAAAATTGGGCAAAGATCGTGATATTGACTTTTTGTAATTCTGGAATATGCGTTCATTTTCTGAATCATTTTGTATTTAACTTTCAGTAAGAACAATATTAAAATTAACACATAATTGCCTAGCTGCATAAAATGTACATTCTGAAGCTTTTCATATCTGTTATATAGACACTTTAGACTTAATATTTTTAAAATCTAATGGTTTACAAGAAAGGAAAATAGAGTGTCAAAATAACATTTGCTTTATTATTATAATATTGAACAATTGCAAAGGGTCATATTGCTCCATTGTAAAGTACTTTGTTGTAAAGGAAAGTACTTTGATGCTAGAACCCCAATGGAAATGCTTGTGGCAATAATAACACCAGGGAAAAAGATACATTCCAAGAAGCAAAATACCAAATTGTTTCGGCCACCACTGGGTATTGCTTAATTGTCTCTGCTATGGAAAAATTATATCAGTTTACCCATTATTCTGCATGTAATACATTTTTGAGCAGGCAGTACAGTTAGCAAACTTCCTTTGCTTCCAAAACTGGGGTTTGAATCTAGCTGAAAGTGATAAGACGGAACAAACTTGCATTTAGTATAGTGACTTTCACATCCTTAGGTATTTCACAGTCAGTGAATGGGTGTATGGGTAGGGTAACACAGTGGTTACCTTGCTGGATTAATAATCCAGAGTGTTCAAATCCTATCATGGCAGTTAGGGATTTTAAACTCAATTAATTAAATAAATCTACAATAAAAATGGCAGCCACGAAATTACTATTTTGTCACAAGAACACTTCTGGCTCATTAATGTTCCATCTGGAAGGAAATCTGCCATCCTTACCTGGTCTGGGCTAAATGTGACTCCAGGCATACACCAACATGGTTGACTTATGACTACTCTCTGAAGTAGTCTACAAAGCCACTCAGTTGTATTAAAGTGCGAAGTAAAACAAGAATTAAAAAAGACGAACCACTTGGCATCATCCTATGCACCAGACACAATGAAGACACAGACATTCCAGTCAACCTTGCAAAGTCCTCCTCAGCTAGAGACTTGTACCAAAATTGGGATTAGTCAAGCAACATCCTGACATAATCATTCTCACAGAATCAAATCTTTCAGTCAAAGATCCAAACTCCTCCATCACTGTCACTGGATATTTCCTGTATTATCAGAGTGTGTGGCACAGTGGTATACAGTGAAGATGCCCTGGCAGACCTCAACTTTGTCTCTGGGCACCCTGCAGTCACATGGTGTCAGGTCAAACATGGGCAAGGAAATCTCCTGCTGATTACCACCTACTGTTCTCCCTCAGCAAATGAATCAGTGCTCCTCCATGCTGAACACCACTTGGAAGAGATATTGAGGGTAGCAAGGGCACAGAATGTACTCCAGGTGGGGGAATTACAACGCCCATCACCAAGAGTAGCAACGTAGCACGATTACTGGCCAAGCTGGCACAGTACTGACACAGTACTATGATATAGCTATCAAACTGGGCCTTTGGCAGGTAGTGAGAGAACCAACAAGAAGGGAAAACACACCTGACCTCATCTTTACCAATCTACCCATTGCGGATGCATCTGTCCTTGACAGGAGGAGTGACCACTGCACAGTCCTCTACAGGCTATGAGGCTACAGACCAAGAGCCAGAAAGCGGAACTTGGTTGCATGGCTCTTTGTCAGCTGGCTTGGACATGATAGGGCTGAACGACCTTCCCCATTGTAAATTTCTATGACTCTTTGACACGGTCCAAGTGTTGTGTGACACTACTATTTTGCTAAATGGGTTAGATTCAGATCAGATCTTTCAGCTGAAAAGTCAGCATCCAATGGCACTGTGGGCCATCAGCTGCAGTAACTTTGTATACCATCACAATCTGTGATCTTATGGCCTGGCTTATCCCTCACTCCACCATTACCATCAAGCCAGGGGGTCAAACCTGTTTCAATGAGAAATGAAAGATGTGCCAGGACCAGCATTAGGTGCACCTAAAAATGAGCTGTCAACACTGGACTAAATGCATGTTAAAGCACAGTGACAGTATGCCATAGACAGAGTTAAGCGATCCTACAACTAATGGACGAGATAAAAGCTCTGCAGTCTTGCCACAGTGAGACATGAATGGCGGTGGACAATTGAACAGCCAATGGAAGGAGAAGGCTCCATGATCATACTGATCCTTAATAATGGGGGAGCCCAGCATCAGTGCAAAAGTCAAGGTTGTGGAGCCTTTTCAACCATCTTCAGCCAATTGTTCTGAGCGCATGGGCCCAGTTCATCTAGACCTCCTCCTGAGGTCCCACCATCACAGAGAATCCAGTCTTCAGCCAATTCTATTCATTTCACGTGATATCAAGAAATGGCTGAAGGAACTGGATACAACAAAAGCAATGGGCCTGACAACATCTAGGCTGTGGTACTGAAGACATGCTCCAGAACTAGTACACCCATAGCCAAGTTGTTCCAGTAAAACTGCAACATTTGACCCTACTTGGCAAATGGAAATGACCCAGGTATGTTCTATCAACAAAATTCAGGACAAGCCCAAATGGTCGATTACTACCCCATCAACCTCCTCTCAATTATCAACAACGAAGGAGGGGGTCATCAACAATGCTATCCAGTGGCACTTACTGATAGCCTGCTCACTGATTGGGTTCTGCCAGGGCCACTCTGCTCCACATCTCATTATACCATTGGTCCAAAAATGGACAAAATAGCTGGATTCCAAAGGTGAGGTGAAAGTGACTGCCCTTGACATCAAGGTTGCATTTAATCAAGTGTGGTGTCAAGGAGTGCTTTTAGAGTTGAAGCCAATGAGAGTCGGGGAAAACTCTCTGCTGGTTGGAGTCATATCTAGCACAAAGAGAGATGTTTGTGGTTGTTGGGGGTCAATCATCTCTGTCCAGAATATGGCTGCAGAATTTCCTCAGGGTAGTGTCCAAGGCTCAACCACCTCCAGCTGCTTCACCAATGGCCTTTCCTCCATAATAAGGTCAGAAGTGGGGATGCTCGCTGATGATTGTACTGTCTTCAGTACTTACTCAAAGGTGTCAGTTGGAACTCGAAACCAGTTTCTATTTTGATTTCAAGCAACTACACAGTCTGGATTAATTCAGGCATTGAAATTATAGTGTACATTATTTCTTTAGTTTGAAACTATAGAAATATAAAGAGAACAGACCACTCGCATAGAACTTTGTTTACTACTGCTCAATTACAACATCTCAAATGGAATAAGACTGAATGAGTATTTGAAACAATTGTTATAGCTGCTTTTTTTGTTTTGATTGTTCTGTGGTACGGTATGCTACATATGGCATGTTGTTGCTGGAAGAAAGTGTCATAATTCTTGTCCAATAATTGTAATGGACTGTTCCAATAAAGTTTACAGGTCTTCTTTAGGGAACACAGAAGGTGTGAATAAATATTGTTGTCAAAGCTGCACAACATCATAAGTCAACTGTATTATCAATAGGTAAAGATTCATCACTGGCATACAGTTCCTTTGGTACAGTGCAGAGGTTGACAGACAGGAGGACTATGCAATATGGAAGTGGAATTTTAAATAAAGGAGGCTGCTGGGTGCTCGGATATAGGTTCTAAAGTGGGTCTAAGCATTAACAACTATATTAAGCTAGCTAAAATATGGCACAGTGATCCAAGTTAAATAGTTGTGAAGAAAAGAGACATTTTAGTACAGTGGATCCAACTCAAATGTAGTTTTGAAATTCATGCCTTAAATCAGGCTCTCTCTTTAAATGGATACTTCTAGAAAAATGCTCATCCTGCATTATTTATATAAAAATGCTGTCTCTACATCTTTATTAAAATTCTTAAATCACTTAGTTAATTTTGCCATTACAATTTTGTGCCCACGTTTACAATGGAAACTGCCAATATAATGTTGTTATGCTGTAATTACACTCTCCCACCAGTGGCAGCATTGCAGTGTCTCAGTTTTACATCACCCAGCTACTCAACCTATTGCAGAGAGGAAGTCTTACACTCCAAGCAACTCTAATCCTCTGCTTACCACATTTTTGTTATGTAATTTAATTTGATTGATATAAAATTAGAGTATTATATAAAAATGAGAAACAACTTTGAACTGGTGAGGGAGATATATCTGCACACCCTGTTCTAATTATTGCCTATCATCCAATCCTACTTTTTCTAAAGATTACATTTTATCTGGACTCCCTATGTGGAATGTTATGCAAGGTCAACTGGTACCTAATTCTTATTGTGCTTCTTCCCTCCACTTCCCATCTCCTATAAAGGCATTTAATGAAATTGAGATGTAGTTCCTATGTGCCAATTACCTTAACATCATCTCATGTGTGAACCAGTTAGGATAATTAGACATTTCAACCATAAGGACAATGAACAGAACTCAATTCTGTCCTTTCCTGATATCCATATGCACAATTCATAGCAGGGGTCACTGTATACTGTTCAGGGAAGAAAACTTAGCTCAGGATTCCTAACCTCAATTATACTGCAGATACATGGGAACACCGCCAGCTGGAAGTTGCTCTCCAAGCCACTCACCATCCTGGCTTGGAAATGTATCGCCATTCCTTCACTGTCGATGGGTCAAAATCCTGGAACTTCCTTCCTAACAGCACAGTGGGTGTACCTACATCACATGGACTGCAGCGGTTCAAGAAGGCAACTCACCACCACCTTCTCAAGGACAATTAGGGGTGGGCAATAAATGCTGACCTAGCCAGCAACGCTCACATCCCATAAATGAATAAAAAAATACTTATCAGCTAACTCAGCATTGACAGCAAACCAGGAACCCTCAGCCTGTCCAGCTTACTTTCACACTAGGTAGTGCGTTTGCTAAATAAGGTGGCAGAAACACCATCTTCTTAAAACTTTTCACAGAGACAACTGAGTGGTACAGTGGGTTAGACATTTGCCTTTTATCACTAGGACCTGGTTTCCAATCTAACTAGCAGATGGGATAGAAGTCCTCCCCCTCTCCTGGCTGTAATAGCCCTATCTAAATTGAGTTTTGTTGCACTCAATTCATTTAGCAGTGGGCATAGGCCTACCGCATGAACCTGCCCATAATTCAGTACTGATTGTTCATATCACAGGGATGCCACAGGGTGGCTGGTGTAGGAAATGGAAAAAAAAGTCATACTGGTGCAGTAGGATATGCCCTTTCAAAGCTGGGAGCAAGAAATCTTAACATCTCAGTGCAAACCACTCTCCACTTTACCTCATCATTGGTCGACTAAAACCTATTAATAGCAAAAAGTGCTAGGAACAAACACTAAGTTCCCTGCCTAGCACCAAATTACCAGATAGATGGTGGCCTGTTCAGCTGGAGTATTTTTACATGAATATTCCTGCACCAGGCCATTATGGAGTAATCCTTATCTGAACTGTTGTCGTTTTTCAACTTTGTGTATAATTGCAGTGGATCAGTGAATTTGAGTGTACCAACATATTATTTTGGTAATTGAACATTTTATTCATAAAAAAAGCCAATTAATTAACTCATTGGAAATATTAAATAGTCATAATTATGGTAGCGTATCCTGCTTGAATGCTCGATCAGTTTCTCGTATCGTTGTGCTAATCTGCCAATTCAGTTCGAGCATGTTTGAATCATGTATTTTGCAGTCAATGCATATGTCAGCTGGCTGGCTAATAAACTTAAGGTCTTTTGTTTTACGACAATATCATCGCTAGTGTTCTGTAGAAGAGGATCTGAATAACCAAATCAAATGTGCACACATAAAGGATAATAGAGGCCTGGAACATGTTGCAGAGCAGTATTTCAATTGAATAGTTCTGATGTCATAAATCACAAGGGCAAAAGGCAGTGCAATAATTAACGTCAGCAGGACTTGGTGATTGATTGTCTTTGTTGAACTTACCACTAGATTTTGTTATGTTTTTAATAGAGTATGTAATTTCATTTTTAAGAATATTTATTTATTTCAGTATGCGCCTGATCTGTTGAGCAAAGTCGAGCTCCTGTAACATGAATGAAAGAGTAGGAAGTGGGTAGTAAGATAACTGTATGATTTCATGAAACACCACATGCCTCTATCAGACTGCATTACCAGGACTTTCAAGAGCTCAATAGATGAAAATGTGCTACAGTTTGTGAAAGCAAGCTGTAGTACGTTTATGATATCTCAATGCCATGCTATTTGATATACCACACAATGGTGCACCATATATATATGCAAGTGCCTTAGGATGTTTTACTACATTTAAGGTGCTATATAAATGCACATTGTTGTATGTTACTGTAGATGTTATACTGTTTTGCAAAAGCATAGTAGCCAGTGAGATGACAAATCCACTTGTTTAAATTCCCATTGAATCATCCACTGCAATAAAATGGCAAAGGACCCACAATTAACTATTATTTTCAGATTTGAATAGAACATAAAATAGAATGATCATTGCAGAGTCGTGGTATTAGCCTCATGCGCTGCAGTTTCACCTTGATAAACCTTAATCTTCACCAATCAAGTATTGTGCAACAAATCACTTTATGTTGTAACAATTATACTGTAAAAATCATGCTGAGCAAATAAGCCATTCTAGTTATCTTCCCTACTATCTATACTAATTAGCCACTAATTTCTGCATCTGTTCCATTCCAGAAAATTCAGGCATGGAACTAATGTGTCTATTTTATTTAATTATAAAAACAGCTAAATCTGCACTATAAAGCTTCAATCACATGTTTGTTAATGAAGTTCTGCATAGCAGAACAATGCTGCATTATTTCACAATATAACATTAAATTCCATTAACATGTACTGGAAGAACTGATGATATTTGTTATTTGTTGTATTTGCTACTCAACAGATCAAATGCAGTTATATCCTATGTCCATTTACACATTTATCCCCTGGCTGTTCAGCTCCAACAGCTCCACAGCATACTTTACTCCAACACAAACAAAAATACCTGGAAAAACTCAGCAAGTCTGACAGCATCTGCGGAGAGGGATACAGTTAACGTTTCGAGTCCAAATGACTCTTCATCAGAACTCATATACTTTACTCAGATACTTCATTCATTTCAAAGTCGGTTCATGATCTTGAGTAGTTCGGATCAACCTCTATGAAATCAACCTAGTCTTAGTTTTGATCTTTTTCTTTGCCAGCTCTCCGGTACAACACAATATTCCAATTTAGCTCTGATGGCTATTGCTCAGTCAGGGAAAATAGATTCAAATGTCTCTCAATCTTTGGTTTGAAATTCTGTGCTTTTGGTCTAGAGTCTAATATTTTACCCCTCCAATTATTAGGTATACCAGGAAGAATATTGAACTCCATATGTGAAATCAACAGTTGGTGGTGGTGCGATTCAGTGATTGCAATCCAACCAGGTTAAGCACTGACCCCTGGAAATATGAATGTGGGCTCTTGTACTGAGGATCCAGGTCACTTATTAAAGCAGCACATTCCAAGTCTGATCTGAGAGAGACTTTGATGATGATGGAAGATGGACATTAAGCTTCAGATGATGGAAAGAAGAAGTTCTCATAGGACACCTCAAAAAAGTTTGAGATTCTAAGGGGAACAGGTAAACAAACGCTCAAGCTCTGGAGCTAGATAGACCTTTTCAACCTCAGAACAGGGAAGATGAACAGTTAGATTAAATTATCTTACACAGAAGATTATGAATGTGTGAACAGATTCTTTGGAAGACAGTGGCATCACATGAAGTTGACAAATTCACAAGAGTTGGTCAGTTTATTGGTGAAATAAGCTACTGGGGGATTTGAGTCTGAGAGGGAAGGAGAAAAATCTTGCATTTACATTAGAAGATAACGGGAGCAGGAGTAGGCCAATTGTCCATTTGAGCCTGCTCTGCCATTTAACAAGGGAGGGAGGTAAAAAACAGAAAACTAAAGGCCAGTTAGCATGACATCTGTCGTGGGGAAGATGTTAGAATCGATCATTAAGGAAGTTATAGCTGGGCACTTAGAGAAACTCAAGGTAATCGAGTGAAGTCAGCATGGTTTTGTGGTTTGTTGGAGTTCTTTGAAGGAGTAACATGTGCTGTGGATAAAGGGGATTTCCAGAAGGATTTGTGCATGGATTTTCAAAAGGCATTTGATAAGGTGCCACATCAAAGCTTATTGCGCAAAGTAAAGGGTCATGGAGTAGGAGGTAACATATTAGCATGGATAGAAGATTGGCTGGCTGGCAGAAAAGAGTATGCATAAATGGGTCTTTTTCTGATTGGCAGGATGTGACGTGTGGAGTCCCGCAGGGGTCTGTACTGGGGCCTCAACTTTTTATAATTTATATCAATGACTTAGATGAGAGGAGTAAAGGCACGGTAGCTAAATTTTCAAATGACACAAAGATAGGTAGGAAAGTATATTGTGAAGAAGATATAAGGAGGTTGCAGACGGATATAGATAGGTTGAGTGAATGGGCAAAAATCTGGCAGATGGAGTATAATGTGGGGAAATGTGAAGTTATTCACTTTGGCAGGATGAATAAAAAAGCAGAGTATTACTTAAACAGAGAATGACTGCAGAATTCCAAGGTGCAGAGGGATCTAGTTGTTCTAGTGCATGAGTCACAAAAAGTTAGTATGCAGGTACAGCAAGTAATTAAGGCAGCTAATGGAATGCTATCCTTTATTACGAGAGGAATTGAACATAGGAATAAGGGTGTTAAGCTTCAGTTATACAGGGCATTGGTGAGACCACATCTTGAATATTGTGTGCAGTTTTGGTCTCTTATTTAAGGAAAGATGTAAATGCATTGGAGGCGGTTCAGAGGAGGTTTACTGGAATGATACCTGGAATGAGCAGGTTGTCTTATAAAGAACGGTTAGACAGACTGGGCTTGTTTCCACTGGAGTTTAGAAGATTGAGGGGTAACTTGATTGAAGTATATAAGATCCTGAACGGTTTTGTCAAGGTGGATGTGGAAATGATGTTTCCTCTTGTGGGTCAGTCCATAACTTGGGGGCACTGTTTTAAAATTAGAGGTCGCCCTTTTAGGATAGAGATGAAGAGAATTTTTTTCTTTCAGAGGGTTGTGCGACTTTGGAACTCTCTGCTTTAGAAGGCAGTGGAGGTGGGGTCACTGAACATTTTTAAGGCGGAATTAGATGGATTCTTGTTAGGCAAGGGTATCAGAGGTTTTCAGGGGTAGATGGTAACGTGGAATTCAAAACACAAACAGGTCAGCCACGATCTTACTGAATGGTGGAGCATTTCGTGGGGCCGAATGGCCTACTTCTGCTCATATTTCGTATGTATGTTCGTCTGTTCGTAAGATCATGACTGGTCTTCTACTCAACTCCACTTTCTTTCACTATCCCTATATCTCTTAAATTCTTTGGAACCCAAAAATCTATCAACCACTGTCTTGAATATACTTAAAGACTGAGTATTCAAAGCCTCCTAAGGTCGAGAATTCCAAAGATTCACAACCTGTTGAATGAAGCAATTTCTCCTCATCTCAGTCCTAAATGGTTGACCCATTATTCTGAGACTATGACCCTGTGTTCTAAATTCCTCAGCCAGGGGAAACAATTTCTCAGCATCTACTGTATCAAGCTCCTTAATAATTTTATATGTTTCAATTAGATCAGCCTGCACTCTTCTAAACTCTAGGGAATTAGGCCCGAGTCTACTACAATCTCCCCTCACTAGTCAATCCCCTTATTCCAGGAATCAGTCTCGTGAAACTTTGTTGCATTCCATTTAGAGGCAAGTACATCCTTGAGACCAAAACTGCATGCAGTACTCCAGCTGTGGCTGCACCAATGTCATGTATAATTGTAGCACGACCTCTTTACTCTATACTCCAATGTCTTTGTAATGAAAACTAGCATATCATTTGCTTTCCTAATTGTTTATTGTACCTGCATGCTAACTCTGTGGTTTATGGATAAGGACACCCAGGTTTCTCTGAATGCAAACATTTCCGAGTCTCTCACCATTAAAAAAGAATCTCCTTTTTTATTTTCCCTACCAAAGTGGATAACTTCACACTTCGCTGCATTGTATTCCATCTGTCATGTTCTTGTCCACTCAACTTGTCCCTATCTTTCTGCAACCTCAGAATCTTTGCATTCTCATCACTTACTTTCCCATCTAACTTTATATCGTCAGTAAGCTTGGAAAAATTACTCAGTGCCTTCATCTAAGTTATTAATAGATTGTAAAAAGCTGCGGCCCAAGTACTGATCCTTGTGATCCCTGCTGGTCACAACCCACCAACTGTTTATTCCTACTCTCCATTTTCTGTCCATTAACCAATCCTCAATCCATGCTAACATATTGCCCCAATCCCATGAGTACTAATTTTGTGTAATAACCTCTTATGTGGCACCTTATGGAATGCTTTTGGAAAATGCAGATACACTACACCTGCCAGTTTCCCCCTATTCATCTTACCAGTTACATTCTCAAAAAACTCCAAAAGATTTTTCAAACATAATTTCCCTTTGATAAATACAATATAGCATCATATGGCATTCACAGGACATGCTGAAGCAATTCGCAATCAATATTTTTGTGTTGTCAGTGATATTATGTACTAACAAAGTTGCCAATAATACACAGGAAGGTCCAACAAACAGTAAATGAGTTGAATGACCCATTAATCTTTTTTTTGGTGGTGTCAATTGAGGGAGGAATGTTGGCTAGGATAGTGGCAGAACCCTGTCATTCTTCAAACAGTGCCATGGAATCTTTCACTACACCAAAAAGATGGGGCCTTCATTTAACACATCATTTGAAAAATTGCCCCTTCTTACTGCACATGATGGGGGCTTGATCACAACCTTCTGACTCAGAGGGAAATTTACTACCAACTGAGCTAATTTGACAGTTTGAATTGATAAAACTATGTTTTATTTTAAACTTTGGGATGAGCCAGGTTGGGCTGCACTCCTGAATTTTCCAATATAATCTATGCAGTGTTCTACTTGCCATCCGAGATAACATAGCTCAGATTAGGAATTAAACCTTCATGGCTCAGATTCACACTGGGTAGTATTTACCAATGGAGCCATCATGGAGCTCTCAGTGATTTTTAATTTACTGTGACATGACTGAATTATGTGATAAATACACTGCATTCAGCAGATTGTTTATTGTACATAAGTTGAAAATTTGGCTCTGCTACAGTGTAACAGAAGTCAGTAACAGAAGCAGAATTCAATTAGGGTGATCTTAAATTGCATTGGTTACATAGAGCTGCTTAATTTAGTACAGTAAATCTTAAATTAATTTGAATTTAAAAACTGTACAAACAGGGATTTAGACAAGTGCATGTAGTGTTAGAATATTAATATAATTTTAACGCTGCAAACTTTATTTTCTCCAACCTTCTACCGAATGCCCTATAGATCCACTGAAATACAGATAAATAGAGCCTCAAAATCCATATTGTCACTGAACTATACATGTGTAACCTTACCTTTAACAAATAGCAATAAATTTTGAAACCGTCAACATGCTCTGCTACAAGGCATGGCAGAAAGATGCAAAAAAATCACTGGCAACCCACAACTGACCAAGATAAATGTTCTGAGGGTCACTGTAGCCCTTATCAATCAGCAAATGCATTCTAACATTTCACTGTGCAATTTTGCATTATTCTGCCAATGCCTAGAATGTATACTTAAGCTCCTAATACTTACTTTGTGACCTTAATAGTTAAGAACAACAAAAGTGATGTACACTGGCACATCTGTAGAAGAATTTGAGCCTATGGTAGGACCCAAAAACAGTTTTTTAAATGATAAACCAGTTACATTCCTTCAATTATATGAATTATGCCCTGCACAGCACAGTTTGGGCCTTGCTTTTCTAATTTAATTTTACTTTTTTAAAACACAGTTCCATGCTTTCCATTGTTTGGTCCGTAAAAGGTGTTATAACTTTGAAATTACTTTTACATTTGCTCATTTATTATCACACAGGCAGGTATTTCATTATGAAGAGGTATGCACAATGTAAGATACATATCCTTCTGGGGCCTCTTAGAATCATTGCTTACTTCTCTGGGTGGGTGTGGTGGAGGGCATGGCATACCTGCTCACATGACCTGTGGTTCTGAAACAGCCTCAAGGCTGTAATTGTAGAATAAAGCAGTTTTAGCACAATACTAGTGCTAAAGTTACAGGCCATGGCAATGAGAGTAAGGAATTAGGACTGCTATTGTAAACTATGGTAATCTCCATTTAGAAGTGGAGCAGTAGAATTTGTTTACAAAGCAACAATGACTAAATCTCTAAAATTATTGTTGGTAAGTGTTTTGGGTCATCCTGAGGACAGAAAAGGCACTATATGAATAGAAGTCTGTCTTTTCTCCCTAGATGTATCTCAGGATTTGACTGAAATGAAAAAATACAGTACCTGTACTTGAAAATTGGCACAGCAGGGAAGATGTTTTGACTTCAAAATTTTCACTTCACTGATATGGTTCAAAAAGATACATAATCGACTCATGTAAGACGTATTCTAGACCCAGGCAAAGCAACAAACAGAACATGGAAACCCAAAAGTAGGGTTTCCAAATTATATATATCCAAATATCTTTCGCAATTTAAATTTCTCTTGGACACAAATCAACAACTTATATATAGCACCTTTAGGGTAATGAAATGTCCGAAGGTGCTTCACCAGAGCATTATAAAACAAAGTATGACACAGAGCCACATAAGGTGATATTAGGTCAGATGACCAAAAGCTTGGTTAAAGAGGAAGGTTTTAAAAACTGTTTTAAAGGAGGTAAATGAGGTAGTGTGGCGGAGACATGTAGGGAGGTAATTCCAGAGCCTGGGGCCTAGGCAACTAAAGATATGGCCAGCAATGGTTAAGCAATTATGATTGGGAATGCACAAGAGTCCAGAATTGGAGGAGTGCCTTGGAGGGCTATGGGATTGGAGGAGATTACAGAGATGGAGAGGGGCAAGGTCACAGAGGGATTTGAAAACAGGACTGCAAATTTTAAAATCAAGGTGCTGCTTGTTCTATCTACAATATATAAAAAAAATTGCCTCTGTGCATATACCTTATTAAGAATTTATAATGGAGATAAGTTAAGTCTCTGTTTACAATGGAAACTGTTACGTAAATGTGTTATGCTGTAATTATACCTTCCCACCAGCAGCGCAAATGTAGCGCCTCAATGTGTCTTCTTGAGAATTATTTAAGGGCTCTTTGGTTACTCCACCACTGATTCTTGCTTTATTATTTTTGGGGTGGGGAGGGTGCAATATTATCTGAACAGTTCTACTTGTAGCTGCACAAATCATGAAGCGATAAAGCCAGTTGGTTCATTGTACTTGTGCTGGCTTTTTAAAAGAGTTATCCAATTAGCCACATCCCCTGTCCCTTCTTTTCCTGCATTTTCTTCCCCTTCAAGTAATTATCCAATTCCCTTTTGAAAGTTAGTACCGAATCTGTTTCCACCATCCTTTCAGGCAATGTGTTTCACATCATAAAAACTCACTGTGTAGAAAGAAATCTCTCTGGTTCTTCTAACAATTGCCTTAAATCTGTATCCTCTGGTTACTGATCCTTGCGAATGGAAACAGTTTCTTCTTCTCTACTCTATCAAAACTCCACGATTTTGAACAATTCTTCAATCTCCACTCAATATTCTCTGCTCTCCAGAGAACAACCCCAGCTTCTCTAGTGTCTCCTTGTAATTGGCCCCAAATCACTGGTACCATTATTAGACATTTCCTCTGACTCTCTCTCAGACTTTGGCATCCTTTCTAAAGTATGTTGCCCAAAATTGGACACAATACTCCAGCTGGGGCATAACCAATGATTCATAAAGGTTTAGCATAAGCTTACTTTTGTTTCAAAAGCCAAGTATTCCATATGCTCTTTTTTTAAAACAGGGTTCTCAACTTATCTCGCCACCTTCAAAGATTTGTATACATACACCTCCCAGGGTCTCTCTGCTCCCGTATCCCTTTTAAAAATCTATCATTTAGTTTATATTTTGTGTTCTCATTCCTCCCACTAAAATGCATCACTTCACACTTTTCTACTTTAAATTGCACCCGCCATGTGTCTATTATGCTGCACTTTACCAAATGCCTTTGGAAAGTCTATACACACATCAAACACTCTATCTACATCAACCCTCTCAGTTACTTCATCAAAGAACTCTATCAAGTTAGTGAAACATGATTTGCCCATACCGAATCCATGTCGGTTGTCATTTATTAATTATTTCTCCGAGTGACAATTAATTTTGACTCTGATTACAGTCTCTAACAGCTCCCTCACCACAGACGTTAGGCTAACTGGCCTGAAGTTGACAGATCTTTCCCTCTCCTCAAAATGCCCAAAAGTTGTTGTTAATTCTCAATGATGGTCTTCACCCCATGAATTTCTCCTTCTCCCAGGCCTGGAGCTCTTCACTACTATAAAGTGCTGAAATCCTTTAAAGAGTAAATAAAATCCATCAACCAAACCAGGACAGCTAGATACAATAGTCAGTCAGAAACAGATTCAAAGCTTTGGCCCTCTGATTGGGATTTTGTCAGTCTAATGCAAAATCTATGAAGTCATCTTCATGCATTTTCTTGGTACATACAGATTAAGACATGTACAAAATAATTTTAAAATAAAATACATCAAAGTTAGAGAACTGTAGCTTTAAAAATTAACAGTTACTGTAGTTACTGCCCTGGGAAAAAAATATTAATTGGAACTAGATAGTAGATTCTTCTCATAAATAGCACTTTGATACTTAGCAAGAGCAATGGCATCAGACTACACTGAATTAACCAGAAGAAACCTGTGACCTACTCTCTTAAAAATATAACTCAACAATCATAGCAGCATCAAGTCCTGGAAGAATGAATCTGAATAGTGCCTTTGCCACATGAATTAAAAAAAACCGAACAGCCCCCATGTTGTGATGTGTCCCAGAGGAGTCCCAGTCAGCCATTCTCCTTTCTCTCTATCCATCATATTCACACAAATCCCAGAGGTGGACCAGTTTCTGAGGACTTGCGTAGCGCATTATCCTCAAGCTTAACAATCCAATATCAGTGTAGCTGGGGATAATTACTTTCCATTGATGATAAAATGCCCCAAACCCTGTCAAGCATAGTAATTTGCATCTTACAGCATTCAAGATCAATAGAAACACAGAACGGTGAAGGCTTTAAAAAAAAAGAAAGCGGGCAATGCATGAGGTGGACTTTACTGATTAGAAACTGAGAAATGGGTCACTAACAAAGGAATGAATATAGAAAAATGAAGGGCAATCAGGACAGACAGATAATAAAATAATATTGTCAAGAATAAATAATATAAAGAATGAAACTAGAAACAGCGATTCGGTCCATTTGAGGGAAGAAAAATCAGGGCACTTGTCATTGAGTGGAATAGAGATAACCACTCGAGATTAGACTGGTATTAAATATTGGATTACCAAACAAAATATATAATCCATTTAAAGGCACTGATGGCAGTTCTCTGAAGCACATTTATTTGCAGCCTACGGTTCAACAACCGGCATTATAACTCCATTTCTCATCATTAAGAGAGCTGTATCAATGTCACAGTAGTCTGCGAGAGAAGAGGTCAGCTTCACCGAAAGGACTGCATTCATCAGGCACAGACAGACACTGAGGAGCAACCACGGCCACTGTCTGTTGGAGCATTTCACACAGAGTGGTGGTTCGTGCAAAGGACATAGTACTTCAGCATCACAGCAGGACAGTGCAGGTCAATATGTCCACCCTGAGGGATGCTGAGATGAGAACATAATTTTCAGCTGAGGAGGAGCTTTGAAAAATACTAATGTGCATGTGGAAGCGTCTTTGCAAAATGTCATCTTTAAATATGAAAGCTGAAGCTTTCCATTATGTAAAAATAAAAAAAATACTTCAATGTCTGTAAGTATGACCTCCATTAACATGCTGTATTAAATATTAAGCCATTAAGAAGCATTCATTAAACTCCTCATAAACAAGAATCTGACATTAATAGTTAAACAAAAAGGAAGAAAGATGAAAGTTCCTAATTTTTTATCCTTGCATCTATGCAAAATGGAACTTAACCTACGCTCCTCGTGTTATTTATTTATTATGGCTAACTAACCTATTTTCAAAATTTTTCCTGCATTTTTTATTTTCCTGTTCTTTTCTGGTTATTTCCTCTCCATAGTGTATACCTTGGCACCATTCCCAGACCAACAAGACAAACATTTACCTGTCCTCAGGTAAAAGCACCAAGTGCTCTGGATTGAGCCATATGAAGGTCTAAATTTTCACCCTGGTCTTGATCGAGATAGCTGATCTCAGCAAATGCAGCACTAGTGATATTGCAACTGATCTAATTAGCCCTGGGCTAGAGATATGAAAAGATTGTCAGTGATCCAGCTACCCTGATGGAAATATGTGGACACCATTGGGGCTCACATGATTGAATAACCTAACAACATGATGGCCACTTGCACCAAGTTATCACTACTGCATCATACTACATCCTGTTTTTAAAAAAAAGACGAAAAGGGAAGAAGCATTTGCTGCAAATCACCTCCCAAAAAATATTCTTTAGCTGGTTATGAGTGATTTATCATGTCTGATACGGCAATGTACAATCAAATAGTGTATCAAGTGCATATTTTTGTTAATGTGGAAAATAAAATTACTAAGTTTTTCAATATAACAAAGTGGAAAAGTTTTACAGAAATATTTCACAATAGCATCTCTGGATGATATGCATTCAGCACCTTAGTTAAACACATATCCCATAGAGCATAATGTTTTTATAAGGCAATGTTCTGTGGTCCAGCTGGGTTCATTAGATTTTGTTACTTTTATGCTTAAACCTTCTGCAGTACAAACACAGCATGATGGCAACTACACTTACAGCACTTTCACACTACCTTTTTTTATCTCCATGATTTGTTTGCTAGGATAAAGCAGCTGGTTTTAGCATGTGGAGCCAGTCCATGGAGGATACTCTGCTGGGATTCTAACTAAAATACATCAATCTAAAAGTGTTTCCATATTGGTGATTCAGGTTCAGGGGTGGTGAATTTCAACATCAAATTCTCCAGTGACTCCCAAAGCCAGCAAATAACTTGCTCACATGGGAAAGCCAACTGTTATGTCTTTTAGCAATGATGGTCTAACATATTATCAGTTCAAAACATAACTAATTAAAGATACCCGGAGACAAACTGAAATACGTTAATGGGAATAAAAATCTGGCCCTTGGGGGGTAGTGTGTTGCAACCAGGTCTTTGCGGAAAATGACCAGTCCACTGAAATCAAAGAGAATAAGTACACAATATTATAAACAAGGATACAAACTGTCCTTTTTTGTGTGTGTTTACTGGTTACTGAAAAATAAATTCTCTCCTTCCTAGTTCTGAGGCAGGATTGCCAATTGTAGAAATAGAATCTTCAGCCTAGCTGAGATTAGTTACTTATATGTAGACTGGGTATTCAATTTGGGTCTGTCCTGGTCCGTGAAGTTCAGTACCATTTCAGGCAGTATATTTAGATATAAAGAAATGGGGGAATCTCAGATGGAGCATGGTTAAATTGGTAAAGCATAGCTTTGTTTGTGTGACAAGCCCCCCAAAAATTGTGAAAAATTAAAACTATGTAACATTTAATTTTAAAATGCTCTAGTTAAATACTGTTCAACAAAAACTTTTGTTATCCCTGTGTGCTTGAGTGGATTTATAATATATTCAAGGTGTAGCTTCATGTAACTTACTGTTAAATATAGGGTTTGTCATAAATTCAATATTCTTTCAGTTCTTAGATAACAACACTGATATCTTCCAAGGCCCTTAGTCACTTAATATGTTGAAGAGACAACATTAATGGAAATGTTGCATTGGAAGCAACATAGCTGTGGGGAAATATCACTTCCTTGTATGCATTACAGACAACAGCAGACATCTTTTTTAGCCAATTTAACCATATCATGCTTCAGAAGCATTTCCTGAAAATCTCTTAAACTGCTATCTTATAACATAGAAACAAAAAAAATTCCCAAGCAATATCTTATGAGGCTTCAAAATTATTTGTAAACTGACATGAAAGCAAACAAAAAATAGCATGCATAACTCACACACATCAGATGGCAGGCAACAGGATAGAGGGTGCTGTGTCATCCATTGGGTTAGACACTAACCTTTCACTGCTGAGATCTAGCTTAATTCTTGCTCATATCGATGGGATGAAAGTCATTTCTGTCTGATGGCTGTCAGGGTTCCAAGCAAATGAGTTTGAACAGTTTCAGTCCAATTTTTAGCAGGCTTGACCCCACAGCAAAAAAAACTGTCACTAATTCAGCACTAACTGGCAATCTCATTCAGACAGGCCACATGAGGCTGGTGTGGGAAATGGAAAATACCCTTCCATTTCTTTAGGAGGGGGGGAGCGATGACAACAGTGTATATTTATACAGTGTCTTTAATGTAATAAAAAGTCCCAAAGACACTTCACAGGAGCATTATAAGACACAGTGTGGCACTGAGCCACATAAGGAGATGATAGATCAGATGACCAAAAGTTTGGTCAAAGAGGTAACTTTTAATGAGTGTCTTAAAGGAGGAAAGTGAGAGAGAGAGACGGAGAGGTCTAGGGAGGGTAATCCAGAGCTTATGTACTAGGCAACTGAAGGCGTATCTACCAATGGTGGGATGATTAAAATCAGAAATGTACAAGAAACCAGAATTAGAGGAAACCGATATCTAGGAGGGTTGTGGGACCGGAGGAGATTACAGATAAAGGGAGGGGCAAGGCTACGGAGGCAGAATGTGGGAGACCAGTCAGGAGTGCATTGGAAGTCAAATCTAGAGGTGACAAAGGTGTGAATGATGTTCTTTTTTTTAGAAGATGAGCTGATAGGGGCAAAGTTAACATCAAAGGTGCTACACAAGATAAGATTACATGGTATAGTGGGTAATATATATTAGCATGGATAAAGAATTGGTTAGCTAACAAGAAGCAGAGAGTAGGGATAAATGGGTCTTTTTCAGGTTGGCAAGCTGAAACTAGTGGAATGCCACTGGGATCTGTGCTGGGGTCTCAACTATTTACAGTCTACATCAATTGTAGTAGTATGGTCTGGTACATAAAGGGTTAACATGGGACTGAGTACACTACCACCCACAAAGTGATGTAAGACGACGCATGATCCAGAGCCAGGGTCAGTCTAGAGATGGACAGAGTTGGATAAAGACCTAGACTGGAGTTAGTTCCATGCCTGTACCCTCTACTGTGAACTTGTACATAGTTGAGTTGTTAATAAAGACTTGATGTTAACATACTCTAGGCTATGAAGCCTACTTCTTGATGTCTGAAGCAGGATTTTTAATCAATGATTTGGATAAAGGGGCCGAATGTATGGTAGCTAAATTCGCCAATGACACCAAGATAGGTAGTAAAGTAAGCTCTCAAGGAGGTAGAGGTGCTGCAAAGGGATATAGACAGGTAGAGTGAATGGGCAAAAATTTGGAAGATGGAGTATAATGTGGGAAAATGTGAACTTGTCCACTTTGGCAGGAAGAATAGAAAAGCACTAAACTATTTAAATGAAGAGAGATTGCATAACTTGGTGGTACAGAGGGATCTGGATGTCCTGGTATATGAATCACAAAAAGTTAGCATGCAGGTACAGCACATGATTGGGAAGGCAAATGGAATGTTGGTGTTCATTGCAAGGGGAATGGAATGTAATAGTAGGGATGTTTTGCTACAGTTGTACACTGCCTTGGTGAGACCATATCTGGAATACAGTTTTGGTCTCCTTATTTGAAAAAAGATGTAATTGCATTAGAGGCAGTTCAGAGAAGGTTCACTCAACTCATTCCTGGGATGAGAGGATTATCTTATGAAGAAAAGTTGAACAAGTTGGGCCTTCCCCAGAAAGCAGCGGAGGCTGGGTCATTGAATTTATTTAAGCCAGAGTTAGGCAGATTTTTGATAGACGAGGGAGTCAAGGGTTAATTTGGGAGTTGTGGGGAGGGCGCAGACAGAAAAGTGGAGTTCAGACCACAACCAGATCCAGCCATGATCTTATTGCATGGCAGATCAGGCTTGAAGAGCTGAATGGCCTATTCCTGCTCCTAACTCCCATGATCCTATGGTTGATGTTACAGAGGTGAAAATAGAGGCCTTACTGATGGTGCAAGTATGAGGTCAGAAACTCATTTTGGGGTCAAATGTTGCCAAGGTTCCAAACACACTGGTTTAATGTCAGATTGTTGCCAGGGAGAGGGATGGAATTGGTATCTAGGAACTGAGTATAGAGTGAGAACCAAAAGTAATGGCTTCAGTCCTCCCAATATTTATTGGAGGAAATTTCTGCTCATGCAGTACTGGATGTCGGATAAGCAGTTGGATAATTTAGCAGGGCCAAGACCATTTGAAGTATTAATCTCTCTGAGGTGCTTGCTGAAATTACTCCTGAACTTTCCTTTTACCAATTTGCACATAAATCTCTTTGTTCTGCAGTGTGGTTCAACTTTAAATAGTACTCAATGTTAGCCTTTTCTATTACCTTCTTATCTTAAAATACTTCTGTCAGGTCCTTTCATTCATCTTCTTTCAATGCTGAAGAGTTTTTCTAATCTTTCCTTGAGCATCCCCAATTTTAATTGCTCCACTCTTGGTGATTGTGACTTCAGCTATCTAGGCTCTAAGCTTTGGAATACTCTCCCTACACGCGTCTGCCTTTCCACTTCTCTCTCCTCCTTTTAAACACCCCTGAAATCCAACTTCTGTGATCAAGCTTTTGGTCATCTGACCAAATATTCCTTAATATGGCTCAGTTTGTTTGATCATACTCCTGTGAAGCACCTTGGGATGTTTTGTGACATTATATGTGTTATATAAATTATAAATTGTTGTTATTGTAGCTCTGACATGAGGGATCAGCCTCATTATCCTTCCTGCACCAGTTCCAAAGCTAGGATTTTTTCCTTCATCTCTAGGTCATCAGTATTTAGTGTGTTATTCAAGGAATAAATAGTCTGACCAGAGCACTGCATAAACTTAAACTCTACAGATGTTGTTCTTCAATGAATGGATGTACTAAAACTACAATCACTCTCCAGCCTCTGTCTGAGTTATTTACTGAGTTGTTTACTATGCCAAATAACAACGTATTAGGCCTTATGCTTATCAAAATTGAATAGCAATTAACATAGCCTCATATTGGAGATAATTTTCACTTTTGGTTTGGGGAGTAAACTGACGGTTGCAGATCAGTTGCCTGTTACACTTCCTGCTCAATTTTTCTTCCACTGAAGTCAGTACCAGCAACTGCCAATTTTCTGCCCACGCCACGAGAGAAAATTCCTGTCCATCTGTAAAGCCTTGATTGTTTAATCTAACTTTACTACCCATCCCCAGAAATAGTAGAAGCAACAGCAATCAGTTTTTACAGCAGCCTTTCATTTGGAACTTCAGGAATCTAGTTGCACTATATCAAATAGTTTTCCTATGTCCACTTAGAGTGCAACTTTCTCAATAAAGTCCACAGAAATATTACAGACGATCATAGAAAGAATTGAGGTAAGGGTAAAGTAGCAGAAGAGAGGAGACACATTTTAATAAGGGGGTCAACAAGATAGAGGTTGATGACGATGAGAGAACAAGTGCATGAGAACAAGGATGTGAGAGATCATGTGTGAAAGATTAAGGGCAATTAGATATAGAGGGGAAGCGGAAAAGGGAAACTGCTAAAATGGATCAGCCAGAGAAAGAGAGGTTAATAAAAGGGATCAGCCAGAAAGAGAGAGATCAACAAAACCAGTCAGTGAGAGACAGAGAACAACAGAGATTATCAAAAAGGATCAGCAATTACCTGCTGCCTGATTCTGGTGCATAATATAACTAGCTAGGAGAACTCTTAAGTGGCAGGTGAGGAGGTGAGGTGAGGTGACAGATTGTTTACTGCCTACACAAACTTCAAGTTGCTAGCTAAAGCCCTGAAATACAGAGCATTCTTGATGCAAGTTGACTGCCAGGAAACAGAGGTAAGTGCCTTTGTAAGTGTTACCTGACTGGTTTATTCCCACAACCCACTGGAACATGTGTCATTTCTTCCAACACATCTTCATTGATGGTGTTCATCTATCTTAATATGTGGCTCTTCTGAGAGGATTGCCGTCAACATTTTCTCATCCTACCATGAAGCAACAGGAAATCTAAAATGGCTCTTGAAAGGGTTCAAAAGGGGATGTGGAGCCTCATCATGAAGTTCCCAATCTGATGGAACAAGCAAAGGAAGAACGATGGATGCATGCAAAGGAGGAAGCATGAAATTGGAAAGAGGTAAAGAGAGGGGAAGGAAGGAGAGAGAGAAAAAAATGAGAAAGAGGAGTGGCAGAAGAGATAAGGAGGTAAAAATTGTGATCCAAAAACTCCAGGAAATGGAAAATAAATTGGTAACAGCAAATAGTGTTTAGCCATGAGTCTGCCTGACTCAAAGTGTACTGTGTACTGAGGTGAGTACTGTACTGTAATCTTTTTAAAGAATTTAATTGTATTGTATTCTTTCATATTTAGTGATGCATTTTATTTTGTAAGTTATTTCAGATAGGAATGTACAGTGCCGCAAGTGTGTGGTACAGTATTTCAATTTGTACATTGTGTTTTTCTGGGTGAGAAATATCCAAAGGAACCTAACTCTGGCTTTATCATTGATTCCTATGGGAACCAATGATTCACTTAAAGTCGTGATTTTCAGAAACACAACCACAACTTTAAGTGAGGGCTTACTGTACTCATCTTAGCAGTTAAGTTACAAACCATCAAGAATAACATCTTGTTGCTGAATTTGGAATGTGGTACATTGAAACACAATATATGCAAAAAGAACTAGAAACGAATATTAACTCTTGGGCTGCAGGCAAGGTATAGTGAAATTTCTCTCTCTCTGGCCAGGTGGTGTATGCTTTAGGATGCTAAATTACTAACAATAGAGTAATGAAGTTACAATTTTAAGAGTTGAAGTACAACTAAAATAATGATCACTTTACTGTTGCTTATCCTGTTACTCATACTTTTAAAAAAAAAAATCACACTTTAGTTTTTTCCTCTATCTAATTTTTTTAGAAAACCCTCTTGCAAAAAAATCATCAATAACTTCTTGATTACTTGGATACCCATACTGGAAGCAGGAGGCAACTTTCAAAAAGCTGGTTTTTCAATGACACAGCTTCAGTTTTAAAGGACTCACTTCTGCCAATCCAATACACAGAAGGTAAACTTTGCAATTATGCAATATTGTCAATTTTTGACACCTAGAAGCACAATAAATATTGAAGCAGCCTCTGTATACATGTCAGTATCTCCTTGATGCACTTCAGATATGGAATAGTAACCATTCTGGAACATGGAATAGTAACAGTAACAGTCCTCCACATATTGCAGCAAACGGAATAAATCATGCAGCATTGTGTATTTTTCCTGAGAAAGGCAGGAATGTTGCTTTGAGATCACATAAAATATCAAACTACATGTCAAGGCCAATAACAAATGGAGTCTGCTGTTAACTGATTTCTGGTACTTTCCAAATCCAATCTGTGCAGAACAAAAGATGCACTATCTTATTAAACAGTTTCCTTTGCAATTATTATAGTAACTTTAAACCATCTGTAACACACATCCTTGTAAAGACGCTTGTGTGTCTCGAATTGAAAGTGTTAAATTACTTGTTTTGCTAGCCTCTACATTTGGGAGTCTACCAACAGCACTTCAGACAAGCAAGGTCAGATCCTCGGTTCAAGCTGAATGCTCAATCAGCCAAGAGGACTGCAGACCAGGTCACATATGGAAATCACTAAAGCTATTTCACTTGCCAGAGGTTATTAATAAATCTCCAGCTATTTCCTTAAGTAAATAATAGGATTCCATCTTTCAAACAAGGAACGTCTGTATCTGTTATGGTACCAATTTTACCCTTCCTTTCTTCCCCCTGCAAAGAGGAAATACAAATCTCTGGTGACAACAATTGCAAACTGTGAATTATAAACATCCATGTGTCTTGGTTAAGGGCCTCTTACAATTTTCCTGACAGCTGCTAGTGCCTCATGGTTTATTTAGTGGCCGCTGTATAAGTTTTCTCAGGAACTCAGCCGTTGTGGTAACACCAGCCAGCTGCTTCTTCGTGATAAAGTTAAATATCCTCAATCAATTACACGGCTTAAAATGTCACCATGTAACAAAATGATTTGTATAGTATTAAACAATACCACATTCACCATCTTCTCTCTTATAGAATTAACTGTAAAATATGGTTGGAGTGGAAGATGGAAATGACAATCCACACTGAAGATCTTTTCTTATGACAATTTAGACTTCTAACCAAGCTTCAGTTTTGGATCCGAAAAACACTTTGGACTATTGATGTGAATATGTGCTCAGCTAAGATAGAACAAAGTATTTTTTGAAATTTTTACAAATGCTATGTAGTGTTCTTGACACATTAGCTTCGTATGGAGCATCAGCACACTTTGGGAGATCAAAGCAAACCTGGCCTTAATCTCAACTGACAAAACATTTGAGTTTATAAAGACTACATCTCATTAAGTGCTTTTAAGTGTCTCATGTTGGAATAAGGCATGTAAGAGTACAGCTTAAAGGATGTTTTTTATATAAGGCAATCCCAGTTGGCCCTTAGTGAAATCTTTCGTGCCCATCTTGCTTAACCATGCACTGGACTGGCAACCCAGAGACCCAGGGTAATGCTCTGGGGACCCAGGTTCAAATCCCACCATGGCAGATGGTGGAATTTGAATTAGAATTCAATAAAAATCTGGAATTTAATGATGATCATGAAACCATTGTCGATTGTCATAAAAACCCCATCTGGTTCATTAATGTTCTTTAAGGAGGGAAATCTGCCATCCTTACCTGATCTGACCTACATGTGACTCCAGACCCACAGCTATGTGGTTGACACTTAAATGCCCTCTGAACAAGGGCAATTCGTGATAGGCAATAAATGCTGGCCTATCCAGTGATGCCCACATCCCAAGAATGAATAATAAAAAAAAGAGATTTAGCTATCGGCTACATTTTGGTAAGATAAGGAAGCGAAGAGAAAAATGAGAAAAGATCAGAAAGTAAAGCAAGGGATAATAAAAAGTACAACTGAGGGAAGAGGTTCTCTGCATATGCAAAGTTAACTGAACTCAGCTGGGTTGGTGATAGGGATGTTAGCACCCTTTAGTAGAGGTGAAACTGACTTGGCTCCCCGATTGCTATCCAGCGATACCTTATGCAATTGTACATTTGGCAAGTATGGTCAAATAGCCTGCTAATATTCAATATCTGGGGTCAAAGATGAAGGAGGATGAGGTATTGGATGTGTCCTCTGGAACCATACTCCAGCAAGCAGTCTACAATTTCTAAGTGAGTAAGAGGTGAGGAGTTAGAACAGGGGAAAAAGAAAAAAAATGAAGGAGAAACAACTGATTCTCAAGTGGCAATGCCCAACCAATATTGTAGTTAGGAAATATGAAGGACCCTGTTATGCATACATTGCTTGTCTTAAGTAGATACATGATGGCACAAAACACCAGCAAAATGATAGTAGTGAGTGGTAACAACTCAGATACCGGTGATCACTAGAAAGTTTGTTTCAGTTCCAATGTGGAAAGAGAATGAACAATTTTCTAGGACTAATGGCCATTAAAGACCAAGTCTGATTAGGTTTCCATCCATCAACTATATCCTTAGCACTATCCACATTTAATAAAGCCTGATTGTGGCCTCAACTCTGCTTTCCTGCCTGTCATGACTCCCTTGTACATCAAAAATCTGTCTCTCTCAGCCTTGAATATATTCAATGAACAGCCTCCACTGCTCTCTGTAGAAGAGAGTTCCAAAGACTCACAACCCTCTTAGAGAAGAAATTCTTCTACGACTCTGTTTTAGCTGGGAGACCCCTTATTTTTAAACTGTGTTCCCTAGTTCTAGATTCCCCCATGAGGGAAACATCCCCTCAGCATCTAGGAAAGGCGCTGACCTCAAAGAAAGATTCCCACAAAGATCGAGTGATCTCTGGTGCAGTTTCACCTTCTCCAATAGCAATTGAAATCTAGTGCCAAGTCAAGAGGATATCTTGTCCTGTGATAACAGTGATGTCAGCAACTGGTAAGGGGCTAATCTGTTGAAGTATTCACACATAGCAAACCAGGAAGTTAAAGCCACTTAATGTCTTTCACTTTTGATTTAAATTTTAAGATTGCAAAATAAATGACTATGATTGGATTAACATAGAAGCTGAAATAAAGATAAACGTAAACAAAATAAAAAGTACTTTTCTTGGGCCACTGGGGATGTTTAGCAGTAACTATGAAGTTAGTGAAGTTGAGGGGGAGGCAATGGCATAGTGGTATTGTCGCTGGACCAGAGATCCAGGGTAAAGCTCTGGGGACCTGGGTTCAAATCAAGCCATGGCAGATGGTGGAATTTGAATAAAAATCTGGAATTAAAAGTCTAATGATTGTTCTAAAAACCCATCTGGTTCACAAACGTCCTTTAGGGAAGGAAATCTGCTGTCCTTACCTGGTCTGGCCTACATGTGACTCTACACCCACAGTAATGTGGTTGACTCTGCACAAGAGCAATTAGAGATGGGCAATAAATGTTGGCCTAGCCAGTGATGCCCACATCCCATGAAATAAAAAAAAATTAGGCTGCTGTAAGGTGAAATGCTGAGAAATCTATCTTAGTTGAATTTGTACGAGGCTATATGCGCAGCCATAAAAAACACAAAGAGTTTCTCTGAAACTTTTCCCTAATTCAATTGGAAATGAGAAAGTACCACACTCAATCCTGAAACAAACTGTCTCCAAAAATTCATCTAAAAACATATATTGGGTAATTGAACAGAGAGTGTGTAAAACACATTTCAAAACTTAGCAAATTTTGACAAAACTGGTGTATTTTGCTCATTGCATACCAGCAGGACATCATTGAAAAAGCAAATATTCAGGGTGTAAAGTTGTGATCTCATCTTTCTACACATCTATGATATACTTTACACAGTATATATTTTGCAAGCGATAATTACAGGGCAATTTTAGCTTTCATGAAAGCTGCCATCTATGCTTTGTTCTCAAAGGGCAACATGTCTATATTCCACTTTGCAACACAGTTAAAATTGTTAGGTCAGAAATTTCAGCATATGTTCCCCACCCCCGACCCCCTTTCTGAATTACAGAAATCAGCAATTGGCAAGCCAATAAAGGGGCAACCGCAAATCAGCTAAGATTATCTGACTTCCTTCAGAAAGCCAGAAATTGTTTACAGCAATATTCAGGCAAATGGCAGAATTGAGGAGGAAAGCTTTGATCTGGAAATATCTATGTAAAACCTAAGCTCCTTCCTGTAGGTTACCAATGAGACCACTGTAATCTCTAGTTTAATCTTAGAATTTGTTACATACACACTTCGTTTCCTTAAATACATTGCTGGAAAACAAACTTGGGAAAAAAACATTTAACTACTCACTCAAAAGGATGTAATTAAAAGAGATCTATATATTCCGATAATGTAGGTTACTGGAAAATATATTCATACTGTATAGGAAATCTGTTTTTGTACACAAAATTCACTTTATAAATTATAAAGACAACATTTTATCATGCAGCTCTAAATATAAGCTATATTATAACACTCATCGAACCATAAAGAGAAACAGTTGAAAGTGGACATTTATCACATCAGTGTTACAGCAGGTTTAATTACATATCTTTACAATGTAAAAAAAACTTAGTAATAAGTTTACTGTTGTAGTGTAAGCAATGTTAATCAGATTATACTTTTGACAGTAGTATTTGTAGATCTATAACTAATATATTAGAATCCATGTTCTAAGTTAAAATATTTTCAGGTTGTTGTATTATTGCCCTAGTATTTCAGCTTCATAAAAAAACCTGGTGATAATATTATTATATTTAAGAGGTAATATCTATGTTGAGAAGAGTGCTTTAGGTGTACAATAAATGCTGTCGCTGTTGGGCCATTATGCAGTGAATGCCATAAAAGCCTGCTACACTAATGAAACATCTTGAAAATTTATGTCTGCAGTTAGTATGGTTTCCCACTTGCATGTTTACTGTTTCATTTCTGCACAGCAGGCTTTAAGAGCAGCCTAACTGCCACAGTCTACATTTTACATAGAATATTAGGCATTTTTTAATAGAATCAACTGTGTGAATGGGAGGATAAGTTTTATGTAATGCCCAACAGTTATTTTGAAAAATTATTTTAATTTGTGCATAAAGTCACAGAGCTAAAAGTAGTTTATGTTAGCAAACCATTTTTGGGCCAGAGACACTATTGGGGATTATATACACTTCCAAAGAGGTTGGAGATTGGGTTAGAGAAGTGCTGGGAAATTTAATTGTGGGCATTCAGGGGACAAGAACTTGTATTTATGTAGTGCTTTTCACAAAGCATTCCCAAATCTGTATTCACCTTTCCCAGTGCTTCTATTTGAATCCCTCTAATAAGGTTTCTGCCCCTGCACAATGCTAAAATGGCTCTTATCAAAGTCACAAATGACATCCTATTTGACTGTGACAAAGGTAAGCTATCCCTCCTCATCCTTCTCGGCCCTGTCTGCAGCTTTTGACACAGGCGACTACACCATTCTCCTCAAATGCCTCTCCACCGTCGTCTAGATGGGTGGGACTTCGTTCGTCTGGTTCGAATCTTATCTATCCAGTTATAGCCAGAGAATCACCTTCAATGGTACATTCTACCCTCTGTAAACTTGAGGGTATCCAAAACTCCTGTTGCCCATGTCCTAACTCACACCAAATCCAGTTCATCCATCGTGTCTCTGCTGCTGTTCTACACTGGCTCATTGTTAAGCAATGCTTGGATTTTAAAATTCTCATCTTTGTTTTCAAATTGCATGGTCTTGCCCATCCCTATCTCTGTAAACTTCGCCAACCCTACAATCCTCCAGGATATCTGTGCTTCTCCAATTCTGTCTTTTGAACATCTGATTTTAATCATGTCACCATTAGAGGCTGCCCTTTCAACTGTCTAGATCCTATGTTCTGAAATTCCCTTCCTAAACCCCTTTGACTCTTTCCTCTCTTTAAGACACTCCTTCAAATCCACTTCTTTGACCAACATCAGCCTTAATATCTCCTTATATGCTCAGCATCAAATTTTGCTTGATAACTCTCCTGTGAAGTACCAGGGACATATTACTATCTTAAAGGTGGTATGTAGCCTTGTGATTATGGTACTGCGTTAACAACTCAGATGTTGTAAATTTAAATCTCGCCACAACCTGATATAATCAGATTTACCAAATCATATCTATCAGCCATCATCCCAGACTTCTCCCCCGCTATCCCTCGATATATCCTATGCCACTTGTTACTTCAATCAATGGTATTGAGTACTTGGCCCTTGGGATCACCAACATTATTAATATAATGCTTTCTGGCTTCATGTCAAGCAAGTTCAAAGAAAAATTTTGCTGAACACCACCTATTGCGACCCCCTCAAATGATGAACCAGTAATTCTTTGCGTTTAACATCACTCAGAGCAACAAGTAAGAAGCAAGGGGATAAATGCCCACTAAGGACATCAAAATTTGGCACCAAGAGTGGCTTAGTAGAACCATGATTGACAAAGCTGCTATGTCCTGCATCTGGAAACCAACATGAAAACCTAACCTATTTCACCTTTTCCTCACAAAACTACTTGCTGCAGACATGCATTTCCACAGTAGAACTGGTTGGAGTAAGCCACTGCACAACCTTTGTGAAGACAAAGTCCTGTCTCCACAGTGAAGGCATCCTAATGCAGCATGACCATTATGCTAACTGGAAGAAACTAAGGACAAACTTAGCAGCCCCAGCAGTGCATCCATGAGGCAATGCGGGCTATCACAGTCTGTAGCCTCATGGCCTGGCACATTCCTCATTCTGTGATTACCATCAAACTAGGGGACCAACCATTGTACAATAACGAACGTAGAAAGGCCTGCCAGGGGCAGCACAAGACATTCCTCATAATGAAGTACCTCCTCCAGCCCTATAATCTCTAAGCTTCTCAAAAACAGACTAAAGTGTGATTGAGCTCGCAGCCAAAGATGGCTACCCAATTTGCATCTCCATACCCTCCACAATCCAATCTACTGAGATGGAGACACCACGTCTGCAAAGACCCATCAAGGACAATGACCTCAGGAGAATGTGTGAGTCATATATCCTGTCCCCATTATCAAGGCGTCAAAGCAATCACCTCAGACATGAACTCATCAAGTTACAATGGGAAACAAAAACAGAAAATGCTGAAAAAACTCAGCAGGTCTGACAGCATCTGTGGAGAGAGAAACAGAGTTGACGTTTCGAGTACGTATGGCCTTTCTTCAGAGCTACAGAGAAGTAGAAATATGATGAAATTTATACTGTTTAAGGAGGGGTGGAGCAAGTGAAGCCGGATAGAAGGCCAGCAATAGGTGGGGGCAAAGGAGAGAGTGACAAAGATGCCATGAACAAAAGGACAAAGGGAGTGTTAATGGTAGTGGTAAGGGCTAAAAAAGGTGTTGATAGTGGCAAAGGTAAGAAAGCAGAACGTGATAATAGCAGAACAAGGGTCAGCACTCTGAAAAGAACAACATGAACAAGTAATAAATGGCCCTTGTGGAGGTGGGGTGAGGGGAGGGGGCGGTGGTGGGGGAGAAAAGGATCGAAGATGAGATAAAAAGGTGGGGGGGGGGGAGAAGAGAGGAGATAAAAAAAGGGGATAAAACAATGGGAATATGTTTTAAACCTAATCACTTGAACAATGGGACTCTGGCTGAGAGGGGTGATTCTCAGATATGCACTGATTAAGTTACAAAGGGGAAATATGCTAGTAGTGACCACATTTGAATCACTGGGTGACAGTCATATGACAGGCTCACCCTTTGTGTGCTTAAGCTTCTGCTTTCTCTGTAGTATGAGGTGAAGCAGCTGAGACGCTGACAAGAGAAGACCCGAGTGGGGTCCCTCCTTCCTCCCTCTCTCTCCAACCCATCTTGCCAGTTTTCAAACCAAGTTTTTTGACCATGACCACCCAGGGACGTCCCTGCTGCAGTCAGAGACTTCTTGAAGGAAATCAACCCTACCCAATTATCTCCAGGACAGCTAAAATCAGTCGCCTACATCTTTAAATTGTATCCACGAGGTAACCAACAGAACCACCAAAGTCATCCCGAAGCTAGTCAAGTCACCAAACTCCATGAGCCATATACCCCTTTTATTTCTCTGGACTCTAATTTGATTAATCTGTCCTTTCCCACTGTGTAATCTACTTGTGTGCATGTGTGAACTTCGAGTGTTTGTGTGTGCGAATGTCACGGCATATTTTAAATTATTTTTTTAGACCTGGTTAAATATAATAAAGCTAACCTCTTTCTTCGTTAAAACTCAAAAAAACCTGCCTGATTTTGTCTTTTATGATCACAGCTCAAACAGTCACTGAATTGGCAAGGATATCCAAAATTTCACAAAAACCCTGTTACAGTCAAACGAGGAGTGGGAAAAGAGGGGAATCATTTAACCACTCCTCACCTGATCGTGACACTGCAGACCTACCACATCCAGGCATGAATGGTGATGGACAACTAGGCAGCTAATAGAAGGGGGCTCTGTGAATATCCCCATCCTCAAGCATGGTGAAGCCTAGCACGCAAGTGCAAGAGAGAAGCCTGAAGTGTTTGCAATCGTCTGCAGTCAAAAGTGCTGAGTGGATTATTCTACTTAGGTTTCCCCAAAGACCTATAATATCACAGATGACAGTGAGAAGTAGCTGAGTGTGATGGACACAACAAAGACCGTGGACCTCGACAATATTCCAGTTGTAATGCTGATGATCTGTGCACCAGATCCAGATGCTCCACTCACCAGTTTTCTTTCACCTATGATAATGGCATTCGACCAACAATGTTAAAGATTGTCCAGCGTGTTCTATTCATGAAAAACAAGATAAATCTACCCTGGTCAATTACTGTACTATCAGCAGCAGCAGATGGAGGGAGTCACCATTAGTGCTGTTAGGCAATGCACACTCACCAATAAACTGTTCACCAATTTTCATTTGAGTATCCTCCAGCACCACTCAGTTCTAGGACTTATCACAGCCATAATCCAGCCAGAAGAACTGAATGCCAAAGGAGAGGAAAGAATAGCTGCCCTAGGCTTCAAGGTGCTCTAGAAAACTTAGGTCAATGATGATCAAAGGAAAAACTCTCCTTGACTGGAGTCATAGTGCTATGGGAACTCTTAGGCTAGAATAATCTGACCCTGTTGGCATCAGGTGTCATGGAGGGCAGGTGGGGAGGGTGGGTTACAATATGGCGAGAAGGCCAAAAATCAGTGTTATGCCATTGTGAAACCAGTTTGCGATGGTCTGCTCCACCCGTCAACGGCAGGCCACATGCATCTGCATCTAATTATAAGGCCTGCTTGCCGGAATCATCTCCCCCACGTCAAATTTACTGCCCACATTGGCATGGCTTCAGAACGGTGTGTTTCACAGCTGTCTTTAAAAGATGTGTACCTGACAAACTGAGGAGCTCAGAGGTGAGTGTACACAACCTTGTGCAGTGCTTGTGAGTATCACCCATAGGACATCAATGAAGAGGCACTGCGCATTCGCAGGGGTCACAGGCAAGTCACTTTTTTCCCAGCTGGCTTTCAGTGTGGTGCCAGGGCAAGGGCTCCAGTGCAGGTCAGGCCAAGGGGGAGTGGGAGCAAAGCAGCACAGACAGACTAAAGGAAATACTCAAGCACATGCTGGGCCGGGGGTGGAATTGGTCAAGTGGAGCGGAGCATAGGTGGGTGGGGTTTTGGAAAGCCAATGAGCGCACTACACACTGGTCATCCAAGTGGTGACCAGCACTTTCCTGCATGCGTGAAGGGGCCTTCAGACTCAACCAAGAGAGGTTCTTAGTACACCAATGCTAACCCACAGGCCTCTCGGAGAACTTCAGGATCATGGAGCCTGGCGATTTAGCAGCATGCCTCATGGCTTACAGAGACCAAAGAAGAAGAGAGCAGCAGAGGCACCTGGCTCGGCAAAGGGAGGAGTACCTCCCTCAAGATGAAGGGGCGGCATGGCCTGCTGCACATGCAGCTGAAGATCCATGAGCCATCACTTGTAGGCGCCTCACTAGACCCAGGGTCTATAGACGGTGCCTGTCATTCCTGCAGATGACTGAGAGCCAGTGTTGCTGAAGGCAGCGCATGTCTAGGGAACTGGTCCAGTCATATATATGAATATAGTAGAGAAGTAGGCCATTCAGCCCCTCGGGCCTGCTCCACCATTCATTAGGATCATGGCTGATTTGTTTGTGTTTCGAATTCCACATTATCATCTACCTCTGATAACCTTTGATTCCCTTGCCTAACAAGAATCTATCTACCTCCGCCTTACAAATATTCAAAGATCCCGCTTCCACTGCCTTCTGAGGCAGAGTTCCAAAGTTGCACAAACCTCAGAAAAAATTCTCCTCATCTCTGTCCTAAAAGGGTGACCTCTAATTTTAAAACAATGCCCCCTAGTTCTGGACTGACCCACAAGAGGAAACATCCTTTCCACATCCACCTTGTCAATACTTTTCAGGATCTTATATACTTCAATTAAGTCACCCCTCACTCTTCTAAACTTCAGTGGAAACAAGCCCAGTCAGTCTAACCTTTCTCCACAAGACAACCCATTCATTCCAGGTGTCAAGCTAGTAAACCTGCTCTGAACCGCCTCCAATGCATTTACATCCTTACATCTTTACATCCACATGGTATTTGAGATGTGGTCTCATCAATATCCTGTATAACTGAAACATAACATCCTTACTTTTATGTTCAATTCTTCTCATAATAAAGGGTAGCATCCCATTATCCTTCTTAATTATTTGCTGGTACCTGCATACTAACTTTTTATGACTCATGCACTAGAACAACTTGATCTCTCTGCAGCTCGGAAATCTGCAGCCGTTTTCTCGGCTTTTTTATTCTTCCTGCCAAAGTAAACAACTTCACGTTTTCCCACATTATTTTTTGTCTGCCAGATTTTTGCCCACTCACTCAACCTATCTATGTCCACCCACAACCTCCTCATGTCTTCTTCACAACATACTTTCCTGCCTATCTTTCTGTCATACGCAAATTTAGCTATCATGCATTCACTTCCCTCATCTAAGTCATTGATATAAATTGTAAAAAGTTGAGGTCCCAGCACAGACCCTTGTGGGACTCCACTTATCACACCCTGCCAATCAGAAAAAGACCCATTTATGCATACTCTGTTTTCTGCCAGCCAGCCAATCTTCTATCAATGCTAACACATTACCTCCTACACCATGAGCTTTTAGTTTCCACAATAACCTTATGTAGCACCTTGTCAAATGCCTGTGGAAATCCAACTACAACACATCTACAGGCTCCCCTTTATCCACTGCACATGCTACTCCTTCAAAGAACTCCAATAAATTGGTTAAACATGATTTCCTTTTCACAAAACCATGCTGACGCTTTCCGATTACTTTGAGTTTCTCTAAGTGCCCAGCTATAACCTCCTTAATGATCAATTCTAACACCTTCCCCACGACAGATGTCAAGCTAACTGACCAAAAGTATCCTGTTTTCTGCCTCCCTCCCTTCTTGAATAGAGAGGTTATATTTGCTACTTTCCAGTCTGATGAAACCTTTCCAGAATCTAGGGAATTTTGGAAAATTAACACCAACGCATCTACTATCTCAATAGCCACCACTTTTAAGGCCCTAGGATGATGTCCATCAGGATCCAGAGACTTGTCAGCCTGCAGCTCCATCAGTTTGCTCAGTACTGCTTAACCAGTGATTATAATTTCACCAAGTTCCCCTCTCCCTTCCACCTCCTGATTTACAACTATTACTGGAATGTTTTTTGTATCCTCTATAGTGAAGACAAGGGTAAAATATTTGTTCATTTCATCCAACATTTCGTTAGTATCTAGAGGACCAACACTCATTTGGTCTCACCCTTTTTAAATATCTGTAGAAACTCTTGCTATCCATTTTTACATTTCTAGCTAGCTTCCTTTCATACTTTAATTTCTTTCTCCTGATTAACCTTTCAGTCATTCTCTGCCTTCCTTTGTATTCTGACCAATCATCTGACCTGCCACTCATCTTTGTGCAGCTATATGCCTTTACCTTAAGTTTGATGCTTTTCTTAACTCCTTTAGTTAACCATGGATGGTGGGTCCTCCCTTCAGAATTTTTCTTTATAGTAGGAATACACTTATTCTGAGTATTCTGAAATATCCCCTTAAAAGTCTGCCACTGCTTCTCTATTGATCTATCCCCTAGCCTTGTATCTCAGCTCACTTCAGCTAGCTCAGCTTTCATGCCCACATAGTTGCCCTTATTTAAGTTTAAAATACTAGTCTTAGACCAACTCTTCTCCCTTTCAAACTGGACGTAAAATTCAATTATATTGTCGTTGCTGCTGCCTAGGGGTGCCTTCACTCTGAGGTCATTAATTAATCCTATAAAATTACACAATACCAAGTCTAATATAACCTGCTCTCTGGTTGGTTCCAGAAAATGCTGCTCTAAGAAACTATCTTGAAAGCTTTCTATGAATTCCTCATCTTACTACTGTCAATCTGATTTTTCCAGTTTATATATATAGATTAAAATCACCTATGATTATTACCGTCCCTTTATCACAAGCACCCAATATTTCTTCTTGTATTCTTTGTCCTAAATTGTGATTATTGTTAGGGGGCCTATAGACCACTCCCTCTACTGACTTCTTTCCCCTACAATTCCACAACTCCATTTAAACCGATTCTACATCCTGATCTCCTGAACCAAGTCATCTCTAACTATTGCACCAGTGCCATCCTTGACCAACAGTGCTACCCCTCCACCGTTACCTATTCTTCAATATTCCGGACCCAATCCTTGTCACCCTGCAGCCATGTCTTCGTAATAGCCATCAGATCAGATTTATTTACTTCAATGTGTATTATCAACTCATTGGTGTACTCTTGTGCCCTTCCTGCTATTCCATGACCCTCATTTTCCAAATTACTATTATGGTCTTCTGTCTTGATCCTACCCCTTGATTTGCCACATCTACCCAAGCTTGATCCCTCACCTTCCACCCTCCACCCCCTGCCAGATCAATAATCCTGATCCAGAACTCCTCCAACTGCTTACACTTTCTGCAGATGTGTTTGTCTTGGATCACCTTGGCGTCCAAAAGCACCCACATTCCACAGCTGCAACATAACACCTGTCCTTCCATTGTTACTTTGTTATTTAGTTAACTTAATTTAATTGCTCACTTAATTAACTTAGAACTATTCCTATGTATACCACACCCCTCTCCCCTGTGCACTGAATTCCCAAGTGAACCTAATTCGCTACTCACTCAGTCTCTGTCTCACTCCAGCATAGTCACCTGTCTCCTTGCACGCTGCTTACTGATCCCACCTGCTGCAGAATTTGGTACTATGGGGACATGGAGGTCATCCGCTACCAGCGGCCGTGAAAGTGACCATGACGCTCAAATTTTACGCCAGTGGCTCCTTCTAGGGCTCCACAGGTGACCTTTAAGGGATCTCAAGTCTCCACGCACAAGTGTATCCAGAAGGTCATGGATGCCATCTTCACGAAGGCACAGAACTTTGTGCATTTTGTCTGAGATCAGGAAAGCCAGGAAGCAAGAGCACTGGGTTTTGCACAGACCTCAGGTTTTCTACAGGTGCAGGCTGCTATCGATGGCACTAACGTGGCACTTAGATCTCCATGGCAGCAAATAGTCAACTATGTCAACAACAAGAGCTTTCACTCGCTAAATGTTCAGCTGTTGTGCAACCACAACAAACACATCCTGCAAGTCAGCGCCCGATTCCCAGGGAGTGTCCACGACTACTACATCCTTAGCAGGTCTCAGATCCCTGACATCTTCCAGGGTCCAGAGAGGCTGCAGGGTTGGCTTCTCCGTGACAAGGGTTACCTACAGAGGACATGGCTGATGATGCCCATGCAGTGGCCTCAGACTGCAGCAGAGCGATGTTACAATGAGACTCATGCCGGACTTTAGTGGAGCAAACCACAGGCATTTTGAAAATGAGGCTCCGGTGCCTCAACAGGTTTGGTGGAGCATTGCAATACAATCCCCAGAGGGTGTTGCGCATCATCGTTGCTTGCTGCGCGCTCCACAACCTGGCGCTGCAAAGGGGGGTGGACATTGCTGAGGGGGAAATGGAGGAGCTGCACGTCTCCTCTGATGAGGCCGACGTCAAAGGGGATGACGGTGATGAGGTCCTTGAAGGCAAGAATGACGGCCATGAAGCCATCGCTCTGGCCAGACGAAGTAGGTGTGCTCAGAAGGCCCTCTTAGCCGCAAGATTTGTGGAGGATGATGATGAGATGCTGTGAGGACAGTCCTGACATCCTCACCTTGCATCTTTGAATGTTTTACTCTTGTGAGGCTGATGACAGCGCGCATACCCTCAGTGCTCAGGCTCATGGAAGTACAGCAGAGGTCCTAATAGTCACTAGATTCCAGTAGGATGATGACGACATGTATTAAGGACACTCCATAGATCTTCACATTGCCTCCTGTCTGGCTGAGGGCAGCTCGCTTGCACTCTGTGACCAGGGTCATATCATGGAGACACAGCCGTGAAACTTCAAATGCACCTGATCCTTTGTCAGTTTTCAGCCCCTGACACCTTCAGGAGCACAGAGTCACTGGTCACAGATGCTGAAGAGATGGGGGACAGCCCCACCTCAAAGGTGCTGAGAGCACAGAAAGAGAATGACAGAACTCTGTGACGCCTGCCCACAACATTCTGGCAGTAATGTCCAGCACCATCGAGGGGCAGGCATCACTAATGTGTCCAATGAGTGTGAAGCCGGACCATCACTTCGGTCTGAAAATTGCACACTGCACAGGGAAAAGGTCCTGGACCGAGACACGTGCCTTTATCTTGTGCAGGAATCAAGGTTTCACATCTGAGTGACATGAACACTGCTCATCATAACAAGGGGCCACAGGCAAGGAGGCATTCTTGGGAGTTTATTTACAGTAGCCAACATTAAGTACAAATGATTAATACCAGTGCCCAGGCTGTCAAACTACATCTTCTTGACCTTCCAAATGTGGCCGCTATGTCTTGGTGCCATCTAAGACCAAGATGAAGAGGAATTTCTTCACTCAGAGGGTGGTGAATCTTTGGAATTTGTAAGAGGTAAATGATCAGCCATTTGAATGGCAGAGCATGCTTGAAGTGCCAAATGCCTACTCCTGCTCCTATTTCCTGTGCTCCTTTCTGAAAGATTGGCACCTCCACCTCACTATAGGACTGAAATCTTGGCTTAGGTTATGGTGTGGAACTGGAACACACAACCTTCAGATTCAGAGGTGACAGGACTTCACCTGAGTCAACCTGACACTCGTTAGACGAGCAGTAAAGTAGTCCAAGCCCATACAATAGTTATGAACAAGGAAATATTCATGGTATTATGCTGCTGGTCGAATATGCCATATGCATATTTATAAACATTATCATTTGAATGGTGCATCTGTAATTCAGCACATCAGTAAAATATGTTTCTCCAACTGTATAAATTTCACAATTTATGCCGTACCAACACTTACCTTGGACCTTCCTCCTTCTACAAAAACACGATCGCTTCTGTAACAGGAGGTACCATATGTTGCATCATAATATAAATTCCATACAGCTTCTACACTGCAATGTAAAAATGTCTCAGACTACATACAAAATCTCAGCATAGCTTGGCAGCATTCACACTAAATGTTTAGTATTCATATTGATCTGGTAAAGCTCCAAAAAAGATCAAATAAATGAGAATGCTGTAGTAGTCCACAGCCTTTTCTAATTAACACTACCAACAGTCAGACAGAATTACTTGGATTTTAATAACTCTTCTGATATTGCATTTACAGAAATCAAATACAATTTTTTGTGCAACCACAACAGAGCTAACGCTAAACTGGATACGATTTTGGCAGACAGGAAGGATCATGTTCTGCATCCATGTGAACATTTTTGAATGTTACATTTTATTAACACACAGAAGCACTTGTGAAAGGTAAGCTTTCTTTTAAAGGGCCCCCGAGACAGTTTATTTCTGCATTCTAAAAGGCTCTTGGCCAACATGTATGACCTTCAGAATAACTGTGAAAAGTGTAATGAATAGCTTTTCCTCCAATCAGCTAACAAAAAGAAACGACACATAAAATAATGATATCCTTTACCCTAATTAAGGAACATCACCTTTCCTGTGAGCAAAGAGAGCGCTGACCCTCTGCTGAACTAGAAGCATTTTTTTCTTTGCCTGAATGCCAAATGCACCCGAAACTGGATAGCCAAATTAATAAAGCACTAACAATGCGGCAAATTGGTGCCTTTCTACTATCAAACAATGCAAATGAAGGTTTGGAAATAAAAATCTCCTGAGTAATTGAGTCCTTGCTCCTGAATCAAGACATTTGATGCTAATTTAGAGTTATGTCTTATCACATTACCCACAAACACAGACCCATACATTGTCTGTTCACCAGGGAACAAAATAGCTACACACGGTATTATTAATGAAGTCAATGTATTAATTTCCTATTTATGAGAAGATAACCAACTGGCTACCTTGCTGACAGCACTATTAATGATCTTTAATGCCCCACAGGCAGTAACGGGTCCCAATGGGACCACAGGGAGCTCAGCAATTTGTATTGAGGATTTAGACATAACAAAAAAACTATGCTCCTGGGAGTAGGCATTTGATCAGCAGTCGCCCCTGTGGAACACAGCAGACAAATAATAAATGACAGCTCAGCGATTAAATCAAACCTTCTACCTTAAGTGTTAAAGTGTCTGATTGTCACTAACAATCTAGTGCTTGTTAAAGCCCTTGGGGCCTTGGAACAGATGAAGCCAGCTGAAAACCAAGGAGGGAAAAGGAGTGAATAGGAGCCTTGCTGTCTCGACAACTGAACCCAGTGTGCCTCTGTGGCAGCAAGGTGTTCCTTCTTCTTACCCAGAAGAGGAGAAACTTGCTGGGATGCCAGTTCAACGTGTAACAACTTTAAGCAAGTTCCTATTCCCACCATTGCCCCATGAACCCAAGGCGAGGGAGGGGAAAGGTAAAAAAATCTATTAGTTTAAATTAATCCATCATGGTATTAGTAGTTCTTTATAAGCACATAATCAGCACTCACATTATGGCACTTTATGGCAAACAACTGGTGGCAAAACTGAGCAATTACTGCAGTACGCTTTTAAATAGGTGGTGATAACATTAATGTGCCATTCTATTTGCCTTGATGGAGCTTTATCAGGTACTTCATCAGAGCGCAAAGCTCCAAAGTGAGCCACAGTTCTTCTGGGGTCATTGTGCAAAATCACTAACAGGCTTGTTCATTAAAAAACATGATCATCAAAAGAAACATTACCAAGCGCAAAGCACTGATTGCAATTTGTATTTCTCAAGGCCCACATGAATAAGTTAGAGAGGATGTAGCCACTTCTGTCAGGCCCATTCTTTTTAACAGTCCTCTGAGCCTTGTTTTACCATGCATTTTCCATTCCTTGCAGACTGTGAGGAAGAAACATAATTGTGACGATGCTCAGGAGAATACTAGGAGGCCCTGTAAAGTGCACTGCACAAATGAGCATGTCTGCTCACTCATCACATTTAGCATTTGTGCTGCCACTCTCTGTCAAATTAAACCACGGCCAACAACTCATTTTTCCCCCTTCCAGTTACAAATTAGTCCATTAAGCTGTCTACAGTAAGCCTTTTTCCTCTTCCTGGTAATGGCCTATGAGAATTCCTTCATAATCACAAAGGCTCCCAGTACGCCCATGGAAGCAGATGGAGAAACTCTGGGGTAATGGATTGCACTTTTATGACATAACATACTTCTCTGCCATTTCATATTCTTCTGGAACAATCAAGATTTTTTTTTTTAAAAAGGGCATAAAGGAAGGAGAGTGTGTGACAGGCCTGGGGCTTTGATTTAAAATGCAGTTAAAATTTATAGCACTATGGCTGGATCTGAGCCACACCATGCAGATTGGCGTGCTGATCAGAACCACAGCAGGCTTGCCTAATGAATCCCACACAGTTTTTCACCCCCCATATTTTACCAATAAAGTAGTAGTTAAATACCAACCACAGCTGCAGCAGCTCCTGCCATCTGTGCATTTTTCTCTTTCGCTTTTATGGAATGGTTCTTGGCCGTTTACACCTTTCTTTTCCAGTGCAGATGTGCAATGAATTTTCTGACACTCCTGTGATGAAACTAGGGACCATGCACACTCTATCAAGCTTTATGGATTAAATGGACTTTGTATGCTGTAAAGTGAACCACTGGGGAGCAACTTGAGCTTCTAAGGCTTTTGCTAACATTAACAGCAGTTAGCGCCATATTTGCTCCCCTCAGTGCATGGCAGTTTCTTTGCCATTAGCAGTAATCACTACTCCAATCGTCTAATCCACATGTTAGTTCCCCCTCCAATGAGAAAGCATGATGCTCACTAACAAGTCCCCATAAAGCGATAACACACCTGCAGTGTCCAGTTTTCAAGCTAATTTCTCCTGGTACAGCACATCTTTCAAACATCAAAGGATTTCAGTTGCGTGAAAAGCACATGTATTCTATTTTAAGTTAATTCAACCCAGCTGAGCACGTTGTTTGGCAGTCTGCAGGCATGCTGATTGTTCCTTCCTTCCCACAGAATCTCCACATCACAGAAAGACTTTTTCAAAATAAAGGCCGATCATCATGGTAGGGAAACACAATGCTCTGTGCGTAAGATTCCTATGACGCAGATGGCAAGAGCTGCCCTTCACACAAAACCATGACTTCGGCTTTATGTTGGCCCAGTCAAGAGCAGCCAAATGTTTAATGTTGTTTACCTTGCCTTGATTGTACCAGGAGGCTATACACTACAATTTGAGCAATGTCTGGTTTCCATTTACAGTACTGCAAACCTGAAACTAATTACTGCTGGGTCATGTTTGTTGAATAAAAGCACTCCAGCATTATGTTTATACAGAACTAAAGGATATTAACAGCCAGTAATAAAAAAATACTTTTACAATGCACATCTGCAAGCAATGTGAACCAAGTCCGCACCCTACCATTTAAGTCTGCTGCACTTTGAGCAATTCTCTTAAGATGGAATGGCTAATTCTGATCAAACCCAACTAGTATCCATTTCAGATGACAAAACACTAGTGTAATTTATACTTGCTTATCATAGATAGTAACAGGTTATTATGCCAGTGTTTTGTTCAAATGAAATCAATACACCAGGAAAGGTAAAAATGTGGTTATAACTAGACAAATTAAAAAACCACTCTTGAATTTTCCAGTGAGGTTCCACAGTGTGCCTTCATCTGGACTCAAGATTGAAATCACTCATGTTAAGGAGGCAAATTAAAACATTATAAATCTTTTTCTTGTTTTAGTTGTCCCTGCGTTACCCTCTTGCCCAGAAGTTGGGCCTATAACTACAATGCTTGAGCAGCATTAAAACATTTTGTTCTTGTGTTTGAATCCCTTGCATTTCCCCCACTGTCCCTTTTCTCGAATTTCCTCCTGTCAAACAACTTCTCCAAAACACTTCATTTCTTGGACTCTATCCTCTTGTTTATTCCCAACACCCTGCCTTTACCTCGAGTCTCCCTCTCTTAAATTTCCTCCCAAATCCTCTCTGCCTCTCTAGCTCCTTCAAAACTGTTCTTAAAAGCCACCTATTTGGACAAGCTGTTGACTATCCATCATCGTCTCTCTCTTTTTTGGCCTGCCGCCCATTTTTCACCATGCCTCTGTGAAACAACATGAGACATTTATCTACATTACAGACATTGTAGAAATGTAAGTTATGATGTCTGGTTGGTAGCATGTGGCACATATTCCAACTTCTTTTCATCTTGTGGCAAGTGCCTTGTTACCAATTGCTGCCATTTGTGACAGCACAGTCAAGAGAAGGAAGGCATTGCAAATCACAACAGCAAATTGCATCTAATGTAGACATCTAAGGTGCTTCAGAGAGATGGAATAGACTATTCCAGTCCACTGGAACGCCAAGCTTCACTACCTTTGCTGACATTGTTAAAAAGCTATTAGAGGCACCAAATCCTGTCCCTTGATGCAAACTAATTATTTCTGTTGATTTAGAATTAATAAGTAAGTGTAAGCATTGCCTGTCAACAATGGAAATGCAGTATATGAAGGCAGACATTGTTCTTTCAGTTTGTGTACTCATTCAGGTTTACATATAAATAACATTAGGTGTAGGCCATTCAATATTTTTATAGGATTACAGTAAGTACTTTTAAATTAATGGCTCTCTTTTGTCCTTCAGTGGGTCTTTATAAATTTTTTAATACATTTAAATTGAATATGATTACAAACCAAATTTCACCCAGCAGTGTCTGCCTTTCTGAACACCCAGATCATGTTTGATCAAGTAGTGTGGAACAGCTTCCCCACTGGATGAAAGAATATATATATTATGCAATGTGGTACTGAGTGACAAAGAGCCAAATTTAACCATGATCTTTGCTGAGTTCATTTATCTCAGCTGGGTGCTGCTGGCAGGTGGAGGGGGGGGGGGGGGGGGGGGGGGTTGGTCAGCAGCTATAAGTGCCACTTTTGCTGGATGCTTCCCATCCCCGTACCCACAGCCATGCTACCCATCACACCATCATTCTAATCCATTCATGAAGAACACCAAGATATCAGTGGGTCATCACCAAATGCTTAAGAGGAGAAAATTTTCAAAAACATATTTCAGCATTCAAAAGGCAGCCTACACTGGATACAGAGGTGTATGTAAATGGATATTTGGACTGCTCTAGGTGTATCCTAAAAAACTAAATCAAATGAAGCTGGGAAGCCTGCAGAAACTTCATGCATCAAGGAAACCGAGTAATCGTTCATAGAATGTCATTGAGACTGAAACAGCCTTTGGGCTTATCAAGACTGCATTTACTAGCCACTTAGTCTAAAAGCTTATGTTCACATATCTTCCAAGATAAGTTAATTACGTTAACATATAATACACAAGTTACACACAGGAGTGAAGAGTGATCTGGATTCGAAACGTTAACTCTTTCTCTCCACAGATGCTGTCAGACTGGCTGAGTTTTTCCAGCAATTTTTGTTTTTGTTTCAGATTTCCAGCGTCTGCAGTATTTTGCTTATTAGTATTAGTGTTACACCCCCATTGTACACAGTATTTCATTATTCACTGCTCAGTTTGTATATTTACTGCCAAGTGTGGCAATGACCTAAACAGACCAGGAAGACTGTAGCTGGATCCCATCAGTGATGCTGAGTTAATTCATCTCCGTTGGGACGACAGTACCCCTGAAATGACATGCCAGTGAGCCCAGCAAACCACCATCTTAATGATTTGGCTTCAACTTCTGAAGATGATGATAGGAATTTCAGGCATTCCAAAGTATTAATCTTTAAAAATGAAGGCTGCTTTAAGTTTCTCATACTTTTTTAATAAAAATTATTTATTGTTTTTTTCCATGCAATCGGTGGGAATTGTTGTGAAGTATATGCCCATTTGGCATACTTGAACATCTAATCTAATAAATGAAATGTCTTAGTGCTTTTGGGAAGTGGATTGGACTCAGCTGTGAAGCACTCTGCAGTTGTTTACTCTTACCTTTGAGAATGGTCACCTGGGTGAAGTGAGATATCAGAAGGCTGCTGAAGTTCAGGAGCTGTACAAAAGAGTGACTTAGTGCCTTTAGAAGCAAGGGCTGAAAATCTCATCTCACTCATTGTAACTCCAGTTTGACAGGATCATGCTTTAACCTGCTTCCTTCATGTCATCTTATACAATGGCAGCAGAGAAGAATTAGTGCTTATAATGGTGATAGTCATGGAAGATACAACTCCTAAGAGAGTCAGGTCCAAATTGATAAGCATTATGGAACATATTCCAAAGCAGTGTTTTTTGAACATGGTCAAGGCTCTAACGCACTATGATTTGGACACTGCATAGAAATTGCTCTCAGAGTATATGCTGAATCCCTTGAGTTTATTACTACCTTGTAACACTCTCTTGGTCATCATTTATTCTCTTTTTGAATGGTATAGAACATTAGTTACCACACACCACTTGCCTGTTCATTTTACAATGCATGGAATCTGATATTAATGCGTTATGGACTTTCCAGGCTTAAGTTACTTCTCATCTAATAAAATGCCAGCCTACACCTCTGCTTCTAATCTGCACTTTCATGTAGGGTACAGGATAAACGTACAATCAATGATTTGTTTCACAATGATAACTAATTTCCACAAGACACCTGGCAAAATATTAACATGAGGTACTCATTCTAAACAGCAATGTCTGAAACATTGCAGTACACCAGAGTACATGAAACAGTGATATCATTAAGACATTAGGGCTTTAAATTGGCCACAAACTGCACATCTATACTTTATTCAGATAATTTTTACAGTTAGCAAATGAGAGGGGAAATGTAACAGATTGCCTGTGTTCAGGTGGTTGGCCTCAACTTAAATAAAAGACTGAAGGAACTGATGTATTTTGACCATTTCAGGGTAATCAAAAACTGAAAAGCTTCAGTTCAGTTTATTTCAATGGAAGAACCTTAACCAAGTCATAATGTACTATCCAATCATGGTGATGAAACCAGTCTTTCCACCTTTGGCAATAAAGTCTATAACAAATTTTGGTTTTTAACTTTGCTCTTTTACAAAATACTGCAAGATTTCTAGGATTGAATGCAATTATATTTACTGAAAGGGGAAATGGCTAATTAAGTATGTTATAATGTTTTACAGGCTTTTACAATACTTTCAGCTAAGGCTGATAGAGGGATCTATTTCACACCTGCAATCTGGTGTCAAAACAGCACTGGATATATGATCAATTTGACTAAGGATCTCAACTCAAAACATTAATGAATCTTCTCTTTTGTATGCTAATAGTTCCCTTAACTCCTGTTTAATTTCAGAATTCCATTATTCAATTTTTCTTTTAATATCTACGCGGAAATCTTTAATTTGTTTTAACGCTGTTGGATAAAAGTATGTCTGCATGTATGTGACATGCATGTATCTCTCTGATTCAGTATTAATCTAAAGGCTGTGGCTACAATCTGCAATTGCTTATCTGACATCCAGACCCAGAGAAGCCAATATTTGGCTCGACATATCTCTGGCCTTGATTCCATCAACCTTCCTAGCTGTCATGAAGTGCTGAATGTGAGGTGTAATACCAGGGTATTCTGCTTGATCTAGAGATCAGCTTCTTCCATTGCATCTGCTTTGTCATTTAGGCACCTTTCCTCACATCTGCAACATTTCTTGCCTCCAATCTTATCTCTCCTTATCTTTGTAACTCAATTTTTCAATTTTCCTTGATAGCCTCTTTAAACAACTTGAACATGTCCAAATCACTCAAAATCCATCAACTCTGTGCTCCCAATCTGAGTAAAGTTGACATCAAAATTCTCATCTTCATCTTCAAACAAATCCATGGACTTGCTGCCTTCTAAGCTGGCGATTTCCTCAATCTGACATCCCCACACTATCATTACCAAATTAATTAAAATAAGTGATCGTTAAAGTGTGCTGTACTGCAATGATTTGTCATAATTTCTCAAATTAGAAATTAAATTCTCTGAACATTATAGCCTATTAATCTTTTCCTGTACCCTTGTTCTGTTAAATAGGAGTATGGTACCATACTGTATGTTATATTACATGGCAAATGCAGAAGAAAGATGCCTAAATGACAAAGCAGATGTGGTGGAAGGAGCTGATCTCTAGATCCGCAGAATACCCTGTTAATAAACCTCACATTCAGCACTTCATGACAGCTAGGAAGGTTGATAGAATCAAGGCCAGAGATATGTAGATCCAAAGATAAAATATTGGCTTCTCAGAATCCAGAGGCCTGGGCTAATGCCTTGAGACACAAATTCAAAATCAAAAAAGTTAGTATCAGTAATAGTGATCATAAAACTAGCAGATTGTCATCAAAACCCATCTGATTCACTAATGACCTTTAGGGAAGGAAATCTGCCTTCTTTATTTGGTCTAGCCTATATGTGACTCCAGGCCCACAGCAATGAGACTAACTTTTCACTGACCTCTGATATGACCCACCAAGCCACTCAGTTGTATTCAAGAAAGCAGCTCAGCACCGCCTTCCCGAGGGTAATTATGAGTGGGCAATAAATGCTGGCCTTGTCAGTTACATCAACATCCTGTGTTTGAGTATAAAAAAATCACTCTCTGCTCCTCCCACACTTCCCCTCATCTTCCTTTCCACTGATCCTGGCAGCTTGTTCAGCCACTACTGTCCAGCTCTTTGGAATTCCCTACCTAGTTACCTTTCTGTCTTGCAGTCCCCATTTCTGTTATCAAAAGTCTCCTCTTGAGCTGTTCATTTGGTCCTCCACCATAACCCTATGCATTTTCCTTTTCTTCTCCTCCTCAATGCCAATAGTTCATTTTCCTCCTGCATCTAAATGAGAAGTTTTCCTGCATGAATGGCTCTATAGAAGTTAAGAAATATGGAATATTTGGGTAAATCAATTAGGTATAGTTCCTTTATCTGGAACCTTTATTTTGACTTTTACATTATGGGACAAATTATCAACATGGTGACTCTAATTTGCTATTACCAACAAACTAATTAAAATAAGTGATCATTAAAATGGCTGTAATGTAATGATTTGTCAGCCTCTTTCTCATATTAGGAATTACATTTTCTGAATCGTATAGCCTATTAATCTTTCCCCGTACTCTTGCTCTATTAAATGGAAGCATTTACATTTTTCTTTAGAAAAAAGTTAAAACTCTACACTCAATTATTCAAATTTGACAGCAATTTTAAAGATATATTGTTAGAAATTTAGCTTATCATTAATTCATACAAACTATATTATCCTTGACTCAAACTTTTGTTTAATGCAAAAATAGTCTGTATTTCAGATACTGCCCTAGAAAATATAACATATTTACTGTCTTCAAATGTTCACTTTTCTCTTGCTGGTAGTTGAATGTAAACAAATCATTTTGAACCCCATTTAACAAGATATTTGTGAGGAATGAGAAGAAATGGTTCCAGTTACAACTAACACTTTCATTATACTTTTCCTTTGTCAATGTTTCTGCTCTGAAGTTTCTGACTCCTTATGGACGTGCATTTCCAAAAGGTTTCAGGTATCACCCAGTACCCCTTCCAAGTGGTCAGAATTGACAGCACCTGCACAATGATTCTCAATAACTATCTGACCATAGTGGGGTCCTGCCTTATGGTGTGTGTTATAGCTACAAATGTTAACGTTTAGTTACAAAGATGAGCAGGAAGAGAAGAGAACACAAATTGAGTGTGCACAATGTTATTTAAGTTTAAAAACGAGTTAACCAACTAACCAAAAAAAGCATTTCCAACAAAGCACATGTTGCAATCACTATTTTTCCAGAAACCTCACGTTTTCCAAGGTCTGCATGGCATCTGGCACAAAAAACTTGCAATGACACTAATTGTTTCCAACCCTAATGTATATGATAAACCTGACTGATAGTGACTTAAATGCAGTAATCTTGTCCATAGGCTTGATGAAAGTTAACAAATAGCTAAAGCTTCATGTTTGCAGTTTATGTTCCTCAAATAATTCCATGAGATTACTGCCTTATAATCATTCCTGTGAGTGTCTAAGGTAGACCTGGGATATCCTCAATTCATGTTAATAATTTTATGTTGTTAACTGATGATGCTTCCTAAACAAATACTTAAAATGACTGTACACAGATAATTATACTCTCAATTTTACCTTTTCTTGTTTATATTTATAGGTACCTTACAGGGCTATGGAAAAAGATTTTTCTTTGGAACTAATTTGATGCAAGTTGTTAGGTAAATTCTAGAGTATCTTTTGTTCCCTTCCTTAACCAACCTAGACTGGTACCAGTAACCAGGAGGGCTGGTTGCCATGTCGGGCACCAGTACACAATCATGTGAGCTGTGAAGGCATGTTTTTCCTTACTGCTGGCAGACTCTGCAGCCTATGCATTGCATCATTCCATTTAATACTGAGATTGGCAACAAATCAATGTGAAACTCCAAAATTCCACTATCACTGGTCTGTGACAATGAGCAGTCAATTTATTCTAATGGGTAGTTGGGTCTTTAGATGCCATGAAAGCACCTAAAGTGAAATATATTCCGTGCTTGCCCTTACCATTTGGTCAGTACAAAAGAGTAATATTTAGTAAGCCCAAATTCAGCACGCTTCGTTTGTTTAGAGCACATTTCTGATCATATTCAAAGTGGGAACTTGAGACGTTGAACAATTTTGTCATGAATAGCTTGACGCAGGACTGTCAAGCTTTGTGTATATTGGTGATGGTGTTGTGGTAATGTCACTGGAAAACTAGTAAACTAGAGGCTCAGGTTAATGTTCTGCGTACATGCATTCAAATCCCACCATGGCAGCTGGTAGAATTTGAATTCACTGAATAAAATCTGGAAGTAAAAGCAAATGATGACCACGAAACCATTATCAATTGCTGTAAAAACCCATCTCGTTAGCTAATGCCCTTTAGGGAAGGAAATTTGCTGTCCTTACCTGGTCTGACCTATGTGTGACTCCAGACCCACAGAAATGTAGTTGGCCCTTAAATCCCCTCTGAAATGGCCTAGTAAGTCACTCCATTGTATCAAGCCACTACAGAAAAGTCAATAAGGAATGAACCCAGACGGATCACCTGGTATCAACCTAGGCACCTGAAACGACAATGGCACACCCAGCCCTGTCGACCCTGCAAAGAGTCTATTGTGTTTTGTTTCAAAATTCAGAGAGCTGCCTCACAGGCTAGTCAAGCAACAGCCTGACATATTCATACTCACCTTACAGCGAGTGTCCCAGCCACTACCATCACCATCCCTGGGTATGTCCTGTCTCACTGGCAGATCACAACCAGCACAGGTAGCAACACAATGGTATACAGTCGGGAGGTAGTTGCCCTGGGAGTTCTCAGCATTGATTCCGGACCTCTTGAAGTTTTATGCCATCAGGTCAAACATGGGCAAAGAGACCTCCTACTGATTACTACCTGCCACCACCCACCCCCAAGACCTTCAGCTGATGAATCAGTACTCTTTCATGTTGAACACCATCTGGAAGAAGCACTAAAGGTGGCAAGGTCACACAACGTACTCTGGATGGGGGACTTCAATGTCCATCACCAAGTGTGGCTCGATAGCGCCACTACTGACCGAGCCCTAAAGGACTTAGTCGCTAGGCTGGGTCTGCGGCAGGTGGTGAGGGAACCAACAAGAGGGAAAAACCGACTTGACTTCATCCTCACCAATCTACCTGTCGCAGATACATCTGTCCATTACAGCATTGGTTGGAGCGACCAACGTACAGTCCTTGTGGAGACGAAGTCCCGACTTCACATTGAGGACACTGTCCATCCATGCTAAATAGGATAGATTTTGAACAGATCTAGCAACCCAAAAGTGGGCTTCCATGAGTCAGTGTGGTCTGTCAACAGCAGCAGAATGTATTCAACCACAATCAGCAACCTCACGGCCTAGTATATCCCCCACTCTACCATTAATATCAGGCAGGGAGATCAACCCTGGTTCAAGGGCTGTCAGTCTGGTGAAGTTACAACACAGGGCAACTTGCGTTCCAAATAGCATAAGCAGCATGCAATAGATAGAGTTAAGTAATCCCACAACTAACGGATCAGATCTAAACTGCCACATCCAGTTGTGAATGATGTTGGACAATCAAACAACTAACTAGAGAGGCAGCTCCACAAATATCCCCATCCTCAATGATAGGGGAGCCCAGCACTTCAGTGCAAAAGGCTGAAGTATTTGCAACCATCTTCAGCCAGAAGTGCGAGTGGATGATCCATCTCAGCCTCCTCCTGAGGTGCCCAGCATCATAGATGCCAGTCTTCAGCTAATGCGATTCACCCCATGTGATATCAAGAAACAGGTGAAGGCACTGGATACTGAAATAGCTATGGGCCCTGACAAAATTCCGGCAATAGTACTGAAGATTCACGCTCCAGAACTAGCCATGCCCCTAGCCAAGCTGTTCTAGAACAGCTATAACACTGGCATCTACCTGGCAATGTGCAAAATTGTCCAGATATGTCCTGTCCACAAAACGGACAAATCCGATGTAGCCAATTACACCCTATCAATCCACTCTTGATCGTCAGCAAAGTGATGGAAGGTGCCGTTGACAGTGCTCACGTGGCACTTACTCAGCGATAAGCTGCTCTCAGACTCAGTTTGGGTTCCACCTGGGCCACTCAACTCCTGACCTCATTACAGCCTTGGTTCAAACATTGACAAAAGAGCTGAACTTAAGAGGCGAGGGGAGAGTGACTGCCCTTAACATCAAGGCAGCATTTGACCGAGTGTGGCATCAAGGAGCTCAGACTGTTCACAATCTTAGTGCCATAAACGGCCCCGAGAAGAGTTCCTGACAACATGTCCACGGTATCATTGCCACCTCTATAACATCACTCCATTCCATCCTTGCCTCAGCTCATAGGAATGTAAGAGAGAGGAGCAGGAGTAGGCCAATAAGCCCATCGAGCCTTCTCTGCCATTTATTTAGATCACAGTCAATCTTCTACCTCTGCTATACTTTCCTGCATTATTCCCCATATCTTTTGATTTTCTTAGTATCCAAAAATAGGTCTCTGACTTGAATATATTCAACGACAGAGCATCCATGCTCCTTAGGGTTGAGAATTCCAAATGTTCACAACCTTTGAGAGATATACACTCCTCCAATTCTTGCAACTGAACATCCCCGATTTTAATTGCTCCACCACTGACAGCGATTCCTTCACCTGCCAAGGCCCTAAGCTCTGAAATTCCCTCTCTCAACCTCTCCGCCTCTCTACCATTCTTTGCTCCTTTAAGACCTCTTTGACCAAGTGTTTGGTTATTAGCCCTAATATCGCCTTATGTGGCTTGGTGTCAAATTTTGTTCAATGACATTCCTGTGAAGCACCTTGGAATGTTTCATATGTTAAAGGTACTATTGCCAACAATTCTCTAGCATGCAAAAGTACTGATCGAATCTTTTAACAGTCATACACCTTCAGTTGTTTGCATCTGTAATGCAGTAGTAAGCCTGCAATAAAATCAATGTACTTATAGTACTTAATGTCATCAAAGCTCTCTCTGCAAACACATGTTCAATTTGCATTGTGGAAGCAGTGCAAAAATTTGAAAGGTTGCTGTCCTGAATATTCATAAAGATTATAGTGCAGTATTTATCCTTGATGATCTCAAAATTTTAAGAGCAGAAGTTTTCATAAGGTACACAGGACGTTTCATGGGTTATGGGCATTGCTGACAAGGCCAGCATTTGATGTCCACCCCTAATTGCACTTGAACTTAGTGGCTTGCTGGGCATTGAGAGGGTAGTTAAGGGTCAACTATATTGCTTTGGGTCTGGAGTTACATGTAGGATGGCAGATTCCCTTCTCTAAAGGACATTCGTGAACCAGATGGTTTTTACGACAATTGATGGTAGTTTCATGATCACTATTACATTCCAGGTTTTAGCAATTGAATTCAAATTCCGTTAGCTGCAAAGGTGGGATTTAAACCCATATCCCCAGGGCATTAGCCTGGGCCCACTAGTCCAGTGACATTACCACTATGTCAACATCTCCCCCAAGCTCAGCTAAGAGTATAAGAGGCAACAAATTCCATAACACAAGGACTGGAATAATGAAATTCATGGCAGAAGGATAGCTTATAAGACTCCAAAAATACACAAGAATATTTCAGAACAGTTTTTTCTAATGGGCAGAAACTTTGCATTTTTCATAAATACGGAGGCTTCATTTGGCAACAAAAATAATTTCAGCAGTCTTTGACTATGGCCTCCAGTCCAGATGGACCAGAGTTTGAATCCCAGTTTAAAATTCAAATCTGCGCTCAATACATGAGCACTCCGTTGGGCAGCCAGGTGAACTTTAAACTTAACAGACTGCTGTGCTCTATTTCAGAACATTTAGTGGAAAAAGGGAAAAAAAAACTTTGCAGAAACGGTCTTGTCTCACATAAGCATACGCCTTCCGTTAGCCAATCTGATGTTAAGGTCATTAACTGGTGACATAATTCTGAATCAGCACTTTGGATCTCTAAGGGCAAATGAAGTGGATCTCCCCTGGCTATGCTGAATTCCCAAAGTAGAGGGGTTCCTTGGCAGAAACAGGTGCATGCCTGTGGGGGAAAAAAGGTTCTAATTTTTTTAAAAGTTCATTGAGTGATTCTGACAGGAAACAAGTAGGCAAATCAGGATGGTGCAACACACACTAAGCGAAAAGGATGTGGTGGTGTAATAATAGATTCAACAGCTGTCATGGGAAGTAAAGGAACTGATTCAATCACGGTTCCAATGATAAGTTACGCTGACATGTGCTTAAAGAGGTGATAGAACGAACCAAGTTTACATCAGTCTGAATTGGCCTAAATTGTGTACTTCAGTCAGAAGTCAAATTTCACTCAATTTTGGGTCCCCCACATCGAATATAACCAGCAAAACCATTCCGTTAATCCAGTTAGGGGGAAGAGTCAATCCTAGGTCTATGCCACAAAATATGAAAAAAGAACCATGCATTTGTAGCAGTTTTAAGAATGTCCAATACGCAAACATTTCTTCATTATATTATAAATACAAAATGATCTATTATGTTAATTTGGCAATTTCTGAACAAAAAAAATATCAATTTGTGCCACTGGAAGAGAGACCCAGCAGTTAGTGAGACTTTGGGGATGCGTGTACCGACACGCATGCACGAACAGACAAATGTGTCCAGAGAGAAAGAGAAAGTTGCAGATCTTAGCTGGTTGTCAGGAGCAACAAAGAGATAGGATGGGGGGAGGGGGGGAAGAAAACTGGCCAGGTTCCACCTCAAATGCAACCCGTGTACAGCTTTATCCAATTAGTTATCCAGTAACAACGTGGCAACCTTTGCCATTTCTGCAAATCATTTCATGTGCATTCTGGGGCCACAAGCCAGGAGGATATTTAGGGGCAAAAGTAATAATACATTGAATGCTCTATTGGTGGCCTTCTTCCTTTCTGACAATCCCAATAGGGGGTGCTTCTATTTTTTTGTGACAGCAAAGGTTAGGCATCTGCCATTTTAAAGTGGGAAGGGTTAATATATAATTAGTGCTTTAACCATACTTGCACTTAATCACTCAAGTGAAGGTAGGCTGAGAATACAGCAACACAATTGTGTTTAAAAGCCAGTGTTTTTGATGAGGGGGAAGAGGAAAGGGGGAGACTTCTTTGAAAGCGTTATCTTCTAAATTGTATTTATATTATTATAATGAACAATATGCAATAGCCTCTCAATAAAATACATTACTAACGCATCCCAAGTAGATGACCCAGAGGAGGCTTTAATGCACTGCACTATTTTCGTAAGGTTTTTATTGCTTGCATTCTCATCCAGAGTGAGATTCAGCAGTCCATTTCAGTTAGCCCACGCAGTGACCATGCAGGTTGCTCTGCTGCCACACATGGACTTTATAATCATGTTGCTGTGAATCCTATGTTGCATACACATGCTTGTTCATCTCAGTATATGACGTGTTGCTGTCTTAACTGCTCAATTACATTGCAACTATCACTTGTAATGGAACTTCATTACTTATAACTTTATTAGTCTCATAAACACATTTATGTCATTTCAGTGTTACAGAAGCTCACAGCTTGAGTCATTCACTAATAGGATAAGTTATATTATTTTGGCAATGAAACACATCAGCAAACTGTAGGGGAACGAAATTTTTTTTGATTCAAGTAAATGCGCCCTTAGACACAATAACATTAAAAGTGATGTCGATGTATTAAATTCTCAATCACAGTCCTCTGTTGTTATTTCTACGCTGCTGAGGGACAGAATTAAAATTATCAGCACTGGTCCAAATGGATTTGCTCTCATTCAGCAACCTGCTTCAGAGAATATTTCTGCAAATTGGTTTTAAATTAAAGGAGGTGGAAGGTATTGTGCCTTCTCAGCATTTTCCCAGGTGCACTTAATCTAATTTCATTAAGGATATCAGGACAGATGATCACTTGTGTAGAAACATTAAGTCTGTCCATTTTTGTATAAAACCATTAAGTCTGTCAATGTGTCAGCGGGTAAGCTGTTTATTATTTGAGATGGGAGCTGGGCTTAGCTTCCCAATAATCTGTCAAGAACAGTCAACCACAAATTAAGTCTGCTGCCAAGGAACTCAGCTACAATTCTGCTAACTTTAAAATATTTGTACAAAACCTAGATTCTAGACCACACCAGTTTGATTTCAGAAGTTATGCAAGTTTTCAGCCTATGAACATGCATTCACGGGCAGTTAAGAACAGATTCCACTGGTTAGACTAAAAAATAAACATTAAATAAACTGATAAAACACTCCTGCAACTGCATTCCTCATTGTTTTAAACCCATCAAGTTTTTTGCTGACAAAATTAAAGCTCATTGTAAAATCAAGACCAAATCACTCTGTTTTCTTGCTGAAATGCAGTTTCACTTTCCAACTGAACTCAAAGGATCGAGATCAGTTAGATCTTTCCCCTACCTATCTGGGAATAAAGGCCAATTGTCCTCTATCTGAGATTAGCTAAATCAATTTAGACCTTCCCAGTCTGTATGGCTCAGAACCACATCAGGTAATGCATTTACCCACTCAACCAAGAAGGGAACATATCTGCCACCATATTTATGCCGCAGACCACTCATTTATTAATGTCAGAAGGATTTGCTGCTTGCATAAGCTGAACCTTTGAGATATTGCCTCCTTTCATATCTACACTTTAATCTGCAAATTAATCTAGATCTGTAGTGATGTGACACACTTTTCTTAAAAGCCTTCTAGTGAGATTTCTTTTTGCATGTCATTGTTTCATTTCACTTTATTCCTGTGCATATCAAGCAGAGGGATTTTAGTGCTGGGGTATGGAAGTACTTTCCATTTCAATGCCTAGTGTCAACAACAAGCACTCACAAGTAAGGTATAACACAACTACATGCAGAGTAGCGGTCCCCTTATTCTACCCCAAATTGACATTTTTCCATTTGTGGCCCCTAAGTGAAATTGTCAATTAACTGAATGAGGGACAGTTTTGTGCTGCAGGCCAGATTTGCAGCTTGTATTATCTATAGGTCATATTGTGTGCTTTGAGAATATCAAATGCAGAGTCTCACTGCATATTCCTACTTACGCTTGATTTGCATGTCACATCAAAAGGGCTAAAGGTAACATAGAAAATATTATGTTATTTTTAAAGTTCCATGTTTTCTACTGATACCTTTCAGTAGCAACTATAGTACTTGCATTTCATGATTATGGATGAGGAGAGCTCAAATAGATGACTTGGATTATAAACAACCTGTCAATCATCAACTTCAGAAAACATGTCCAAGTGTTACTGCACCGCTGATGCTAACTACGTCACTTTCTGGATCATGTCTTGGTGCTGGACTCAAGCCCAATTAGCAGTGTTGCAGATTAGTGAAATGTGGGTTTCTGTCCATCCATGTGTTGGCTTTCCATTGAAATGCACTGCAGTGGAAGGATTCTGGGTATAAACTGTCATAACTACAAATCATCTGGATTCGTATAACTGATCTACCTTTACTGTATTGTTACATAATTTCCCCATTCACAATTGTTTCTGCATTATTATACCTGGAAAACACTTTACACCAACAGCATTACCACAATTCTGAGTGGAGTATAAGAGATAACTCTATATAATTAATATAACAGAACTATACTTTCTGCTAAAACTACAACTACTCTTCTGATTAAATACTAAAACTATGGTGATACATTGAATCTACAGATATGTAAATTTGCTACAAGCAAATTCCTGATAATGCCCTAAACTTAACACAATATTAGAAAATCTGAGAACAATTATTAACAAAGTTAATAATGGTGTAGTTACAAATAGATCTGATGACATACCATTTTTCCAGCCTTATTGGCATATTTCTTTCTCACAAAATTGATAACTTGGCCTCAGATACTGAATATTCAGGCTTTTCTCTGGGAAAGGAAATTGAGCGAGTGAAAAAATGGATGCTGTGGGTGTTTTCTCCTGTTGTATCTTGTTACTGCTCGGAACTGCAGCAATCACTCAAGTATAAAGGTACGCATGAATTTCCACAACTGAAAACTCGACTCAAGCAGGAAGGCTCAGTTTTTGGTTTGCAAGTACCTACAGCACTGCATTTCCAAACAGGGGGGCCTAGTGGACTACAAGATTTTTAAGGGAGAATCCTGGACATTTAAAGATAGAGCAAGGGCAATAAGCTTTTCCTTCTGCAGACTGCCTTCACATCCAGCTCAGAGTGATATTTTCATAACACCTGTTTGCTAACAATATGGATCCAATGTAAAATGAGTTTGAGGGTGAAGCAACCCAATTGCTCGTGGGTTTGTACAGTACCCATAGATATATATGGCGCTAAATTTGCAATTTCTCTCAGATGTTAGTGTAGGAAATAGGAAAGATAAACTGCTATGGTGGAAGTGGTTCTTCTGAGTTTGCTGCTGAGCACATGATGATGCATTGAACTGGTGTTATAACCTGATCTGGGAGTGTCTGATACTACCACTAGGTGCCTGAAATAGAATGTGTTTCATTTTCTCATTTTGATCAGTTCACAAGAAAGTACAAAAGGCAAGTAAATGCAACATGAAAGGTATCTTCTCTTTTTGAAAGATTTGATATTTAATTGAAGAGTTGGAAAAGGAATTAAAATTAAAAATAAATCCAAATACAGATACCAAAGATATAAACATCTTAATGCTCTCACCCGACCTGTGTTATGTCCTCTAGCCTTTATATCCCTGTACTCCTCCCACACTGAGCATCTCCTTGTCCAGATCCACTAATGGTAGCCTTTCATTCAGTCATTATTCTGCTGTATTTTGGATTTCCATGATTATATCCTGCCATCTTTCAACTTTGATTCCTGCTTTCCAAAATAAACCTCATTAAATGCTCTCCTCTTTGACTATGCCTTTGGTTTCTATCCTAGCCCCTCCATTTCTCAACCACTTCTTCTTACTCAGTGCTCATTGTAGTATAAGGGTCTGGTATTTAGAGGGGTTAATGTGGGACTGAGTACAGTACCACCACACAGTGATGTAAGGCGGCATATGACCCAGATCTAGGGTCAGTGTGGTGTTGGCCAGAGACATGTTAAGACTTAGACCTGGAGATAGCTCCTTGCCTGTACCCTTTACTGTGTACATAGTTACAAGTAGTTAATAAAGACTAGCTGTTAACATACAGAAGACTTTGAAGACTTCCTTAACAGACAAGCTCTGTAACCAACACCATTACAATGTGGTGGCAGCGAGGGATCAAAAAACCTTCAACCTCACAAGAATGCTGAAAAACTATACAAAAAGAAAATCTTCAATGGATTCTAAAAGAAGCTCCCAGCTGAAGGTCTAGGTGCTGAGAAATTTCACCAGAAAAAGCTCCAGACAGAAGAGCGTGGAAGCCAAAGGCAGAAGCTTTGCTGCAGCGGAAGACACCATGGAATCTCCCTTGGAAGTCCAGTCTAAGCACGCAGAGACCATAGCCTGCAAGGGTGAGATCATTTTTTTTTAAACTTGCAGGCTGCAGCTAGCCCTGAGAAACCCGTTTTACTAATTCAGTCAGAAGTTCCATTTGAACGACACCCATTGCTAATCCTGATCTCTGACTCCGAGCCACAACATGTGGTCTTGAGTTGAAAAAGAAAGAAAAAGAAAATTAACTTACTCAACGCTTGGGAACTTTGCAACTGTCTGAATCCTTAAACAGCAAGCCTGTGGTTAATTTAAACACCTCATTACTCACAATGCTACATCGCTGAATAAATCAAGTCAGCAAACAGCCAACCAAACAGCTATTGTTAAACATTCTTCTTCCAGAAGCGCACTGCCGCCATTTTGCAAAGCCCGCCAAAACCGGCAAACGCAGGAAATCCATTGTTTTGCAGTGAACGGTGACGCCATCTTGGAAGCCTGCAAGCTCTTAAAACTGTACCCATATATTAAAAATCTTCAATATGAATCACAGTTCCACACTTCCAACTCCAACACACCCAAGGCCCAGACCAGTCACAAAATTGGAATCTTTGGAGGGCAATACTTCTATGGGACAACATTTCTCCCAACTTCAGCAATACGTCTGCAGACCTGCAAGCTCAGGGTTATCTTACCTTAGACAAGGCAATCTAGCTAGTTATACTGTCTGAGTTACGCGAGCAACACAGGACAATCTTAAGGGGAGAGAATATAACGTGGGGCAGAAGCCAACTTTCAGTCCAGCTGATCAGGTTACAAAGATGCAGGGACAATCCAAGTCAGGGAAAGCAATTCCTGAACAGCCCAGCACAGCAACTATACCAGCCCCGCTCACAGGACAGATCAGTGTCCTGAGAGTACAGCCCAATGCTTCCACTGCAACAGACAGGGACACTTTGCCAAACTGTGCAAGTCAAAACCCCCAGCACTGCACATATAGCCGAAAGCTAATCCATGAGATCGAGACAGAAAACCCAGGAGACACAACCATGTTTCTTGGGTGAGGTCAAAGATAGCAGTTCTTCACTTTGGAATGCTGACATCATGGTAAGTGGTCATTAACAAATTTTAAATTAGATTCAGGTGCCATCATGACAGTCCTATCAGACGAGGAATCATGGCTCAAAGGCCTCTGGCGTTGAACAACAGACACTCCACTTCACGGGGTGGGGGAGTCTGACTCCCGGTCAGCGGCATGATCCTGGAGCCACTGAGGTATGGCAGTAACAGATCTTTAAGCTGATGTACGTCATCCGTAACCAGACTTTCTCTCTCCTAAGCAGGGATGCCTGTGTGGCCCTGGATCTCCTCCAGGCGTCAGAGGATGTCAAGACTACCACTGTCATTAGCCAGCTAGAACAGCACAGTCCTGAGTACTCAAACACTAAAGAGTGTTCAGACTCGAATTTCACCTTCGATCTCTCTTCTCTCTTTGTGGAGCAGGTTTGTTCATAACAGGTTCTGGAAAGTTCCCATTGGTCAGACCAACCTACCACCCATGAAATTGCCATCACATACAGAAGACTACAAAGACTTCCTTAACAGAAGCGTTCTGTACCCAACACCATTACAACACTCACCATGTTTTCTTGACTTTATTGTAAACACCCTGGTGCATCATCTTACAGATGGGTATAAGTTCAAGTTATCATTCTCTCTGCCTTGTTACCTCCCTCCATACTTGGCAAAGAGGGCTCTTTGCCCTTGCTGTCCTCACTTTGCACTTTGTTCCCATCATGCTTGGTGTCTGTCCTCCATTATGCAAAGAACTTTGAGACATGTTTCTACATGTGAGGAAGAGTCTTCTAGAAAAGCAAGATGTTGTTTCTGATATTGGCTGCTAGAAGCGCCATGAGTACTGTGAAACAAAGACCTGGGCTTTTTGCCTTTTCGTTTGGTGATTTGGTTGTGGTGGGGAGGTGGTGGTGGGGTTGGTGATGGAAATTGGGGGTAGAAATGTATTAGAACCTGTCACTGGCCTAGCGTCTCCTTAGCCCGCAGCATGACTGCCTTCGAATACATCATTGTCAGTTGTCAAACAACAAATCTGCCTGCTGCTTGCCAGATGATGCCTGCTATAGACGTCAAAACTACAGTCAAGTCTTTTAAGTTATCCTGGTTGCAGGTTTTGATCTTTCAGACAGCATTTTATATCTTTTTCATCTGTAAGTCCAGGATTCTGGTAAACTAGGTCACTGTGCTGTAAATCTCCATATCCCTAAGGATACACTAGTGTTGAGCTGTTCATTTAGAAATATGAGGCAATTCCTTCTGGAATAGGCAACTCCTATGAATTTCACTGAACTCCACAATTTGGGTCATTTCACAATGTACATCACTCTCAATTTATGCAGATGCTATATTCTCTTAAAGGGCAGGGGTCTGTAAACAGTGCAAGAACTGGTTGTTTGTTTCAGATGTCCATGGGGCGCAATGATTGAGTATTGTTTTAACAATAAATTCAGAACATATTAGGGAATACAGCAGCTATTTAATTAATCTATCTTGCTTCAAAAAGATATTAGGCCTGTTGCCTCTGATTAAAACTGCAGTGCCCAAGGAATTTTTAGGAACTATTTTACTGAATAATTATGGTAAATTTTTTAAATTCTTGATTACAGCTACTTGCAGACCCAATAATTTCAGAAATTTTTATGCTTCATATGAGTCTGCTAAAGCTGCTCAAGTATAATTCAAAGGAGTGTTTAGTATATAAATAATCAATAAACTTCATTATCATAACCGAGCCAAAAGAACATATTCTGCAGCTGTTTATATAAATTGGTGTAAATCTATATATGTAAAGAATTTGAATGAACCTCTTTAGGGTTCGTGCCATTCATTTGAGAGTCTAGATAATATGATGGTATCAGGTCGTCATCCAACATTCACACCAAGACAACTAAATAACAATTAGGAATGGAAAGCCTGACTGATTTTTCCATTCCCAAGTTGAGAGGTACCAATTTTAATGACTCAATTGATGCCTCAACTCAGATCAGTTAAAATGAAAATAAATAGAGTCTGAGCCTGGAACCATCTGGCTTGAATGCGTGGTGCATTTACCGTACATGCCAACCTACAAAATTCAGAAAAGCCGAATAATCCTATGAAATAGTGAAAGCTCAAATCATATGACTGAAAACAGCCCTAAACAAATGCTAGTGATCAAGGCCACTGCTTTAAGACAACTGAATAAGTTAAAATAATTTATATTACATTGGATTTCTGGATTTTTATTAGTATTTTAGGATCAAATTCTGCAATGTAGTTCGTTTTTCCTTAAAAACTGAAGCCTTGTGACTTCAAGTGACATATGAAAAGTATATGTACAGAGTGGTCATAAACACTTAAAAATTCTAGTGTGTGAATAATGGGCATTTGGTGAGAGTGGGAACATGTTGCAGAGGGGGAAGGTGGCGTTGCATGTAAGACTGAGGCAGAAAGTAGTTAAAATTTTTGTCCAGTGCTTTAGTGTGAGCTAGTATGCAGAAAAAGGTTTGAGAAGATACAAACTAAAAGTATATATAAATAATCTAGACTAAAATATGGCAAAGTAATTTTTATGTCTGGACTGCAACATGTGGGACTTGTTGACAGTGCAACTGTTCCAAACAAAGACTTCTGCAGTAGATTGAGAGCAAAATATTGCGGATGCTGGAAATCTGAAATAAACTCAGTGCTGGAAATATTCAGCGGGTCTGGCAGCATCTGTGAGGAGATAAACAGAGTTAATGTTTCAAGTCAAATATGACTCTTCTTCAGAACTAACTTTTGCAGTAGATGTCTCAGTCTTGAATTGCTCTGGCTCAGAGTCATTGAGCTGGTGTGCAAGTTGATGACACTCTGACACATAATTGGGAGGGGGAGAAAGATCTCAGTCACACCTCATAGGGAAATGCTGGTTCAGAGTAGGGTTGCTGTGACCAAGAGTGTACAGGTCAAGGGGAACCCAGGTGAAATGGAGAACAAGAATTCACAAGAACTGACTGATCCTAGTCAATGGATACCTGTCAGGATAAAAACAGTCAGAGGACAGTCAGAATGCTGGCCATGGCACACCGGAGCAGGAGGCTGTCCAAACGGAGGGGCTAGGGAGAAGAAGGTGGCAGTGAAGTATAATGTAGCAGTTGTAGAGGGTTTAGTAATTAGGGAGACAATCCTATTTATAAAGGATGCTATTACGAGTCCCACATGGTATGTTGCCTATCTGGTGCCGAGGTGAGGAACATCTTAGAACCATAAAAAAGTTACAGCACAGAAGGAGGCCATTCAGCCCATCTTGTCCATGCCAGCCCGAGGACACCCAGGTGCCATTTCTAATCCCACCTTCCTGCACCCAGCCCATAGCCCTGCAGCTTACAGCACTTTAGGTGCAGATCTAGGTACTTTTTAAAACAGTTTAGAGTTTCTGCCTCTACCACCAACTTGGGCAGCGAATTCCAGACACCCACTACCCTCTGCGTAAAAAGTTCTTCCTCATGTCCCCCCTACACCTTCTGCCACTTATCTTAAATCTATGTCCCCTGGTTCTAGAATTCTCTATCAAGGGAAACAATTTTATCCTGTCCACTATCTATTCCCCTCATAATTTTGTACACCTCAATCATGTCACCTCTCAGCCTTCTTTGTTCTAAGGAAAATAACCCCAACCTATCCAATCTCTCCTCGTAGCTACACTTTTCTAACCCTGGCAACATTCTTGTAAACCTCCTCTGCACTCTCTCCAGAGCTATTACGTCCTTCCTGTAATGTGGTAACCAGAACTGCACACAATACTCCAGTTGTGGCCTCACCAGTGTTTTATACAATTCCAACATTATATCCTTACTTTTATCTTCTACTGGTTTGAAAGGATATTGTAGGCAGGGGGATGAGATCTAGTCATTGTGATCCATGTTGGGACCAACAAATAGGCAGAGTTGAGAAAGAGGTCCTGTTTGGAGTGTACCAGGAACTAGGAGCTAAATTAAAGAACAGGGCCCTCAAGGGTTATAATCTCTGGATTATTATCCAAGTCATGTGTAAATTGACATAAGAAAATTATGGAGGTAAACAGATGACTGAAGAAGTGGAGTGGGAAAGTGGGGTTCCATTTCATTGGTCAATCGTACAGGAAGGAACTCTACTATTGGAACAGGCTCCACCTGAACGGAATTGAGACAGGAAAGGATAAATAGGGTGACCACAAGGACTTTAAGCTCGTAAATTTGGGGGGAGGGGCAGTGTGGGATGAAAAAGATAGTATAAATAGTAGTTCAAAAACAAATGGAAGGGAAGAGAGTAAAGTATCAGCTAGAAATTGTGCTTTAGGCAGACTTTAGAAAACAAAAAGATATAATTAAAATCAGGAAAGAGAAGTAAGAAATGTGTGAGTAAAACATTAGAGCAGAAAGACAGGTCAGGATATGAGTGTTCTTTATAAACACAGATTATAAGGAACAAATTGAATGAATTGCAGGCATAAATTCAACTTGAAGGGTATGACAGAGCAGCCATTATTGAGACATGGTTGCATGGTTTTAGGACTGAAAACTAAATATATTAGGTTATAAGGTCTCCAGGAAAGATGGGGAAATGGAAGAGGAGGAGGAGTAGTCTAAGTAATTAAGGGTGAAATCACCTAAATGACAAGAGCGGATATTAAAAGGCATAAGCAGGCAATGGAGACTTTATGGGTAGAATTAGGAAATAGAAAAGAATTTAAGACTCTAGTGGGTGTTGCATACAGGCCCTCCAATAACAACTGTAATGTCCATTACAAGCCTACCGACTCCCACAGCTACCTCAACTACAGCTCCTCACACCCCGCTTCCTGTAAAGACTCCATCCCATTCTCTCAGTTCCTTCGCCTCCGTCGCATCTGTTCTGATGACGCTACCTTCAAAAACAGCTCCTCTGACATGTCCTCCTTCTTCCTTAACCGAGGTTTTCCATCCACGGTCGTTGACAGGGCCCTCAACCGTGTCCGGCCCATATCCCGCGCATCCTCCCTCACGCCTTCTCCTCCTTCCCAGAAACATGATAGGGTCCCCCTTGTCCTCACTTATCACCCCACCAGCCTCCGCATTCAAAGGATCATCCTCCGCCATTTCCGCCAACTCCAGCATGATGCCACCACCAAACACATCTTCCCTTCACGGCATTCCGTAGGGATCGTTCCCTCCGGGACACCCTGGTCCACTCCTCCATCACCCCCTACTCCTCAACCCCCACTTATGGCACCTCCCCATGCCCACGCAGAAGATGCAACACCTGCCCCTTCACTTCCTCTCTCCTCACCGTCCAAGGGCCCAAACACTCCTTTCAAGTGAAGCAGCATTTCACTTGCATTTCCCCTAACTTAGTCTACTGCATTCGTTGCTCCCAATGCGGTCTCCTCTACATTGGAGATACCAAACGCAAACTGGGCGACCGTTTTGCGGAACACCTGCGGTCTGTCCGCAAGAAAGACCCAAACCTCCCTGTCGCTTGCCATTTTAACACTCCACCCTGTTCTCTTGCCAACATGTCTGTCCTTGGCTTGCTGCATTGTTCCAGTGAAGCCCAACGCAAACTGGAGGAACAGCACCTCATCTTCCGACTAGGCACTTTACAGCCCTCCGGGCTGAATATTGAATTCAACAACTTTAGATCTTAAACTCCCCCTCCCCCCATCCCCACCCCGTTTCTTTTCCACCCCCCCCCCACTTTTTTTTTTCAATAATTTATATAGATTCTTCTTTCCCCACCTATTTCCATTATTTTTAAATCTAAAACTAAAACCTCTAGTCTTTCCACCCCACCCCCACTAGAGCTGTACTTTGAATATCCTGTCTTCCATTCTTAATTAGCACTTTTCTCAGACAAAGACCACCACCTTCAACACCTCTTTGACCCTTTTGTCTGTGACATCTTTTGATTATCTGCTCATCTCCACAATCATCACACCACACCCTCAATGTGTCTCTTCCCGCCCCCCCCACCCACCTTAAACCAATTTATATTTCTCCTTTCTTCTAACTATGCTCCAGTTCTGCCGAAGGGCCATGAAGGCTCGAAACGTTGACTGATTTCTTCTCCGCCGATGCTGCCAGACTTGCTGAGTTTTTCCAGGTAATTCTGTTTTTGTTTTGGATTTCCAGCATCCGCAGTAGCTTTTAGCTTTTTGTTTTTACAACTGTAATGTGGTGGATTATATAAATGCAGAGTTTAGACAAGCATATAGCAAAGGCAGAGTGGTTTTAATGGGGAGATTTTAATTTCCTTATAGATTGGATTAAGCAGGCTTGTGTATGTCAGAAAGGTAGTGGATTTCTTGAGTGTGTTCAGGAAGGTTTTCCACAATAATATGACCTAGAACCAAGAAGGGGGCATGCCATATTGATCTAGTAGTGCCTAAAAAAAAGCCAGATTTAGTTAAGAGCCAACAGTATTGAACATTTATCTAATAGTGATCATGATATGCTCAAATTCAATGTAGTGTTTGAAAGGGAAAAATGCAAAAAAGCTATGAAAATTCTCAATTTATGCAAGGCTAACTTCAATACATTGAGATAGAGAATGTCCACAGTAACCTTGGCAAATCTGTTAACAGGTAAAATGTCAGAAGATTAGTGGGAGGTTTTCAAAGAGAATTTAGTGTGGTGCAGAACCAGTTTATACCTCTAACAGACAGAACTCTATTTGCCAAAGAAGGCAGCCATGCCTAACGAAAGAGAAAAAAAAAATAAAAGCATGCATAAATGTAAGAAATAGCACATACCCTGATGAAAGGAAGAGTTACAAAGAACAGCAAAGGGTGACAAAACAGGTAGTAAGAGCTACAAAAGGGGAGCATGAAAAGAAGCTTGCAAAGAGCATCAAAATTAACAGAAAACCTTTTCTTCCAATTATATTAGGAAAAAGATGGTGGTCAAGAGCAACATGGGCCCCTTGAAAACTGGTAACGGTATTTTCTGTCAAAGTAAAGAAATGGTGGACATTTTCATCAGCATTGATAGTGTGGAAGAGGCATGCCAGAGATCCCAAGGAAATATATACTGATTTAGGGACAGGGACTCACAAAAATTAATATAAGCAGAATAATATAAAGAGAATAATGGTACCAAAGAGGGACAAAACCTAAAGACCAGATGGTTTCCATGGCAGGGTTTTAAAAGAAAGTGGAGATGAGAACATTGCAATCCCCTAACTATAATCTTCCAAAATTGTCTTAATTCAGGAACCACTCCTTTAGAGATTAGAAAATTGTGCATGTCATTCTACTAATTAAGGAAGGTGAGAGGGGAAATCTAAGGAATTACAGACCAGTTAGTCTAACATCTGTTGTCAAGAAATTACTAGAGTCTACCTTTAAGGACAGAGTAACTGAACACCTTGAAAATTTCCAGCTGATTAGAGATGGATTTATAAGTGTAGTAGGCCATGTCTGATGTACCTGATTGAATATTTTGAAGAGGTGACTAAAGTAGTGGACAGGGGAATGCTTATGGGTGTTATGCATATGGACTTCCAGAAGGCATCTGAACTTCCAGAAGGCATCTGATAAAGTCCCTTATAAAAGACTGTTAGTTAAAATTGAAGCTCATGGAATTGAAGGAACATTACTGAGCTGGTTAGGAAATTGGCTGAATAGTAGGAGACAGAGTGTAGAAATAATGAGGATGTACTTTAGTTGGCAGGATGTGACAAGCGGTGTCCCACAAAGATCTCTGTTAGTGCTTCAAACTATTCACTGTACTAACTAACAATTTAGGTGATGGGCTAGAAAGCCACATATCCAAGTTTTCCAATGACACCAAGATAGGCAACACTGTAAGTAATGTAGATGAAAGCATAAAATTACAAAGGATCTCAATAAATTAATTGAATGGGCCAATATGGATTTTAATGCAGGCACATGCGAGGACATCCATTTTGGAGCTAAAAAGGATAAAACAGTACTTTCTAAATGTTGAAAGCTAGAAACAGGAGGCAAGAAGAGGCTAGTTGATCCAGGAATATAGATCGTTGAAATGTCATGAACAGGTACAGCGAATGATCAAAAAGGCTAGTGGAATGCTTCAAACTGAAGGGATATTAATATTGCGTCAGTTGTATTATAGATCTGGTTGCAAACCATCTATTTTTTGAGCAGTTGACCAGTAGTTTTTTTTTAATTCGTTCATGGGATGTGGGCAAAACTGGCTGGGCCAGCATTTATTGCCCATCCCTAACTGCCTTTGAGAACTGAGTGGCTTGCTAAGCCATTTCAGAGGGCATTTAAGAGTCAACCACATTACTGTAGGTCAGGTGACCTGTGTAGACAGACCAGGTAAGGTTGGCAGATTTCCTTTTCTAAAGGACATAAGTGAGCCACTTGGGTTTTTACCACAATGGTTTCTTGGTCATCACCAGACTTATAATTCCAGGTATTTTATTGAGCTCAAATTTCACCATCTGCCATGGTAGGATCCGAATCCGGGTCCCCAGAGCATTGCCCTGGGTATCTAGAGTACTAGTCCAGTGACAGTACCACTACGCCACCGCCTCCCTTCTTTTCTGGCTCTCGAGTCTTGTAGATAAAAGTAGTTTGGGGCATGCAGGATTTGTGGGGTAATTGTTGCCATTCTAAAAAGATAAACATTGATGAGTATTGTAATGCACCAATCCCATGAGGAAGGAGTGGCCGTTTGGCCGAGGTCGTGGATGGGCACCGCTGATCAATGGAGATTGAGATGGAGGATACAATGGGGCAGATACAGGCCAGTCGATGACAAATTATCAAAGCCTCTGGAGAAAGACAGAGTAAACCTGGCACAGAGACACAGCCAGAGACAGCACAGTCGGCGGTGCATCAATAGCACACAGCCATAAACCAGGTCAAACTGCTGTCTTTGCCTCCGCATCATGGGGTTGAGTATGCTGGCTGCCAGTCAATATTTGTCATTTTAAATGGAGTAACAATGAATGATTAATGAAGATGTAATAATGATTCAAAATTATAGTTAATTGCTTAGAATCTTAAGTTTTAAATTGCTCAAAAGTAGATGCTGTCAGGTGTCATTAAAAAGCTTTACTTGGCTGAAGTCTGATGACCCTTGGCCAGGTTGCAAGATACAGACCTGCATAGTCGGAAAGCATTCTATCTCACTGAACAAAACTTGAAATTGCTCATGTTGCCTTGCTTTAATCAAACCTCCCATCATCTGATCTTGGCTATCACATGGACAGATGCACAGTTTGAACTGATTCTACCTTCATAAGATAGAAAGATAGGTGGCGGAACGAGCATTTAAAAATCTTTACAAAATAGGAAGTAATTTTAATTCTAAAATGCAACAAGGAATTGCAAATTTTGGCAATGTATTTGAGAAGAAAGCATGCAATGGGAGAGCTTTAACAACACTCATGATCATTTTGGCATGAAGATAGAGTGCGAGAACAAACAAAACCATGATAATAGTGCAAACGGACATAACTTTTGAGTTTGTTATTAGCATTTGAACCCACATTGTGATTGTTGGTGTATACAAATCAATTTTTTCTACCTGTTGTCTCCCGAAAGCAACGACTTATGCTGGGTTACTATTGCTCAAGCAGTGCACACCCACTTCGATCTTTCCAAGTGACCATTTTTCATATGAGACACAGAATGGTCAGTACTAGCTGTCTGTTGACCTACAAAGTTCAATGGGGTCAAAGTCAATCTAGTCTTCATTTGATGTACATGCGAGTACTTCGATTGGGTAACGATCAGAGAAGCCCTACCCGATGTTTCCCTTTCCAAATCCACACATAGAGACTGATTCGAAACCAGGTTTGTCAGGTCCATAAGCAGTAAACAGATGGCTCTTTGTAAGGATATTTCTCAAGTTAATTTCTCCTCTTTCCTCCTAGGTCTCTCCAAAACAAATGTCAACTGTAGTCAAGAATCAGTGTGTGGCACTTGCAGGCACAAACCCATGCTCACTACACAGTGGTGCTTCAATATTCTTGTCTTCAATTTGTGCACTGAGCCATCAGGGAATACCAAACACTATTAAAATAAAAAAGTAATAGGATGATACGGTGTCACAACATGTCATCACTTGGTTGCCAACATTGGTGTAGGGCTGAGGATAGGTCCCTTCAGGTCTAAGGGGCGTGTGACCTATCATTACTTGCATAAGGAGAAAACCATATGTGCTTTTTTTTAAAGGAGACATTGTAAATTCCAATCTTCAGCTTCCCTCTTTCTTTGGGAGTAAATGTGTCATATGGTATAGCACTGATTCAAACATACCAGGATGATATGATCCCAGATTCAATCTCTGTGCTCAAGTGGCTGTTCTCAACGGGGGGCAACAATGCAGCTGCCAGTTAACAGCAGCATCCCCAAATGGAGAGCAGAGAGAAGAAAAACCACTGCTCCCTTTCTGGTCACTTTCCAGTTTGGAAACCAAGGTGAGAACATGGTTAGGTTAATCTGTAATACCCTCACAATTAAATCATAGTCATGAAAAATCGCCATTTAGATGATGAGCAAGTCAGCTGTAGGTGTTTGTGGAATCACACTTCAAAGATGAGAAGCAAGGTTGGAAAACTTGGCTGGAAAGTCTCTGGCTTTAAAACTACATTTAAGCTGGAGTGGCTGTCACTTGTGTCAGCAGTACAAAATCTTTATGCAGACATTTGGAATATAAAGGTAAATTCTAACTCAGTATTCCAGGAATTTACATTTCTGGAAGAATCAGGCATAGCACCGAGATGATCCGCAGTGGTCCAATGGACAGAAACTCTGACAGCATGTAATAAACACAGTGAACTGCTACAATTAATCCCCTGAGTATTTAGCTTCCATTGAATAATTTCAAATACTCTTTCTGCAACGCAATACCAATGATAATGATTTCCTAAAACTGACTTATGAAAATTGTTGTAAAATATTAAGTACATAAAATTTTTATAAGAAATGCCTGTTAAATAATGCAACACTAAAATTAGGAAGATAATCAAAAACAGTCATTTTAAAAGCAAATAATCATTAAACAGTGAGTACTGATGACATACTGGATTAGAGGAGCTGTTGAACTAGGCAGTATAAGCAACCTGAATTATGATAACAGATGGCTCTTTGTAAGGATATTTCTCAAGTTAATTTCTCCTCTTTCCTCCTAGGTCTCTCCAAAACAAATGTCAACTGCAGTCAAGAATCAATGTGTGGCACTTGCAGGCACAAACCCATGCTCACTACACAGTGGTGCTTCAATATTCTTGTCTTCAATCAAGCCACAGTCGTAACCCTTCAGTGCCTCTGCATCAACTATACATGCTAATCCAGCTTCACTGCTGTGTACTCCCCTCAAGGCAGTACTCACCATGATGCCATCACTCACTTGCTTTCCTGAAGCTTATTCATGTAATTCTGTATATAACAGGGGTGGTGCTAATGAGCAAGTGTGCCCTTGACACCTTCTTCGCTTAAAAGATAATTCTAGTTTATCAGGATTCTTTGTAATGTAACTACCCTAAATGAAGCAATGACATTTTTCAATCTCATTTATGAGTTGAATAAATAATGTTTTCTAAGGTGAATTTTTATTTCTAACAGAAAAATTAGCTTTTTCCTCTAAAAACTTAACAAAGGTTCATCAGGCTTTGCTGGTAAAAGCTGAAACCAATAAAAGAATTGCTGTGGAGCAGGCACTGTCCCCTTGACTTTATCTATTTTTATTAGAAAAATCATTGGAAGATTCCTCCTTCTGATTGCCCCAATGTCTGGCTCTCACGTAAAATCAACAACTGTATCACACATTCTTCTCAAGTCCCCTTCGAAACCCTATATTCCAACAGCTATCCCTCTCAGAACCAGAGAATAGCATGTGCACATCAGACCAAGGACATGTGCATGCTGATCATTCTGTCCTGCTACTGCTGATCTGACTGTTCCATATTCCGTTGTTTTTTTTCCTTCTGCAGACATAACTCAATTATCCAATGCCCCGCTCACAGCCTAGTTCTCAGACCAAGTGAGCCCTAAAACCCTTTGCTTTGAGACCTAATGGCTCAACTTATTTACACTCTCAACACTACTCCAGCACAACCTGATCTCTTCTCACATCATCATAGGATAGTTATAGGACAGAAGGAGGCTATTTGCCCTATCACGTCGTGCTGGATTTCTGCAAGAGAGCTAGTGCCACTTATCTCCTTTCCCTGCATGCCCTGCAAATTTTTTCTCTTCAGATAATCATACAATTTCCTTCCAATCCAGTAGGTCCTAAAGTCTGATTCAAACTAATCCTGAATGCTTTTGCTGACTTTGGACTCAGATTCTCATGGATAGCAAAGTTAACAATGCAGGGCCTAAGTGATACAATGATTTTAAGATGATTACCACTGGCCCAATTCTCACTAACTGTAAAAAAAAACACCACAAACATATTTCACAAGACAGCATGAAAAGCATAACGGAATTACAGAAACTTTAAACAGTACTCAACACTAACCAAGTGTGCGGCTCAAAAAGAGGCAAAGTTTGAAATGTCATATTTATTCAAAAAGAAAATAAATTGTGTCAAATTCCAAATCACACAGTAGCATTCTGTAACGTTTCCCAAAAAAGACAAAAAAAGGTAACTGGCAGTGAGATCTTGAAATGCACAATTCTCTTCAGATATGATCCCCAAAGTACTCTGTAGATTAAAAGTATTACAGATGACAGTGAAAGTGAGACATACCCACAAGTAAGAAAAAGATAGACAGGCGGAAACTGGAAAAAAGGTAGGGAGAAGGAAACGGAAACTGGAAGGGTGGAATATGAAAAAGATTTATTCATAAGCTACCCTACATAAGAACAACTAATGTTGGTTATAAAAGCAGGCTTGTGTATTTAATGAAGTGTTCATCAACTGTGGGAAAAAATTTGATTATCACTAACTGTCCTTTAACAGTGACAAATACAAAAGCAAAATACTTCTGATGAAAGTTCACAGAACTAAACATTAACTGTTTCTCTCTCCACAGATGCTGCCAAACCTGCTGAATATTTCCTGCATTTTCTATTTTTATTCCTTAACAAATACTGTTCCAAATGTTGCCACCACCCACCAATTCAATTCCTCCAGTGATCTAAATTCCACTGCTATTTCTTCATGGAGAGCAAAACAATGTTAGAAGTTACACACAAATGGTTTGCTGTCTAGTAAAACTGTTCTGCAAAATGAAAAGATGAACATTGCATAGATCCCCCAACAGCTGACCTCAAACACCATACTTTGAAAGCCAATCAATGTTGTTCGTATTGAATTTTCACCAGTACAACCCAGAGGCAAATCTAATCTGCTAGATGTCAGTCGTGCATGGAATGATGTTAAGCTGACATACTCACCTGCCAACAGGACCATTATTAATCCCACCCTTATGAGAAAACACTAAATACACTGGGGGTGACATAGTAGCTTCACTGTTCAGGAGTTGGTTTCCCAGAGAGCTGAAGGTACAAAATCTCAGGCCTGCCTGTCAGTCAAAATTATCTGCCACAGGAGTTAAGTTCTCAGTTGGATCACTAGATAAAACCACTCAGGAGAAATACTTTGCCCCAATTTTGTTTAGGAATCTGTAATAAATATAGAGGTTAGTGTTATGAAAAGACTAAAACTATTAAGTGTGTACCAGGTGGCAGATTCCATTGACTATTTAAAGGACATGTGTGTGATTGGACCAGGATTTGTGGAATTCAGATTCACAGATTGTGCTAGAGAATCGAAGAAGCTCATATTATTTACAAAAAACATAGCAAGGTGCCAGTTAGGGAGTTATAACTAGCTGATTCATCACTGATAGTATACATTTTGCAGGGCATTACTGATAGTTGCCTGTAGAGCATAAAGGCTATTAAGAACAACTGACATAGTTTTGAAGCCACAGGTTTCCTTTCTTGGGAGGGGGTGGCGCTACTGAATATTTCCAAATCGATTTAAACGGTCATCAGCACATATCCAGTGGATACATTTGATTTTGAAAGGGGCCATATTTGAGATTTCTGAAGAAGCTAAGTATGGATTTTAATGACAAACTAACCAAGTAGATTGAAAACTGGTTTGGCAATAGAGAATAGATGGTGATGATAAACAGCTAAGAGTAATGACTAGGGACATTGTGCAGGAACCTATTGCAAATACATCACCGTTCATGAATGTAGGGAACACTGAACTTCCCTTAATATTATGTTATTTGATTACTACTGAAGGGATAAATCACACTAAAAAGAATACAGTTGCTTTAAATATTTGGACAAATTAATTAAATAAGTGGCATTTAATATGATGGGATGTTTAGTAATGCATCTGGCACATAGAAACAAGTGCAATAAACAGGTACTGCCCAATTACTGAAGGTGGTGTAGTGGTAATGTCACTGGACTAGCAATCCAGAGGCCCAGGCTAATGCTCTGTAACACAGATTCAAATCCCGCCATGGCAGCTGGTATAATTTAAATTCAATTAATAAATCTGTAATCTGTAATTAAAATGGAATGGTTACCATGAAAGTATCAGGAATTGTCTGCTGTCCTTATGTGGTCTGGCCTACATGTGACTCCAGATCCACAGAAATGTGGTTAACTCATAAACGCTCTCTGAAATGGCTAGGAAGCCATTCAGTTGTTACAGGAAAAGTCAAAAAGAAATGAAACCGGACAGGCCACCTGGCATCGACCCAGGAACTGGAAACCACACCAGCACACCCGGCCTTGTCAACCCTGCAAAATCCTCTTTACTAACTTCTGGGGGCTTGTGCCAAGAGCTGTCCTAGTCAAATTAGACTAGTCAAGAAAAATGGGTGAACTGAATCATACCTTACAGACAATGACCCCGGCATCACCATCACAAACCATGGGTTTGTGCCTGGTGGGACAGGACATACCCACCAGAGGTGGCAACACAATGGTAAACAGTCAGGAGGGAGTTGCCCAGAAAGACTTCAACATCGACTCTGGACCCCATGAAGTCTCATGGCGTCAGGTCAAACATGGGCAAGGAAATCTCCTGCTGATTACTCAGACTCAGACGTTTACAGCACAGAAGGAGGCAATTCACCCATTGTGTCCACATGATCAACAAAGATCTGACTACACTAATCCCATTTTCCGGCCCTTGGCCCATAGCCATGGAGGCTATGGCAATGAAAGTGAATGTCTAAATATTTCTTAAATGTTACGAGAGTTTCTGATTCAACCACTCTTTCAGGCAAATGAGTTCCAGACTCCCACCACCTTGTGGGTGAAAAGATTTCTCCTCAACTCCCTTCTTAGCCTTCTACCTCTTACCTTAAATCTATTCCCCTTGGTTATTGACCCCTCCACTAATGGAAAAAGTGGCTTCCTATCCACCCTATCTATGCCCTTCATAATCTAGTACACCTCTATCAGGTCCCTTCTCAACCTTCACTGCTCCAAGGAAAACAACCCCAGCCTATCCAATCTTTCCTCATAGCTCAGACCCTCCAGCCCAGGGAGCATCCTGGTAAATCTCCTCTGCACCCTCTCCAGTTCAATCACATCCTTCCTATAATGTGGTGACTAGAACTGCACACAGTACACCAGTTGTGGCCCAACCAGCGTTTTATACAGTTCCAGCGTAACCTCCCTGCTCTTTCATTCTATGCTTCGGCTAATAAAGGCAAGTATCCCATATGCCTTTTTATCCACCTTATCTACCTGCCCTGCTACCCTCAGGGATCAATGGATATGCACACCAAGGTCCCTCTGATCTTCAGTACTTTCCAGGGTGCTACCATTCATAGTGTAATCCCTTGCCTTGTTAGCTACCTACCGTCGCCCCACCCCTCCCCAACATCCCATAGCTGACGAATCAATAGTCCTCCAGGTTGAACACCACTTGGAAGAAGTACTGAGGGCAGCAAGGGCACAAAATATACTCTGAGTAGGGGACTTCAATGTCCATCACCAAGAGTGGCTTAGGAGCACCACTACGAGCCCTAAAGGACAAACCTGCTGGACTGCATCTGCGGCAGGTGGTGAGGGGACAAACAAGACGGAAAAACCTGCTTGACCTCATCCTCACCAATCCACCTGTCGCAGATTCATTGGTCCATGACAGTATCGGTAGGAGTGACCACTGCACAGTCCTCGTGGAGATGAAATCCCATCTTCACATTGAGGATGCCCTCCATGGGTTGTGTAGCACTACCACTGTGCTAAATGGGATAGATTTTAAACAGATCTCGAACCTCAAAGCTGGGCATCCATGAGTCACTGTGGGCCATCAGCAACCACAGGATCGTATTCAACCATAATCTGTAACGTCATGCCCTGGCAAATCTCCCACACTACCATTACATGAAGCTGGGGGAACAATCCTGGTTCAATGAAGAGTGCAGAAGAGTATGCCGGGAGTAGCAGCGGGCATACTAAAGATAAGGTGTCAACCTGCTGAAGCTACAACACAGGACCACTTGCATGCCCAACAGTTGAAAGGGCATGCAATAGGCAGAACTAAGCGATCCCACAACCAATGGATCAGATCTAAGCTCTGCAGTCCTGCCACATCCAGTTGTGAATGGTAGTGGACAATTAAACAACTAACAGAAGGCTGAGGCACTACAAATATCCCTTTCCTCAATGATGGGGGAGTCCAGCACACCAGTGCAAAAGACAAGGCTGAAGAATTTGCAAGGATATTCAGCCAGAAGTGCCCAGTGGAAAATCCATCTCGGCCTCCTCCTGAAGTCCCCAGCATCACAGATGCCAGTCTGCAGCCAATTTGATTTACTCCACATGATGTCAAGAACATGCTGAAGGCACTGGATACTGCAAACGCTAAAGGGCCCTGGCAGCATTCTGGCAATCGTACTGAAGACTTCTGCTCCAAAACTAGCCGCACCCCTAGCCAAGCTGTTCCAGTACAGTCACAACACAGACATCTACCTGGCAATGTGAAAAATTGCCCATGTATGTCCAGTCACAAAAAGTAGGATAAACCCAACCTGGCCAAATGCCACCCCATCATTCTACTCTCGATCATGAGCAAAGCAATAGGCAGTGCTATCAATCAGCACTTACTCAGCAATAAGTTGCTACATGATGCTCAGTTTGGGTTCTGCCTAAGGCCATTCAGCTCCTGGCCTCATTGCAGCCTTGGTCCAAACACGGACAAAAGAGTTGAACTCCAGAGGTGAAGTGAGAATGGCTGCCCTTGACATCAAGGCAGCATTTAACTGAGTGTGGCATCAAGGGTCTGCACTGGAGTGCTGTGTTTGGCTGTAGTAGAGAGCTTCAGTTGAAAATTGATGACTGAGGGAGTTTAAGGGTTAAATTCTACCTAAAGTTTAGTCTTTCTTTAATTTAGCAATTAACTAAAAGCTGCTGTTAGGTTTGAAAGAGGGCGAGTTTTAGTCCAGCCTTAAAATAGGGCTCATACAGGCTCTGGTGCAACTTCAACTAGTTAATTAGATAATTGGCTTAATCAGGTTTTCAGAGGCTAGCTTCAGAGAGTATGAAAAGTAGGCTATCTATTAGTGCTGACTTTGTCTGCCCTGGAGTGCTGTGTTTGGCTGCAGTAGAGTGCTTCAGTTGGAGTTTGGTGACAGGGAGTTCGGTGAGGAGGTGCTCCTTTATTTTTCTAACTTTCCTCAGAAAGAAGAGCGGTGGCCTTAGTAAGTAGGAACTGGTTTATTATTATTAAATTAGAAAAGTGTAATATTTTTAAAATCCCTATACTTGGATTTAACTGCAAAGTGCCAGGAATAAGGGAAATCTAGGGCCAATATAATAAAGTAATACAAATAATCCAAAGTAGAATAAAGTTAATGTAAGGGAAGTAGAGTTAAGGCATAGCAGGGCAACTCAGTCAAGTGGAATGTGTGTCCTGTAATATGTGCAAAGTCATGGACGCTACCGGTGTCCTCTATGACCACATGTACATGAAGAGCTGTCAGCTGCAGAAACTTGAGCTCTGGGTTTCAGAGCTTGAGTGGCGGCTGGAGTCACTGTGGCACATCCGCGAGGCTGAGAGCTATGTTCAAAGAGGTGGTCACACCACAGCTTAAGGGCCACTTAGAGAGGGAATGGGTGACCACCAGGCAGTCCAAGAGAAGTATGCAGGTAGTGCAGTAGTCCCCTGGGGTCCTGCTCACAAATCGATTTTCCGTTTTGGAAGCTGGTGAGGGTGCTCGTTCCTTGGAGGAGTGCAGTCAGAGCCAAGTTTGTGGCACCATGAGCGGCTCGGCTGCACAGGAAGGGAGGAAGAAGAAAGGGGATTCATTGGTGAGGGGAACAGACAGGCACTTCTGTGGCTGTAGACGTGACTCCAGGATGGTATGTTGCCGCCCTGCTGCCCAGGGTCAAGGATCTTGCAGAGTGGCTGCAGGACATTCTTCTGGGGGAGGGTGACCCGCCAGAGATCGTGGTCCACATTGGGACCAATGACTTATGTAGGAAGGGGAATGTGGTCCTGCAAACAGAATTTAGGGAGCTAGGTAGAATATTAGCAAGCAGGACGTCTAATGTAGTAATCTCTGGATTGCTCCCAGTGCCACGTGCCAGTGAGTACAGAAGTAAGAGGATAAGGCAGATGAATGCGTGGATGGAAAGATGGTGTAGGAGGGAGGGGCTTTAGATTCCTGGGACACTGGGACTGGATCTGGGGGAGATGGCACCTGTACAAGCCGGACGGGTTGCACCTGAACAGAGCTGGGACTGAGTTTCTTGCGAGGCATTTTGCTAGTGCTGTTGGGAGGGCTTTAAACTAACTTGGCAGGGGTGTGGGAACCAAGAAAAAATATGAGAGAGGAATATCAGGGTGCACAAAATACTGGGAGGGACAGATAGCACTAATATAGAGAATAGTAAATTAATAGATAAAGTCAGGGTAAGTGAGAAAGTAACAAAATCTAAATCAGGATTACTATGCATGTATGTGAATGCACAGAGTATAGTAAATAAGATTGGGGAGTTACAGGCGCAATGTGGAAATATGATGTTGTGGCAATAACAGAGACCTGGCTCAAGGAACCGCAGAACTGGGTGTTAAATATTCCTGGGTACAAGGTGTTCAGAAGAGATAGGAAAGGAGGAGGGGTGGCGGTATTGGTTAAGGAGAGCATTGCAGTACTGGAGAAAGAAGATGTCCCAGAGGATTCAAGGACAGAATCAATTTGGCTAGAGTGAAGGAACAAAAAGGGTGCAATTACATTGCTCAGTGTGGTCTATAGGCCGCCAAATAGTGAGAAGGACATAGATCAAATCTGCAGGGAAATTACAGAGAGATGCAGGCTGGGACAGTGGTAGTGTAAAGGGTGGAGAGGGGAAAAAGTTCCTAGATTGTGTTCAGGAGAATTTTCTACAGCAGTGTGTGTCCAATCCAACAATGAAAGACTTGGTTTTTGGAAATGAGGTGGACCAAGTAAATCAAATGTCAGTGGGGGAACATTTAGGAGACAGTGATCATTGTATTGTACGTTTTAGGTCGATGACAGAAAAGGACGATGGGCAATCCAGAGTAAAAAATAATTAACTGGACAAGCACTGACTTCAATGGGGCGAAAACGGAGCTGGGCCAGATAGACTGCAACGAAAGATTGGCAGGAAAAACTGTAGCTGAACAATCGGCCACCTTCAAAAAAGAATTGGTTCAGACACAGTCAAGGTATATTCCATCGAAAGGCATAGGTAGGGCAAACAAGTCCAGAGCTCCCTGGATGAAAAAGGAGATTGAAGTTAAGATAAAGAAGAAAAAGTGCACTTATGACAGGTGTCAGGTAGAAAATACAATTGAGAACCAAAAGGTATGCAGAAGGTTCAGAGGGGAGGTAAAAAGCATATTAGAGAAGTGAAGAGGGATTATGAGAAAAGACTGGCAGCCAACATAAAGGGGAATCCCACAGTCTTCCATTGGCGTATAAATAGTAAAAGGGTGGTAGAAGGAGTAGGGCCGATTAGGGACCTAAAAGGGAATTTACACATGGACGAAGGGGCCATGGCTGAGGTATTAAGTGAATACTTTGCATCCGTCTTTATTAAGGAGGTAGATACCCAGGCCATCGTGACAGATGAGGAAACTCTGTCACTAGAAGGGTTCAAAATTGATAAGGAGGGAGTGTTGAATAGACTGCTGGTACTTAAGGTTGACAAGGCACCGGGACTGGATGAGATGCATCCAAGGTTATTGAAGGAAGTGAGAGTAGAAATTGCAGGGGCTCTGGCCATAATCTTTCAGTCTTCCCTAGACTCAGGGGTGGTGCCAGAGGATTGGAGAATTGCAAACATTACGCCCTTGCTCAAAAAAGGTTGAAGGGATAAGCCCAGCAATTACAGACCAGTCAGTTTAACTTCAGTGGTGGGCAAGATTCTAGATACAATTATTCGGGATAGAATTAGTAGTCACATGAAAAAATATGGGATTGATTTTTAAAGGGAAAATCGTGTTTAACTAACTTGCTGGAGTTTTTTGAAGAGGTAACAGAAAAGGTCGATGAGGGTAATGCTGTTGATGTGGTGTACATGGACTTTGAAAAGGTATTTGACACAATGCCACACGACCGACTTGTGAGAAAAGTTATTGCTCATGGAATAAAAGGGATAGTAACAACGTGGATACAAAATTGGCTGAAAAATAGAAAGCAGAGAGTAATGGTCAATGGATGTTTTTCGGGCTGGAGGAAGGTTTGTAGTGGAGTTCCTCAGGGGTTGGTATTGGGACCCTTGCTTTTCTTGATATATATTAACCTGGTGTGCAGAGGACAATTTCAAAGTTTGCGGATGATGTGAAGCTTGGGAATGTTGTGAACTGTGAGGAGGATGGTGTGAACTTCAAGAGGACATAGACAAGTTGGTGGAGTGGGCAGATAGGTGGCAGGTGAAGTTCAATGCGGAGAAGTGTGAGGTAATGCATTTTGGTAGGAAGAATATGGACAGACAATATAAAATAAAGAGTGAAATTTTGAAGGGGGTGCAGGAGCACAAAGATTTGGGTGTATATGAGCATAGATCATTGAAAGTGGCAGGACAGGTAGAGAGAGCAGTTAATAAAGCATATAGTATCCTGGGCTTTATTAATAGGGGCATAGAGTACAAGAGCAGGGAAGTTATGCTGAATTTATTTAAGACCCTTGTTAGACCTCAGCTGGAATATTGTGTACAGTTCTTGGCACCATATTAGAGGAAGGATGTGAATACATTGGAGAGAGTGCAGAAGAGGTTTACAAGAATGGTCCCAGGGAAAACTTCAGTTTTCAGGAAAGATTGGAGAAGTTGGGACTGTTTTCCTTGGACAAGAGAAGGCTGAGAGAAAACTTGATGGAAGTTTTCAAAATCATGGGGGGGCTGGACAGAGTAAATAGGGCGAAGCTGTTCCCACTCATAAACGGATCAAGAATGAGAGGGCACAGATCTAAAGTGATTTGCAAAAGAAGTAAATGCAATGTGAGAAAAAACTTTTTCACATGAGTGATTTGGGTCTGGAATGCACTGCCTGGAAGTGTGGTGGAGGCAGGTTCAATTGAGGCATTCAAGAGGGCGTAAGATGATATTTTGAATAGAAACAAGGTGCAGGGGTACAGGGAAAAGGCAGGGCAATGGCACTAGGCCACAATGCTCATTCGGAGAGCCAGTGCAGACACAGTGGGCCAAATGGCCTCCTTGTGTGCCTTTAAGACTCTGTGATTTCGTGATTCTGTGAAGGAGCCAGAGCAAAACTGGAGTCAAGGGGAAAACCTCTCCACTGGTCGGAGCCAAAGGTTGTTGGAGGTCAATCATCTCAGTCCCAGGACATTGCTGCAGGAGTTCCTCAGGGTAGTGTCCAAGGCCCAACAATCTTCAGCTGCTTCATCAATGACCTTCCCTCCATCATAAGGTCAGAAGTGGGGATGCTTGCTGATGATTGCACAATGTTCAGCACCATTCGTGACTCCCCAGATACAGAAGCAGTCCATGTGCAGCGAGGCCTGGACAACATTCAGGTTGGGCTGATGTGTGGCATGGTTACTTGCCACTTAGGTGCCAGGCAATGACTAACTCCAACAAAAGAGAATCTAACCATCTCCCCTTGACATACAATGGCCTTCCGTTGCTGAATCCTTCACTATCAGCATCAAGTGGGTTACCATTGACCAGAACCTAAACTGGACCAGCTATATCAACATTGTGGCTACAAAAGCAGGTCAGAGGCCGGGAATTCTGTGGAGAGTAACACTCCTCCTGATTCCCCAAAAGCCTGTCCACCATCTAAAAGGCACAAGTGAGGAGTGTGATGGAATACTCTCCATTGCAGAGATTAGTGCAGCTCCAACATCATTCAAGAAGCTCGACACCATCCAGGACAAAGCTTGATTGGCACCCATCCACGACATTAAACATTCACTCCCTCCATCATTGACGCACAGTGGCAGCAATGTGTACCAGCTACTAGATGCACTGCAACAACTCACTCAAGGATCCTTCGACAGCACCTTCCAAACTGGCGACCGCTAACACCTATAATGACAAGGACAGCAGAAGCATGGGAATACCACCACCTGCAAGTTCCCCTCCAAGCCCCACGCCATCCAGACTTGGAACTATATCACTGTTCCTTCTCTGTTGCTGGGTCAAAACCTGGAACTTCTTTTCTAACAGCACTGTGGATGTACCTTAACCACATGGACTGCAGTGGTTCAAGAAGGCACCTCACCACGACCTTCTCAAGGATAATTAGGGATGGGCATAAATGCTGGCCTAGCCAGTGAGCCCACATCCAGAGAAAGAATAAATTTAAAAAAGGAAGAGCAAGATTTAAGTATGATTATTGCTCCTGCACTAAAAAAAATGAATACCAGGATATTGCCAGCAAGTTGAATCATGCCTTGGAATGCATTTACCAATTAAAACTAAAAGCCACAATAGGATTACCTCAACCTTCTCTAAGTCCCAGATAAGAGCCAGAACCAGAAATATCTGTCTTTATTTGGCATGAGTTTAAAATAGATTCACTAAGGAATAGTCAGGTTCAAGATGGATAGTGCTTTCTCTTTGCTAGGTTTCAAAGTTTTTGGAGACCGACAGCTTGTATTAGGACTGAGATTTATGTTCAGGAATCCAAGTTATTTTGGTCTAAAATGATTTGGTTGAATAAGTAAGTAGTTCTGTCTTCCTGACTGTAAGTTACTCAAGTTTGGGTAGATGCACTCCATTTCTTAATGAGCATGAACCTTCAGCACATATCTGTCCTTAATTTGGTAGTAACTGACAATGTTATGTAGGTAGGCCTAAGGATGCTTGTTGTAGAGAATAGAAAAAAAAATCACAATGATCATAAGACGTAGAAGCAGAAGTAGGCCATTCGGCCCATCGAGTCTGCTCCACCATTCAAAGAGATCATAACTAATCTGATAACCCTCAACTCTACTTTCCTGCCTTTTCGCCATAATCCTTGATTCCCTCAGCAGGTCTGACAGCATCTGTGGAGAGGAAGACAGAGCTCATGTTTCGAGTCCGTATGACTCTTCATCAGAATCTTCATCTGTTCTGATGAAGAGTCATATGGACTTGAAACATTAACTCTGTCTTACTCTTCACAGATGCTTTCAGACCCGCTGAGATTTTCCTGCTATTTTTGTTTTTGTTTCACATTTCCAGTATCAGCAGTATTTTGCTTTTACCCTTGATTCCCTTACTCATTAAAAATCTATTTATCTCAGCCTTGAATATACTCAACAACCCAGCCTCTACAGCCCACTGCGGTAAAGAATTCCACAGATTCACTGCCCTCTTGAGAGAAGAAATTCCTCCTCATCTCTGTCTTAAATGGGTGACCCCTTACTCTGAGATTATGCCCTCTGGTCCTAGACACTCCCCACAAGGGGAAACAACCTCTCAGCATCCAAACTGTCAAACCCCCTAAGAGTCTTATATGTTTCAATAAGGTCGTCTCTCATTCTTCTAAATTCCAATGAGTACAGTCCCAACCTACTCAGCCTCTCCTCATAAGAAAATCCCTCCATACCCGGGATCAACCTAGTGAACCTTCTCTGGACTGCCTCCAATGCCACTAGATCTTTCCTTAGATAAGGGGACCAAAACCGTTCATAGTATTTTAGGCGTGGTCTAACTAGTCCCTTGTTTAGTTTTAGCAAGACTTCCCTATTTTTATACTCCATTCCCTTTGAAATGAAGGCCATCATTCCATTTTTCTTCCCTATTACCTGCTGAACTTGTATGCTAGCTTTTTTTGATTCATGCTGTGCTGTGACTCTGTGCTGCAGCTTTCTGTAGTCTTTCTCCATTCAAATAATATTCAGCTCCTCTCCTTTTCCTGCCAAAATGCATAACCTGACATTTTCCCACATTATACTCCATCTGCCAAGTTTTTGCCCACTCACTTAACCTGTCTATATCCCTCTGTAGACTCCTTGTGTCATCCTCACCACTTGCCTTCCCACCTATTTTTATGTCATCTGCAAACTTGATGATAGTACATTCACTTCCCTCATCCAAGTCATTAATATATATTCTAAATAATTATGGCCCCAGCACTGATCCCTGTGGCATTCCACTAGTTACAGGTTGCCATCCTGAAAATGCGCCCCTTATCCCAAATCTGTCTTCTTATTAGTCAGCCAATCCTCTACCCATGCTAACATACTACCCACAACAGCATGGGCTCTTACCTTATTAAGTAGCCTTATGTGCAGTACCTTATCGAACGCCTTTCGGGAAATCCAAATATATTACATCTACTGGTTCCCCTTTATCTATCCTGCTTGTTGCCTCCTCAAAGAATTCCAGTAAATTTATCAGGCATGATTTCCCCTTCATGAAGCAATGCTGACTCTACTTGATTATATTATGGATTTCTAAATGTTTTGCTATTACATCCTTTATAAACATTTACCAATGATGGATGTTAAGCTAAATGGCCTATAGTTACCTATTTTTTGTCTTCCTCCCTTTTTGAATAAGGGTGTTACATTGGCAGATTTCCAATCCTGTGACTTTTCCAGAATCTAAGAATTCCTGGAAGATTACTACCAGTGCATCCACTATCTCTGTAGCTGCTTCCTTTAATATCCTAGGATGCAACCCATCAGGTCCAGGGGACTTATCGGCCTTTAGCCCCATTAGTTTCCCTAGTACTTTTTCTCTAGTGATAGTTGTTGTATTTATTTCCCCCGCCCTCTTTTGCCCCTTGATTATTCAGCATTTTTGGAATGCTATTAGCGTCTTCTACCATGAAGACTGATGCAAAGTATTTATTCAACTCCTCTGCCATTTCCTGGTTCCCCATCATTATTTCCCCAGCCTCATTCTGTAAGGGGCCTATGTTCACTTTGGCCTCTCTCTCCCTTTTTATATATTTAAAGAAGCTCTTACAGTCCATTTTATATTACTTGCTAGTTTACCCTCAAAGCTCATTTTCTCCCTCTTTATTATTTTTTTGGTCATCTTTTGTTGGTTTTTAAAGCTTTCCCAATCCTCTGGCTTACCACTAATCTTTGACACATTGTATGTTTTTTCTTTCAATTTGATACTATTTCCTTAACTTCCTTGGTTAACTGTGGTTGGTTTATCCCCTTCCTAGAATCCAACTTCCTTGGTTAACCGTGGTTTGTTTATTCCCTTCCTAGAATCCTTCTTCCGTATATTTGGGGCTGCTCTTCTGAGATTCGGGTCAGCGCACACTGAGTAGTGGGATTTTTGGTTGGATCTGGATGGGAGAGCTGATGGTGACCCCAGCTTCAACCAGGTTTTGAAGACTGAAATCTATCTAGGACAAGGAGATGGCTAGTATGGATATGGCAGACTAGTGGTTATGGTACAGGAGTGGTAATCTGGAAATGGTGAAATAGAATGTTACCATGGCAAGTTGTGAAATTTAATTCAGCAAATTAGTTAATTTGTGGTCTGCACTGGACAAAATAACCACAGAAGCTTCCGCATTATTGTTTGGAGAATAAACCCTGGCCTGGCCTACTCATGATGCGTCAGGGAAATTAGGGTTAGACAATAAATTCCTACAAAAATATATAATCTACTGTACAGCCAGTCTCTATGGATGGCAAGCATTGACATCAAAAGAGGGATAGACTATTGCTGCATGTCTTTAAGATGTGGGAATACAGAAAGATCATTAGCTACATTGTTGAAATAATGAATGGATAATTGAAAAGCTTAGAGTCATGAAAGACAGCAGGATACTAAATATGAGATTGGCAACAGCAATGACATGACAGGCAATGCTGAAATAGAATCATACAAATGGCCACCTCCCCTCAAGACAAGATGACAACATGCAAGAAAGGAGAGAAAGAGACACAAGCATTGACATTGCACAGCAATCCTTCAACCCAAAAATGTGTGACAACATGATTTTTAATATTAACTTTTCAAAAATAGGACTTTGATCATTCACATCAAGAACAAATTCCTGAAGCCACATTCCAACAACTGCTCCTAAGTTCTGTTGCGGTAGATATGTGTCTGTTTTTGCTGCAGAAATATTTTTACTTTAAACCAACTGTGCGTGTGCAAAGTTGTTTCAAAGTCACAGTTCATAATTATTTTCCAAATGCCAGAACTGTTCCTAATGACAGGATAGGTCTGTGTAGGCAAGTGGTAACAAAGCCATCTATAGTCATCTGTACAAAGGTAGGCAGGCACACTTCAACTCCTCAGCTGGCTGACAGACAGGTTTTTGGCTGCCTATGATGGTGGCATTTATTTGAAAGCAGAGGTGGTATTGTCAAAATGTGCAGTCGTAAACCACCTAACATTGGTTGTGTGTGTGGCCTCAGAGCGCAGCTGTGCTACTCCATTCATATTAGAGGTCTGCTGTCATTAGACCTCCACTATTTTAAGTGAGACTCGTGTTGCAAGGTCTGGAAACATATACTTGATGGAGTACGGCTTCTGATATGTAATCTGTTGGAATTCATTTCCTCTGTGTAGGAAAAACTCAATACCATCATATTTTGTTCCCCAAAAAACTTAAAATTTTGCTCTACATAAATTCAACTTGACTTCAAATCTAAGAAGCATTTGCCAGGAACATAATTACCAATGCATACTGATTTGTTTTTGTCTCAGCAGCCAGGATATTGCACATTTTCAAGTTTCTGAACTAGACTATACCCTCTCTAAATATTTAAAATTTTCTTGAAAAAATATTTTTGCAAATATGAATATTCAGAAAAGATTCATAAGTTAGTAAAACAATTGTGAGCAATCTCAGTTTTCATTTATTGGAAGCACCAGGAACTTTGTTAATATGCTTAGAAATGTTATGTAGAGATATTTATAACAACATAGTTTTTAAGACCTCCTAAAGCGATATCAACTCCTCAAGATCAAAGATATTAAAGCAGTCCCATAAAATATAATTTTTTTGTAGTTTTTATTACAGAACAAAGTGGAATCTCACAGCAGTAAAGAACTCCAATCATTGAGGCTTGCAGCTGTGTAAGACCATTAAAGTACTCAACCCCCTTCAAGCTGAATCCTGCTATGCTAATTAAAATCCATCTGCACACAGCTTTTCGCTTAGTGCTTTTGTAGACAAAAGTCATGTCGCACCTGAAATTCTCTTACTACCTGAACATGCAGAGTAGCTCTGTCTCTCTAATGGCAAAACCTCATCATTTAGAGGGCTCAGTGGCAATTAGAACTATTGCATTTTAATTGGAAAACAACAATTCATGGGAAGGCAGAGGTGAAATGAGTCTTTCATGCAAGCATTCTATATATATGTGACCTAAGAAAATACAGCATAAATTACTAAAGGTTTCAGTGGTGCTTCATTTTTGTATAACATTCTAAAAATTCAGTTGGTACAGCTGTGCCATACATTAGGTCTTTATCAAAACGCATGCTGTCCCAAAAATTCTGCTATAAAATAATGATTGCTCACCTTTTTTATCTGTTGCTTCCATTAAACACATATTTCAAGGACCAAGTTTTCAAATGATGGCCACAACAAATGAAAGCATTCCTAATTTTCTACAACCACAATTGCTGGAGGTGACTGAATACATCATACGTTTTTGTCAATAATCAAATTTAATGTCATGGCTTACATAAATGTTAAAATTATTGCTGACTTAGATTTCTAGTTATTATTCTATAAAGTACTTTCATTCTGAACAGATTTAAGATGCCTCTCCCAGCCCATCTACAGTATTGCAGTGGACCTTTTAGACTGGCTGATATAGATTCTGACACAAGGCCACTTTATCCATACGCAACATGAAATTATTCCCACAATGAAAATTATAGCAATTTTCAACCATTATGCTGCCTTCTATAAGTTATGTGCCATTTAGAATGCCTGGCGTGTTGCTGCATAAAAAACCCAACCACTTAGTCAAAAAGGAATTGGTCTTACCTTGTCATCGATGTCACTCTCACTGTCACACTATTAGAAAAAGAAAATGATAAATTAGTTCTAAATCTAAATGCACATTTCAAAACTATAGAACTGAAAGTTTGATCAACTTCTGATGCAGTAAAACAATCAACAGATTGGTTTAGGGAATGGAAAAGTTTTCTTTATAAAAATAGCAGATTGGTTTCCAAAACAGGGCCAGAGAGGTAAGCATGCTAAATTACATTTCTTCACTTCTAATTTCTGGGGTGCCCCTCCCACTGTTTTTGAAGCGAGTGTTTGTTGGCAAGCTATTCAACTGTGGCACTGTCTGGTAAACCTAATTCCGATGCCTACATGTGCAATTCCTGCTTTCACTGGTTAACAACCAGGAGGGGCAATCCTGATTGATAATTTTCCTGGACAAAGAGGCCTGAGGCAAATTGTGTTCCATCCTCATCACTTCCCCAACTGAGACTAGTTAAACTTATTACATAATAAGAGTAAAATTTGGGAATTTACTGATCTGTATGTCTTACTATCACATTAACATTACATGTTGTAGTCACTCACTGAATAACTAGGAATCTCTTATGTTCTGATAAATTTGGATTGAAACAGTACATCATACTGTTACCCAGTTTAATAGAGGGGATAGCTAACTAATGCTAACTCTTAAAAAACACAGAACTTTTATCATACACAATTGGAACATGAGATTAACCAAATACGTCTTCAGACTCAAGCTGCTCTGTCACCTGGTAGGCTGTACAGTAATCTGTGGCCTGACAGTGAAACCAAGCTTTTAGGACTCAATAACACATCATGCAGATAATACTGAAAATACATCATGATGTCTGATATGTAGGAGGACTGGCATTTCACGAGAAAGTTCCAGGGTAGATTATCAAAACAAAATTCTAGGCAAAAGAATGCAAAGCTTTTATTTAGCAGCGGTTTTGACTGGTTCCAATCTCTTACTCATTTGCTACGTTACATTTCTGCACCAAATTTAAACATAAATGAGACACAAAAGTTGCATTATAACAAATCTCAATCAACTATGATATACCACCTCTGCCATAGATTATCGACTGTCTTGCAATGATTAATTTGTGTCAGTTCTACAGAAGTACTTGGAGACAAACATTGCAATGACTGAATATCATAAAGGCTGGATTAATCTTCTACTTATTAATAGGTATTTGACACCAAGGCTCTTGGGCCCATATAACAGTTATGCAGCCAAGTTATAGGGGCCCAACAAACTAGGCTGCACGACGTTCCTAATTTCTACTATGCATGCAAAGGCAATTTTTGATGGATAATTGAGTTTGCACAAACCTGCACATCTACAATTCTACTGTGAATTTCAAAGGAAGTCAACGTGGCTAACTGCTTGCAGCAAAATTAATTAACCACCCATTCTTGCGCCAGGCTGGTTAAAATAACAGCTCTTCAGTTCTTCTGAGATTGGAATGATGGACCCTCCAGCCTTACTAAAAACCAACTGTTAATCAGACCAGCCATTTTTGAGTTTGCATCAGTGGATGGTATAAGTGGAAACTGCCAAGTCGTATTGACAGGTTTACTCTAGGTAAAGTAATATCATAGCTCAAATATCAAACGTTATAATCCTTGCTCATATGTGATTTGACTGGAGTTGTTTCAGTCATGCTAGATGTTCTGTAGGGCAGCACCACAACTACAGTAATACTTATTTTTAGCCCATAGTTGTTATGCCTCCTTACATGGCAGAGCCATTCTTTACCCCGAGTTGCAGGGCGATAGCTGGTGGTCACCTGGATGAAATACAAATGGTAGCCAAATTTGGTATATGCAATGGAAGTCATTTGAGACTGCTATTAGGTTAAGGTGGTACATGTTTAAATTGTTACGCACAATACATTAATCTGGAGGTGGGGATGGTTTACTGATTCAGAGCTCAGATTTCAGTAGTTTCCAGGTCAGATTTGATGTCCATATTGCAGCATAACCATACAATTAGTGACATTGAGTTGAAGGTCAAAACCATGTATAATATACTTAGATTTTCTTTCAATCAGAAGTGGAAAAGAGGGATACTTGCAGCTAGTGCCAGAATTCCTCTAAATCCAAAGGTTGTTTCATACAATTTTCCTAAAGGAATACTTCAGGTTCACAAATATATTTGGGTCCCGTCTCCAACATCTGCTTTTCTCCTACAGCTAAAAATTCAAATGTGAACATATCCATAGAAGGTAATTTTAAAAATTTTTCTTACAGAGCAAGATAAATAAGGTCACCAGTGTTCCATTGCTCATTTTTATCATTACAACACCTGAAATTGGCATTTGTGTGGAGCACAGAAGCACATTCTGAAAGCATACTGCCCTCTCAATAGGTATTATTTTAACACTTACGTTGAACTGAAATGTCTTCAACCATCTGGGAGGACAGTATATACTGTTATGATAAATGTTACTTATAATCAATGCATGGCTCAGCAATGCAGTTGGACAATCGTAACACATGTACTACATCAACTCCTTAATACTAAATTCTTCTCATCAAGAAGTGCATCTGTTGGAGAATTAATAAAATAAATTTAAACTTGACTGCAGGTCTGATCTTGGGAAATGCCATTTGCTAAAGAAAAGCTCACAAACAAGAGCCTTTTGAGTCTTAAGGTAACAATTTCTTTATTACATTTTCACAACGCTACACTGTCAATACTTTATATGCTAAAAATATGTGGATTTCACTCAAGCAACTGTTCACCTATGTCATGATTTTACTGCTAGATTGTTCAGGGTTTGAATGTAACTTTTAGTACAGATAGACTTGAGGGCATATATTTACATAGGAACAGGAGAAAGTTGTTCAACCCTTCAAATCTGTTCTGCCATTCAATTAGATTATTGTTGATCCACCCACTTCTACAACTGATCCCCAGCATCAACAACATTTTGGGAAAGGGCTCCAGGTTTCCACTACCCTTTATATGAAGAAGTGCCTGCTGGCATCATCCCTGAACAGCTTTAAGGAAATGTCCCTTTGTTCTGGATGCCAGCATCAGTGGAAATAGTTTCCCTCTATCTACTTTATCAATCCTTTAAATCATCTTAAACACCTCAATTAGGTCAATCCTTAATCTTCTATACTCAGTTTAGAAAAAATACTAAAGTTTTACTAAGGGAAAGTCCTGTTTGACAAATTTATTAGAGTTTTTTGGGGATGTAACTAGTAGGGTAGATAATGGGGAACCAGTAGATGTAGTATACCTGGATTTCCAAAAGGCATTCAATAAGGTGCCACACAAAGTTTAACAGGCAAGATAAGGGCTCATGGAGTTGGGGGTAATATTTTAACATGGGTAGAGGATTGGGTAGAGGGTAACAGATAGAAAGCAGAGAGTGGCAAGCAATGAATAGTAGCACGCTGGATGGATCATTGCTGGAGTCCCAGCTATTTACAATTTATATTAACGACTTTGCTGAAGAGACAGAGTAATTTATCAAAGTTTGCTGATGATACCAGGCTGGGTGGGAAAGTAAGTTGTGGGGAGGACACAGAGAGGCTGCAAAGAAATTATAGACAGGTTAGGTGAGTGGGCAACAAGGTGGCAGATATAATGTAGGGAAGTGTGAAGTTATTTACTTTGGTTGTAAGAATAGAAAGGCAGAATATTCGTTAAAAGGTGTGAAACTTGTAAGTGTTGATATGCAAAGACACTTGGGTGTGCTTGTACAAGGAATGCAGCAAGTTAGCATGCAGGTACAGCAAGCAATTAGCAAGGCAAATGGCATGTTGGCCTTCATCGCAAAGAGATAGGTGTACAAGAATAAAGAAGTGTTGCTGCGGTTATACATGGTTTTGGTGAGAGCACATCTGGAAAACTGTGCAGTTCTGGTCTCCACATTTAAGAAATGATATACTTGCATTGGAGGTAGTACAGCAAGGCTCACGAAATTGGTACCTGGAATAGTGGAGTTGTTTTCTGATGAGGGGCTAAGTAAATTGGGCTCATATTTTCTGGAGTTTAGAAGAATGAGAGACAGCCTCATTGAAAACTTCAAGATTCTAAAGGGGCTTGATAGCGTAGACACTGAAAGATTGCATCCACTGGTTAGGGAGTCTAAAACACAGGGGTACAGTCTCAGGATAAGGAGCCGATCATTTAGGACTGAGATGTGGAGAAATTTCTTCACTCAAAGGGTTGCGAATCTTTGGAATTTTTTAACCCAGAGGGTTGTGGATGTTCCATCATTGAATACATTTAAGACTGGATTGACAAATGTTTAGTTTCTCAGGGAATTAAGGGAAATGGGGAGCGGGTGGGAAAATGGAGTTGAAGCCCACGATCAGCTATGATCATATTGAATAATGGAGCAGGCTTGATGGGCCATATGGTCTACTTCTGCTCCCATTCCTTGTGTTATTGTATCATATTTTGCACATTTCTGAAGATGATATAAAATGGATTAGAGAAACATTCAGCACTAAAAATATTTTTAATCTGTATGAAATAGGAACAGGAGTAGACCATTCTAGCCTGCTCTGCCATTCAATAAGACCATGGCTGATCTTGTTGTGTTTCGATTTCCACATTCCCATTTACCCCCGATAACCTTTGATTCCTTTGCCTAACAAGAATCTATTTACCTCTGCCTTAAAAATATTCAATGACCCTGCCTCCACCGCCTTGAGGCAGAGAATTCCAAAGTTGCACAACCTTCTGAGGAAAAAATTTCTCCTCATCTCTGTCCTAAAAGAGCGATCCCTAATTTTAAAACAGTGCCCCCTAGTTCTGGACTCACCCACAAGAGGAAACATCCTTTCCATGTCCACCTTGTCAAGGCCATTCAGGATCTTGTATACTCAATCAAATCACCCCTCACTCTTCTAAATTGCAGTGGAAACAAACCCAGTCTGTCCAACCTTTCCTCATTAGACAGGCCACCCATTCCAGGTAGTAATCTAGTAAACCTACTCTGAACCACCTCCAATGCATTTACATCCTTCCTTAAATAAGGCGGCCAAAACTGCACACAGTATTCGAGGTGCAGTCTCACCAATACCCTGTATAACTGAAGCATTAAATCCTTACTTTTATGTTCAATCCCTCTCGTAATAAAGGATAGCGTTCCATTAGCCTTCTTAATTACTTACTGAACCTGCATACTAACTTTTTGTGACTCGTACTAGAACACCTAGATCCCTCTGCACCTCAGAATTATGCAGCCGTTCTCCATTTAAGTAATACTCTGCTTTTTTGTTCTTCCTGCCAAAGCGAACAACTTCACATTTCCCCACATTAAATTCCATTTGCCAGTTCTTTGCCCACTCACTCAACCCATCTATATCCATCTGCAACCTCATGTCCTCTTCACAACATACTTTCCTATCTATCTTTATGTCATCTGCAAATTTAGCTACCATGTCTTCACTCCCCTCATCTAAGTCATTGATGTAAATTATAAAAAGTTGAGGCCCCAGTACAGACCCCTGTGGGACTCCACTCATCTATCCTGCCAATCCAAAAAAGACCCATTTAAGCATACTCTCTGCTTTCTGCCAGCTAGCCAATCTTCTATCCATGTTAATATGTAACCCCCTACACCATTTTCCGTGATAGCCTTTGACGTGGCACCTTATCAAATGCCTTCTGTAATCCAAGTGCAATATGTCTACAGGCTTCCCTTTATCCACAGCGCATGTTACTCCTTCAAAAAACTCCAATAAATTGATTAAACATGATTTTCTTTTCACAAAACCAAGCTGACTCTTCCCGATTGCCTTGAGCTCGTCTAAGTGGCCAGCCAAAACCTGCTTAATGATCGATTCTAATAACTTCCCTACAACTGACATCAGGCTAACTGGCCTATAGTTTCCTGTTTTCTACCTCCCTCCCTTCTTGAATAGAGGGGTTATATTTGCTACTTTCCAATCTGATGGAACCTTTCCAAAATCTAGCCAATTTTGGAAAATTAACAGCAGTGCATGGAATACCTCATTAGCCACCTCTTTTAAGACCCTAGGATGTAGTCCATCAGGACCTGCAGACTTACCAGCCTGCAGCTCCATCAATTTGCTCATTACTATTTCTCTAGTGATTTCAATTTTACCAAGTTCCTCTCTCCCTTTCACCTCCCGATTTGCAGCTGTTACTGGAATGTTTTTTGTGTCATCTATAGTGAACACAGAAGCAAAATATTTGTTCATTTCTTCTGCCATTTCCTTATTATCTACTATTAACTCCCCATTGTCACTCTCTAGAGGACCAACACTCACTTTACTTACTCTTTTCTTTTTTAAATGTCTGTAGAAACTGTTGCTATCTGTTTTTACATTTCTAGCTAGCTTCCTCTCTTACTCTAATTTCTTTCTCCTGGTTAACCTTTTAGTCATTCTCTGTCATTCTTTATGAATTAAAGTAATGACTTGGGGTGGCGGAGGGGGGCGGGGGGAGAATTTTAATTACAGTTTTGGATTTTGAGATAGAAGTGCTACCATGATCTTCAAAATAGTAATGTTAGGTGAAACACCAAAATACAGTTACATTTTTAAGTTTATTTGCGTGAAGTGGAACCCATAGCACAAACTTGCCAATGAGTTCAGAATTCCAAAACTTTGTTTTCATTCCAACATCTTAGCTGTTTTTTCCTTCTAGCTCAAAATGCAATCAGTAACCCTTAAAATCTAAGCTCAAATATTTTTATGCAATTTGTCACAATGAAATACATTTAGAACCTCTGGTATTCTGTCTAGCTATTGTGAACATTTATTCCGCTTGGGATCAGTGGAAGGACAGCCAGGAGCTTCTGTGTGGGATTTCCTTTCAGCTCCAAGGAGAAATGTTGGGAAAAGAAAATAATCCTCTGCATGCTGCACACTTATAGCCCATTCCAATTCCTGGGAAATAACAATGAAGCCCATGCATAACTTGATTTAGTTGATAAAGCAGTTGAATAACCAACAGAACTGATATTCCAGAGTAACAATGCAATGATTTTCTGTATTATTCCATCACTTAAAAAATCAGCTTCTTACAGTACCAATTTCACCTTCAGGAGGGTTGCAATGGTGGAACAATCAAAACTCCCAGGAAAGGAGATGGGACAAAGGGTGAAGTGACTGAGAGGAACCAAAGTCTAAGCAGGGAACATAACATAAGAAACAGGATCAGGAGAAGACCATGGCCAGGACTATACAGCCCTGCCACAGCATGTCTCCCCCTGGCGGATGCGGCGAGCCATTTAAATCCCCATTCAATTCGGCGGGACCATAATATCCCACTGGGTGGGAGGGGCCGTAAAATCCTGGCCCATATATCCTGCTGAGCTGCTCCACCATTCAATTTGATCATGGCTGATCTTGGGCTTGTTACAAACAGGTGAGAAGGGGTGAACTGGCTCCCCTCTATTCAATGTCATCGGTTGGTCACAACAAATGTTTAAGTTTCCTTTTCATGAGGATATGGCTATTCTAAACCAAAATGTATTTAACTATTTAAAGGTGTGAGTAATAAGGAGCCAATAAAACATGCTTTTCTTGAGTCTCATCAAGAGGAGGTTCCCTTTTGTGCCATCTCCCAGGGGCAAGGTCTATCCTCGCAACTGTCCAACTATTTGTAAAGAGTTCCTGAATTCACTGGGTGTTGAGAAATGCACAGAGCACAGAGTTAGGAACTACAGTGGGATGATCAGCTCTGACTTTTCTCTGAAGCGGAATGCTATTTTACCTGAGTATTGCTGAAAGTAGAGACATGTTATCAGAGCTTTTCATCTTGTACTCAACAGGACTGCTATGCAAGATAAACCAATAGTACGGAACAACAATTTATACTGCATGAGAAGAAAGTGCTGATTGATTGGTAGAGGTGTTGCCATGGGCATTGCAGCAGAGAATAGTTAATTATTAATGCAATTGGATAATAATTGCTGAACAATCCTGATTGTGCTAATAATTATACTGAAAACCAATTTAAGATTACCAGTCAGGGTTGAGGTGTGGCTCACTTACACATGCTAGAAGCCATATATATTCACCCTGGACCCTGTCCTTTGCAGACAGAAGGAGCCTGTCATCGCATTATGTCTTTTCCAACTAAACAAAAGCTTGGGGGACAGCCATTCTTTGGTTCATTCCCCAGGGCAATGCCTTGACCAGTGTTGGCCTGTCTGGTGTGAACTTGAAACAGAAGTGTGGCGTTTAACTGTTCTCTACTGCCTTCTCCATGGCAATGCCTCTACCAATCAGAGTCCAATTGCCAACTAATCAGCATTCTCTTCTCATGCAGTATAAACTGTTGTTCCCTTTACTGCTGGTTTATCCTGTGTAGCTGTCCTGATGAATGCAAGACAAAAAGCTCCGATAGTATGTCTCTTTTCTCAGCAATACTTAACTTCTATACTATCAAACAATTATTATTACATTTCAAACAAACTGATGTTCTCAGGGATTACTGGACAGTAAAGAAAAGGAATATTTTTAAAATACAATAATGTAAAGCCCCTAATGTCACTGAACAAGGCACAGGATCCACCGATGTGCTTTCTTAAACTTTCGAGATAACTTTTCACAAACACTTTCAAAGATGCCAAAATGACCATATTGAATTAATTGCAGTAACCAGTTAATGTGCATTACCTATGTGGACAAATATAAAGAACAAAATAAACCTTTTTCTCTTGTTGTGTGCAATAATTTAAATGCCCATTTGAAATTTATCAATATCATTTTGATCAGTATTATGAAAACAATACACCAGGTTAAAATGAATGGGACAAATTTTGGGAATGGGATGGAGGTTAGAAAAGAGAGATTATCCTTGACTTTTAGATTATTTTGTTCACTCAAAAACTCTCCTTACTATCAAATTAAATACATCATCATGGCTCACTACCTCTTTTGTTACCAGCCTTCTTGAAGTAATCATGTCTGAATATGTAACAGTGTCAGCTGTGACTCAAGTGGTAGCACTCTCCCCTCTTGAATCATAAGGTTTAGGGTTCAAGTCCCATTTCAGAACTTGAACACAAAAATCATGGCTGACAAGTACATCAAACACTGGGGGAACTATAACTAGGGGTCACTGTTTAAAAATAAGGGGTCATCTATTTAAGACAGAGATGAGGAGAATTTTTTTCTCTGAGGGTAATGAGTCTTTGGAACTCCCTTCCTCAAAAGGCACTGGAAGCAGAATCTTTGAATGTTTTCAAGGCAGAGTTAGATAGATTCGTGATAAACAAGAGAGTGATGGGTTACTGGAGGTAGGCAGGGGGTTACAGTCAGATCAGCCATGATCTTATTGAATGGTGGAGCAGGCTTGAAGGACTGAGTGCCTACTCCTGCTCCTAGTTCGTATGCTCGTATGGGAACGCTGCACTGTCAGGGGTGCTGTTTCTCATAAGACTTTAATCCGAGGACCCATCTGCCTTCAAAAGGCGGATGTAAAAGATCCCATGGCACCATTTCAAGGAAGATTAGGGGAGTTCTCCTAGGTGTCCAGATAAATATTTATCCCTCAATCAACATCACAAAAATTGATTATTTGGTCATTATCACATTGCTGTTTGTGGGAGTTCGCTGTGTGCAAAATTGTCTGCCATATTTCCTACAACAGTGGCTACACTTAAAAAAAAAAGTACTTCATTGGTTGTAAAGTGCTTTGAGATGTCTGGTGGTTATGAAAAGTGCCACATAAATGCAAGTCTTTCTTTCTTTCAGTTTTCACCTTGTAGCACAACATTCAAAACATGGCAGGTCAATGGAAGCATTATAAATAAAGTCAAGATGAAGGAAGTATCCCACAGAGCCTTGTAAGCAAGGCACTGCTAATAATATAGTGGTGCATGTGTGAGATGCATAGGCCAATACAACATGAAAAGGCTTCAACTCCCTTTGGTGCTATGAAAATGGTGACAAGAAACTGTGGAGCTCTTATGGACCTTACTTTCACAGCACAAATATTCCAGTATGTAATACCTTCCAAACTAAATTGAGTAAAGTAGCCACATTAGAAAACTATGAAGGGTTGACATGATATACAGATTTAAAATATTTCTGCACTATTTGGTTATTAAGCTATTGTTTATGGATTAGTTCCTGGTCATTTTGGTGGCACAAACCAACATTAGGTTCTTCTCCCCTCAACAAGATGTTGACTATTACTGTGCAGTACCATGAGTTCTGCTGGTCTCTCCTGTGCTTTGCCTATTCTTAATGAGTAAGACTAGTCAGCAAGTATAAACAGGCCATGCAACCACAGAGGGCATCATTACTCGACCCAATCCTGACCTCACCCAGCATTCACATTTTCCAGCAGGTATCACATAATATAGGACAGAAGCAGGGAATTTGGCTGGAATGTTTCCCTCATTACTCAGGGTTGCAGAGGCCAGTTCTAGCAGCCCTAATATTAGGTGGTGACATGGACAGAGTTGTTTCCCATTGTTAAATAGCCTGTTCACATTTACACAAGATGACCGACTGGGCGAGGTACAGGAGGTCAGAACCATATCCCAATGAGGCATTTCAGGATAGGAAGGGAGAAATGTAAAAAGACAAGCAGGTGAAACACTGTAACATTGGCTTTGCTGAAGCATATTTATTGTGTGCCTCTCTTAAACAGGTCTATAAAGACGGTAGGTAATTTGTGATAAGACCAATTAATTTTAATAGGAAGACAGTTCGTTAGTCTAGTTGTCTATTTTTGTGTTTTTTCAGTAAAGTGGACAATATCATAATTGATGCATGTTTGTTCAGTTCTCAGCTGTAACACCCATTAGTAACAGTAATGGGTATCTTATGGATGCTGCAAAGACCCAGGAGTTTAATTTAACGTGATAAATTTCCTACCAGCTTTCCACAGCAAAGTCCAATAGATCAACACAACATACACTCATCACCTACAATAATATCTGACTTTGGTAACCTTCAACATGAAGATTCTTCACCTAAATTATTGAATTTGCATAAGCTTATTTAGATTCTATAATTAACAAGAGCAAAAGAGGGGACAAGTTAAATGTAAGGAGGTTTCAGGAGGACAATAGGAAATCTTACACTTAGCTAAACATAAAACACATAAAACTTATATTTACATCACATTTCAATTATTTTATAAGTGCTAGGGTCAAAGCAAATTATTGTAATTGTATATTTTAATTAAGTTACACTGAGTCTTCTTTGCCTAACAACCATAATATCTTAACTAAGACTATGGGCGATTAACCAAGTTCAGAAACGTGCAATATTTTCCTGGCATGGTTTCCACTTCCAAATTCACTAAGAAATGGTTATCAGAATCTGACAAATGTGAACTTACTAGTGCAAATTACAATTATTTTCAATATATTAGCAGTACTGCTATATATTAAATGCAGCCGAGAGTAAGATTAGATTCTCTCATTGAACCGTACCAATATGTAACCAGGCAACTGAGCAACAGAATATGTCAGTGCTATAATTTGACGTCACCAAACAGCTGTCCTTCTTCTGCCCCTCATGGCTGGACTTCACAATGTTTTGAGGTCTGCATTAGGGTAAATGGTGCTGACCTCCAACCCCATTAAATAAATCACCACAATTGTCCTCCAAAGACTTATAACGAAAAAGTGGTCTAAGTTCAGTCACAAATGCATGAAACACACACTAGTACAATGTGCTCTTCATTTCATCGGTAACAACGATCACAACTCTCAGATTTATAAATGTTCAGAAATTCTGTAAGCCTCAAAACGTAACTGATGTGATATTCTGAGATCACTAGCTCTGGTCTAAAAAGCTTCCAACAACTGTGGCAGTGTGGCAACATCAGAGCACACAGGAGTGTCATTATCATTTTTATTTTCATTGTGGTGAATTAGGTCTTGGGAGAGAAAGAAAAATTTCCCTGGAATAAATCAATCTGTGTACCTACACACTTGAGGATATACAAAAAGACTTTATTCAGAAGAAGAGTGTCACGGGCAAAGCTACCCAACCATTATACGTCAGGGGTGTTTCCATGCTGACTTCTGTGGACATGAACATTAAAAAAAAAATCAAGCAAGCAACCTCTTTTGGTTTGATAAATGAAACAGGAACTTGTGAGGCTAGCTTTAGATTACAGACAAACAGAGAACACAAAGAGACAGCTGTAATAAAAGACATTTAGCTAGATAAAAAATGTTTGAAAACCAGAATTTAATAGGACAATTCAGCTTCTGTAGAAACATTGTTAACCATCTTTTTTCTTTGCTATTGAAGAGGCAAAGAAAAGACCCTGAATCAAGGAAATAAAAGAAGGAAAATCGAAACTGCAGTTCTGTTGTGCTGTAGTCCAAATGTATAATTAAGTAATGGGAGAGACTTCAAACTGACCCCAAGAGTTCACAGAAGTCTCTTGAGAATATTTTTTGAGGTATTCAAAAGGAGTGAACAAAACTGGTACTGTCAAAACTAGTGTAAGTCAGACGACTAATTTCTGCTCAGCACTGCCAAAAGAATGTTAACACTGAAGAAAGAGGCCGGCCTTCACCTCCCACGCAGCCCTTGTCAGTTGGACAAAGGCTCGTGTCAAAATAAGAAGTTGAAGAAATCTAAAGAATGGCAACTGTTGACAGCTATGGTGCTTGTTGAAAGATAAAGGGCTCTATTACCTGGAGTTTCCTCCCACTGTTAACACCTGCTCTAACACAAAACTGTAAACAGATCATTGTGCTCATTGCAGTTCTGTCTACATAGAGGCTAGTAGGGGATCATTTACTTAGTTGTGCCAATTGCCTTCTAATTCTTTAAGGAATGTTAGCAAAATAGGCTCTAATTATGTGTTGCAGCAACATTTTCCTCCCATGAAGATTTCAGGAGGAAGCAACCTCAAGAAAAGATGAGTGAAGAGTGTTTTTGTGACCCGATCAGACTGAAAACCCACTAATGGGACTGATTTAGGGCAGGAGGGGGAAAGAGTACTTTATTTACTAAATATTCCAGTTAATGGGATCTAGGTTAAGAGAGTTCGATGCACCACACATGCTGACAGAAAATCCTGCTAATGGAACTTGGAGCATATGGAGGAGAAAAGTGCCAAAATAATAGGCTACCATGAAAAAGTGCATTAAAAGCAACTAATTTATCAGAGAGATTTCAGCAGTGTCCTTTATAAATTTCCTCAAGTCTTAACATACTAATAGAGGCAAGCACACGTGTGTGGTAACCTATCAAGGGGAAGGAGTTTTCAAAATTCTGTTTCCTCTCCTGCCCTTTTCAACCACAAAGGCATTTGAATGGAAGGAAATAGAATGTTGACTTGAACTTGCCCCAGGCTAAAATAAGAGGGTTGTCTCAGCTTCACTGGGTCTTAGACAGTTTGATGAAACATGCAGTGGCTTCCCTAAGGTCTGGCCAGCAGACAGCCAATGCTGAGATAGCAATGTAAGAAACAGATTGAGCCTCAGGGCAGCACTCTGTTTTCTGCTCTCTGGGGGTTTAACCAGCACTACAGATGTAGATGGTGAGTTTTTTCGTGCTTTATGTGTATGTGCAAGCAGCAAGAAGAGTATATTAGTTATGGCAACCGAATATAGCCAAAGGCATCTGAATTAATTCTGAGGGGGGGCAATGATGCGTCCCACAGTCCCCTAGCACATCAGTCAGAAGGGACCCCCTGTCGTGGTATGACAGTTAAGGGACATTTTGTTAAGTGACCATAAAAAGCTGTCATCTGTAGGCATATAAATGAATATTTGTACCATGAGGGCAGTTTATATGAAGCTTGGACTCAGCTTTAGCCTTGTACCATATGAAAAACTTTGTTTTTATAGCTCTCATGAATATATAAAGAAGACATAAGACAACTAATTGTCTGCAGCACAACATGAAAGAAACTCCTGCGAGAGAACAGAGCAGATCTATCAGAATTGCAAAGGAGAGAATAAAACAACCTATTTGATTCCAAGATAAAAGCTTTGGGACTATGCTCACTGCTTATAGCCTAACTCCAAATAAATAATGTAGACAACATCATGAAAAGAGAGAGAGAGAGACACACAGAGTGGGGGAGGAGGGGGGGAGAACACAGAATATGTAACTCAAGGGCTGACTACTGCTGAGGCCCAATGCACCAAGCTTTATAAAGGAAGAATTCATCAGGGGAGCAAATAGCAGATGGTCGTGGAAACCGACTCAGAGCACTTCCTATGCAATGTTTAAGGTCACCAGCTTCTGTATGGTCTACCAGCCCAGATGGGCCGACCATCAGCAGACACCCTTTGGGGCTTCGTTAGTGCCTCCCATGAATTGGCCCTATTCTTCTGCGTACTCAGATTTGTAATGACGACCACATGTGGACAACCTAACAAAGTTGGCATTAACAGGTCGCAGTCTAAATTTGTTTGCAATCCTACTCCTGACTGACCTCGTAAAACAAACTGCTAACCCAGGTCACCCATGCTGTCATTGTACTAAGATTATCTAAGGCAATTACTTCTAACTGAGACTGTCCTGTTCCACAGAATGTTGTTGCCTGCCAGCATCACAGAAAATGTCACTTAAGCCCAAAAGGCCAGCAGAAACACAAATGCTATAATTCTGAGATCCCTTCAGATTTCTTTTATTTTCTATTTCCTGTCACGTGACAGGAGAGAGGGAACAGAATAACAATATTTTCATCATTAGAAAGTTTTTTTTAAAGCACAGCTTTTCAGTCAAAACACTCAGCCATTATACAATTTATTTAAAATTCGAACAAAGGCAGCAGCTAATAATTTCTAGGCCTTAATTCATGGAATGTAACTATAAAACCATTTTAATTAATTTTTCATACCTTTTTGTTTAGAGATTCAATACATTGGATTTTTTTTGCTATGCTAATTTTCCCCCTTCATCTTCTCTTGAAGGCACTAACTTCTGCTGCAGCATGATTTCAAAGGACATATCTACCTCTGGTACTTTGCTGAAATAGCCATTCTTCATTTGTGAGCCAACTTGCTGAGTACTGGGTGGCTTTCTCAGTGAGGGAAATAACAGCTGATCTCAATCCTATCCTTAACTGAGTTCCCACACACTTGAAGCATATCAAATTGGGAGCAAGAGCTAAGGCGGAGGTAAAATTGTGATTAAATTGTCACCTCAGGTGAAATCAGCACAAATCTGGACCTTCTTGTCTGCATGTCTCAATTATACATTGCCTTGGCCAGCTGAGCCATCAGGAGAGCCAACCTAACGTTGCAACCAATAACCCTATATTTACACCTGTCCAGCTATGTCAGAAGTGGAACCTGTTAAGGAGGAGCACCCAGCTAAGCACTGCATAATCTTTGAGTGTGCTATTCTAACTTTAACAATTATAAAATTTAGACTAAAAGCAAAATACTGCGGATGCTGGAAATCTGAAACAAAAACAAAAATCGCTGGAAAAACTCAGCAGGTCTGACAGCATCCGTGGAGAGGAAGACAGAGTTAACGTTTTGAGTCCGTACAACTCTTAATCAGAACTAAAGACGAATAAAACTGTGGTGAAATATAACCTGTTTAAGGGGGGCGGGGTGGGACAGGTGGAACTGGATAGAGGGCCAGTGATAGATGGAGGCAAAGGAGAGATTGCCAAAGAAATTGTCAACATCCCTTTGTCCTTTTGTCTATGACATCTTTGGCAATCTTTTCTTTGCCTCCACCTAACACTGGCCCTCTATCCAGCTCCACCTGTCCCACCCCCCCTTAAACAACTTACATTTCACCACATTTTTATTCCTCTTTACTTCTGATGAAGAGTCATACGGACTTGAAACGTTAACTCTGTCTTCCTCTCCATGGATGCTGTCAGACATGCTGAGTTTTTCCAGCGATTTTTGTTTTTGTATAAAATTTAGACTGTTTTCTTTCTCTGTCTCTTCCATCCCATTTCTTTTTCAGCCACACCTTTTGCCATTTCTGTCAACGAATTAGGAGCCCTTGGCCCCTCAAGCCTGCTCCACCATTCAAAAAAATCATGGCTAATCTAATTTTAACCTCAACTCCACATTCCTACCTGCCCCAGATAACCTTTCAGCCCCCTGCTTATTAAGAATCTATCTACCTCTGCCTTAAAAATATTCAAAGACTCTGCCCTCCACCGCCTTTTGAGGAAGGGAGTTCCAAAGATGCATAACCCTCCAAAAATTTTTTTTCATCCCCTCTGTCTTAAATGGACGACCCCTTATTTTTAAACAGTGACCCTTAGTTCTAGATTCTCCCACAAGAGGAAACATTCTTTCCACATCCACCCTGTCAAGACACCTCAGGATCTTATATGTTTCAATTAAGTTGCCTCTTGCTCTTCTAAACTCCAGCGGATAGAAGCCTAGTCTGTCCAGCCTTTCCAAGACAACCCGCCCATTCCAGGTTTTAGTCTAATAAGCCTCCTCTGAACTGTTTCTCATTCATGGTGAATACATAAGCAGTGGGCACTAGGGGGTAGAAATTTGTCTCAGGTGGTGGCACAAAATGGATGATATTGAATTGGCTGCCTGTTATAGGCAACATCTGATATCTGCTGCCATTGCAGTCACCGAAGTTCAGCGCTGTGTGTAACAGGCGGCCGATCCGATAACGCCCATTTTGAACCACTGCTGACTAATTTCTACCCTTAGATTTATGCACTTTAAGGACTGGAATATCTTACAGATCACTTTAATCATTGGTCACTATAAATTCAAGCTTAGCAGCTGATGATTTTTGTTATGGGGGTTCAGACCAATTCAGATTGTGTTTCGACCTTGAGAATAGAATCATACCAATGTGAAAATGGAAGAGAGTAAAGCATACGATTTGGAGTGAATCTGAATGAGGCACTAGGCTATTATATTGTCGCCCTTTGATGACTGAGGCAGCAATTTCCCTCCTCTCAGAAAATAAAAATCTAAGTACAAATATTTTACATTTATTCTTAAAATGAGGAATTAATATTGCCATCGGAATGATATTAAGATATTTTGAAATCAGTGAATAATGCCACAAATGCATGGAGGGGCAGAGAGAATGCTTTCTTCCTCCCCATAGCCCTTAGAAGCCCTCTCCCACCTACCCAACATTAGAAATTCACAGAAAATGATTTATACAGCACATACACTTTGAAAGCTATAATAAAAATTTATTACTCAAAGGCTACAGAAGTGAGTAATACTTCTGAAAAGCTGTACAAATAGTATAAGCTCCTTAATGGACTTTATTTCTCAATTTGTGCTTGCTAAGATGCAAATATCACAAGATGATGTGATAAGGAATTACTCCTATTCACTATACACAAGTCTGGGGAAACTGAAGACTGCTCATTGTTAATTAAAGCTAGACCCAATCTGAAGCAGAATGCCTGCCATCACATTTTAAAATTTACATTAAAAATGAAGCCCTGACAAGACAGACGCTTATTTTGTCCCTCTTCATTATAACTGTCAAGTTCTTTTATTTTGTACTCACTCCAATATCACACATTGTGTCATTCATTTCCTTTTCATTAAGCAGACCTTGGGCTAGTTGTGTGCAGCCTAGATATGGTGCCTATTATTCCAGAGCTTGCATTGAAATTCCACACAGCACTTGCAATTATGGTCCTCTCATCTTAAATGAATTATATTTCTGAAAATAAATCTTCTGAACTACAGACTTGGCTATCTGGCATCAGTCAGGCACATACATTACTGGTTTTTAAATGTTTAACTGCACTTGATTAATATAGGTAATCAAATTATATTGCCTTCAATTCCACTTTCAAATTCATGACTATGATGTCTTCAATGACAAAGCTGGAAGCATTATACGGAAATGCACTTCTTGCCACACTAGGCAGTTATTACAGCAGTAAAACTGCTATATACCCATCTAAGAATCGTATTTAATAAAAATCTAATTTTTTTTGCTGAAATTAACCCTCAACTTTCTGCAACACATCAAAAAGATTAGGCAGAGCTGTCTGATAGGTCAGGCAACAGGTCACTGGATTCCCAGCATTAAAAAACAGTCTTTGGCTACCAAATAAAGTTTAATATCTTATTAAGCAAGTTTTACTGATTAGCCAGTTTGCTACATACATCACCATATAGTAGGCAAAGAAACACCACCCTGGGAGGGGAAAAGATAAAGTGGAGAAGAGTACCTCTTGTCATTCAGACATATTAAATAGTATCAAATTAAACAAAGTTATATAGATCTCACAGGCAAAGAGAAAGTGGGGCAGCAAATATCCAACAAGAGCCTCAAATCCATAAGCTATCATCCATGTTCCTTTCTCACTACAAATGTTGGACCATTCGGATGCAGTATGAGATTCTTCCCATTCTGTACTTTAGCTTTCTTTTACATATGTTCAAAATTATTCAGAATTTCTAGTTGTTGATTAAATTAAGGGCATGGACCAAACAGTGTGAAATTACAAATATGAGAATAAATTCCCTCTTATGTTACTGGAAAAAATATCTTCCATGGGAAGATGATTGAGTTCAAGGTGTTGCAAGTAGCCTGGTCTGTACCGCTGGCTTCTGCGAGCCAATTGTGCATCCATCCTGGTACCATACTTTTGCAGCTGAAACAACCACCTAATGACCTTTTGTCAAAGGCAACCTTTAGTATCACAAAAGGGTCAGCCATTTGAAATAATGAATGTCTATTTTCTCTAATCTCTGGCTTGCTACGCAATGTTGATCCACCAAACTTTGACCTACTGGGGACAATCTTGTATGGCCACATGTCTGTTTTGTGCCTGATAACTGGACAACCAGAAGGTAAAAATTGCCTGAGTCAATTTCAGGCAGGCCTTTAATTGGGCACAAAACCTTCAGGAGATTGTTTAAATGTGATTCAGGGTCTTATGCAGTTGTAGGGCCTCTACTCCCATTTTGATATGGAAATTAGTGGCTTGGACACTGAGCATATTAGATCTAGTTTTACCAAATGCTGAATGGCCTAAGCATCATTCCTTAATGAAACTACTGGACGCTGCTCCAAAAATGGGCTGGGGAACTTTGTGGGGCATATAGGAACAGGAGTCAGACAGCATCCAATTAGGACATTATATTGTGACAATGTCTGTATCAAGTTCTGAAGCTGCCTTTTTGATGGACCATGTGAGCAGCATCCAGAAGCCAGACAGTGTGTGTTGCATGGTTGAATCTGTGTGAAACTTGAAAGACTCTATTCCAATCTCTCTATTCCTAGGAATTTGGATGCCTAACTACACAGCAATATGGGCATATTCTTCATCTTCTTCTTCAGTCTCACAAGCAATGGTCAGATTCAAGTCCTGTGGTCCTTGCTGACTAAGCTGGCGGTGATTATAGAATTACTGTTGGCTACAACATCCCGGAGCTTTTGCAAGCACCAACTCTCATCAACTTTAAAGAAGAATTTATTGATGGGACTAAGGAATCTTTCATGAGCTGGAACAATGGTAGGCAGACAGCTGAGTGGGGAAGTTTCTGTAGGAACACGTTAAGATTTATAAGGGCAGCATCCCTAAGTGCTTTGTCCTTACAAATAGGTAGAATACACAACATCTGCCTCAAGACAGACGATGGAAAAGATGCAGCTAATTATTCCTCCTTCCTGGGAGAAACACATTTAAAAAGGTCACATTCTCTTACAAAGCCTAAAGTGGTAACCAAATATAAATTCCAAGCTTGCTTTGATATTGCATAAATTTTAAATCAAAAGATGTGGTTCTGGAACATCATTTTGGTGAGTTTCAAACCAGTCTTTAGGACACCAAAACACATACTGACAATTTTTAAACAAATATTAGCATAACTATAGGTGAACACATGTAAGCGGAGAGCACAGCAGCATTTTACCAGACAGAACATTCCGTGCAGTGTTGTCTGTCCATATAATGAAAGATACAAGCTGACCTAAGCCAAGTCTGCATTTATATTATTTAAATAAATGATCACAGATAAATTTCAGCATACACTATGAATCCATTAAGCTGTCTCTTTATCTTTAGACAGCCATACTGGCTACAAGTAGACTGAGTACTGGCTTCATAACATCCTGAAATAAAATTAGCGGCTTCATGGCATTCTCACATCATAAACTCCAATATAAATTGTCAATACACAGTACATTTAGAATATGAAATGTCTACATTATATTGAAACATAGACCTCTTCCAAAAATAACAGCAGCACAAGTAGTGTCCATAAGGAAAGCTGAAGATTATTTTGCATGAAGTTGGAGACCTGCACCTTCTATGTATGCAGGTTTGAATACTGCTTTGTGGAATTAAACTGTCTGCTGCAAAACAAATGTTACCAGTTTTCAGGCAAAAGCTGATGGCATATCTTCCTCAACTGACAAAATTCCAGATCTACACTTGAATCAAGTCAAGGTTTGAATACCCATCAATTATGATCTGAAATTAATCAGCACAATCTAAACTGCCCGTTATTTGAACTAAAATATCACCGAATTAGTGAAATTCCATGGTATCCAAATTTTAAGCCTGACATGTCCCAAAGGTGTGGACAGAACATATATCTGAATCTCAAAATGGCACATAAGATCCTATAATCATCAGCAGAGTGAAGAATATCAGTCTTCAAATCAAGCAAACCTGCTCATTTAAATTGAACAGGTCAAGAGAACGAAATTTTAATCAAGTTATAGGCGCACTCCAAGATTCCGAGCTCCTCATTTGCAATTGTATTCAATCCAAATTGCATTGATTTGTACCACTTGAACAGTGGAATTTGATTCAACTGGAAATGACTCTACAACCAGGTGATGGACATTATGCCTTTGTGTCATCAGTACAGTCTATGCATGAGCATTAAGTGCCCAGACTGAAATTGTTTAGCTGCTTACAATCCACCAGAAAGAAATTCCTGGGCCTCAGCCTATGGCTGGCGTGGATATCAGTAAGCTATTGCCACAATACTTATTCCCTGTCCCAAAGAGATTACACCGTGTTTCTAAAGTGATAGTATAATAAAACATCTATGTCAGGAATATTATACTGGTCCAGATGTACACCTGTGGTAGAGATCATTACATCCTAATTGAACTATTCCCAAGTCATTTTATAAAAACATTCTGGATATTACTTTAGGTCCATAGCAATCTAGTTTGAATTTATGTAATAGAGATAGTAGAGTTATTATTAATTGAAGGCATCCATAGATAGACAAGGCATTGTAGAGTGAGTCCTTCGAGAACCTTTTTAAAATAGTTGAGGTTCCTTTGTTGTTCAGTGCTAGTAACAAGCAATCTTGTAAATCTTTTTCTTGTCTGCTATAGGTAACTGCCTGACAGTTCTTTCCATTTGAAAACATATGTAATAGAATACATGCCAAAGTAGGAATGGCAAACAAAAGCTATTTACATTTTAGAAGATCAGATACTTAAAATATCTTAAATACAAGAGACTAAATCAAGAACTGATGTATTAGGATTTTTTCACAACTAAAATTAATTTTATTGACATCAGCAAGTTTGAACAGCAAGCTTCAGAGGGGATCACTGCATCCCGCCACCCCAAACCACACCCCTACACCACTCCCTAGGAGAAATTGTGGTTCTTGGATCTCAGTTTTCCAAAATAAATTACACCGATTAAATGATAAAAATATCAGCACTTCCAGTTGCTGCTTTTTAATTGAAGCTTTCAATATGTAAAACAGCATGTTACTGATAACACATCCACAGATATGTCTCCAAAGCCAAAACAGTCCAATACAGTTAGCGAAACATTGTGCTACCATAGTTGTAATGCTTCATATGGTTTTATGAGACATCTCTTTGTCCCAAGTTACTGAGTCATGGAAAGTGAGCATACCTATTTATACTCTTTGGCAGTGATATTTAACCCTCTTTTGGGATAGAAAAAGTTGCGAAAATCATAGAAAGAGGCACCATTTAAAATCTTCCATGTTGTTATCAAGAGCAAAAATAATGGCAAGAAAACAGAACAGTTTTACATTTTCTACTTTTAGATAAGCACTCTCCGATCAGATCTGAAGCAGTGTCCTTTCATAAACTGCTGCTGATGCACACCTGTCTTACCCTGAAAGCACCACCATTTGACACATCTATTTGGACGATCTCAAGAGTGAAATTACAGCCTCAGTAGGAGGGCTAAATTGATTTTCTGTTATGGAAATGTATTTTCATTATTGTATAAAAATGGCTAATGCCACTGATGACATCATTAGTTTACAGTTTCTACAAGTGTCTGTGAATTATGTCTGGAAAAAAAAAGAGTTCTTTGGACTAAGATTACTGGGGTTAGTAAGAATTTATTTCAGTAAGATGGAAATTTTACTACTGGAGAATGGAACATATTTACAATTTGTGCAACTAACATCAGCACCAATCACTCCAAGCCAAGGCCTGCACTGGAATACAGTTCTCTCTACCCTGTCCTAACTGTGTCTGATAGAACGAACTTCACACACATTGTGGAGTTAATAAAATAACAAACTTTGCCAAGGCACGCCAAATCTCCAACGTTTCAAACTCTTGGCCCGCCACAAGCTGCATTGATGCTGTTCAAATTAATTTCTTTTTTAAACTTCTCAGGCAGTAGAGAATGATCAGAGAATCATTGAGCAGAGAAAGAGGCCATTCAGCCTGTCATCCCTGTGCCAGCTTTTGAAAGAGCTGTATAGTTAGTCTCAAGTTCCCTCCCCTTTCCCAACAGACCTACATTTTTTTCTCTTTCTAGAGAAACTCTGTTAAGAACAAAGTAGAACTGAAGAATGGTGTTTATGCATATTTATAATTTATTCGATAGCTTTCTTGGTATACAGTACCATCAACCTTCAGCTACTGCGTTATACCAGCAGCTGCAGACATTTCAAGGGCCGTCATTGCGGGAGAGCCGATAACCAAAGTTCTCTGTGTCTTATCAGTGGCCAACCTTATTTCCAAAAGTTGAAGCCATTCAAATTCATTAAAATAAATACACAAACAAATTACATAATTGAATCTAGCAGAGTAAAGAGCAGGGATATAACTCATTTGAGCCTTTGTGCTAACTCTGATTAATTCAAATTGTTTTGAAATTTTCCATTCATATATGGGCAAAATCATAATTCTGCCTTATTAAGTATGGCTTTTCCCTAGTCTTATTTTTTTTTAAGACCAATTTCCTTTCCTCTCCACCTCCCATGGTTCTGTGGTGACTGGTGGGGTGGGGGGGACAATGCAACTTTTGAAAGTGAACAAAAGCAGCCCCCAAAATATTTAATCCCATTCTGTTCCTTTCACACTAACTAAATTTAACAGGTATACGTCTTTCAACAGCAACTTCATTCAGAGAAAAAGTCACCTCCCCCACCTTTGACTCTTTAACAACTTCTGAAGTAGCTGAACAAATCACTCAGTGGTAAAAAAAATTGCTATGGAGCAAAATTAAGGCCATCAGCATTTTCACTGCACGACTAGAGGTTGGGAATACAGCTTCGCCAACTTTGACCACATCCAGAAAACAAATTTTATAAAGTGTCGGAGCAAATGTTATCATGTGACAGACAAGTACTGAGCTGCATGTGAAGAGGTTTTCATATTGAACCAGAAGGCAAGAGGAAATGAATAACAGATAAGAAAACAGATCGTCTTGGTTTGTTGTTTTGAAGTTATGCAATGCAGTGCTTATTTCCAATTTACTAAGCCTTTTTCAAACCATGACGTGCACTTCATGCAGCAACATAAACGGGGCAATTATAGGTTCTGTATTCCAGCATCAGTTTGTTGAAATTCAAGATGCAATAGGTATACTCTTAATTTCTATCTGGTCGGGCTCAAGTGAAAGCTCTGGTTAAAATATGCAAATATATTGCTGAATTACTGTGCTTTTTGGATTAAAATTCAAAATGGCACTGCACTCTCCATAACAAATCAAATCCTGATTTTAAAAGCCCAGCAGTTTTTCCCTTTCTGTTCCTGTAAAACTTGAATACTGGCTAAGGCATTCTTTGCTTGTCAGTTAGTCACAGGTGAAAAACAGACCATAAGGGTATGGCACCATTTTCTTTTCCCTTTGGAGCTGCAATATAATGGACAGAATTTTAGCTTATTTTATCCTGGGCGACCAACAGCAGGTCAAGAACTTAAAAGATATTGGAGCGGGTTATTCTGTGGCTCTTTAACTCAGTCACAGCATGAATATTCCACTTTCAGGTTTCACAGCCAACTGGAGTGGGAGGCCAGGCGTGATCACAGCTCATACCTGATTGTTGAAACCCCGTCAAATCCCACTGTGCTTTCACCTTGTTGACCGTGGAAGGCCTGCGTGCTGGCATTTAAAGTCAGAATGCATGGTTAAATCTTCAGACAACTGCCTTTCCTCCTGTCCTACGAGGGTTCCCTAAGCACCTGAAGAGGCACGCACACTGGTTTATTGTTGAAGACAGCGAGTTCATGTTGAACCCCTGACACGCCATTTGTTTTTCCTTCTTGAAGTCGCATCTCCTCCCACCCGGCACGCACCTAGATCTGCACCCATCCCACACCCAGTCTTGCAGATTAAAATTCCCTCCATCATTTCATGCATGCTCGCCTTCCTTTAGTACCTCATCCAAGAGGCCACTCTTCACACATGAGTCAAGGTATAAATTGTTGACAGGCTGTTCAATTTTCTGCTTCCACAGCCAAGTCAGATGCTTTTACCACCTGATTCCCACAAATGCACACTTTCCAGCAAGGGTTACTGGATGTTAATCAGGCATGGAGCCATTGCTAATTTTCTCCCCTCGAGCAGAAGGTACTGAGGCCAACTTCAACATCTCTTGGCCTGGCTGAGAAGAACAGGTACCAGAGATTGAACTTGGGATACTCCGCTTCTGCATGCCTCTATATCACCAGAGAAAGCACATTGTGCATCGGTTTAGCATTTCATCCAACAGTGGAGCACTCTCTCAGTACTGTCCATAAATGTCTGCCTAGATTGTGCTCAATTCTACGCAATGGGACTTGAATCTATGACCTTCTGGTCTCGGAGGTCAGCATGCTACCAGTGAGCCAAGGTTGACATTAGTAAATTTAACATAGACAGATACCAAGTTTTGATTTATTTTATGTAATTTAGCACATTATACATTTTGGTAGTTGAAATATGCTTGTGCGTTGTAACGTTCATAGATGTTTCAGCACTCAGAGGGGATATGATCCAATTTCATTTCTCTCTCTTTCTTGACTAAAGACTGGAATCTTAAATAACTAAATATCTGTAGTTTTAAAGATGCTGGTATTAAATGGAAGCAAGTTGAACAGGAATGTAAGTGAATACATTATTGTTAAATTCTTCCACTAAATTATTGCTTAATTGTGCAGCCATCCTAAAACGGAAAAGGCAATTACTCAGAAGAAAAGCCACATCTGTCAAAGATTTTGAATGTGTCTGGTGAAATGACCTTCGAAACATCTCTGCTGACTAAAGCACACCACCCACCATTTGACAGTGCTGATAATGAAGCGAGAAAAAAAGTGAAGGGAAAGTTTAGTCAGTACAACCAACAACTCACTTTCAGTGCGAGTCATGCAGGAAACACCTTCATCTGCCACAACAGTGCTCTAACCTTTTGTGTCATCACGTCTCAAGGGACCAAAGAAAGGAGAACTTCAAATCAACTTCCTGGGCCACATAGAATTTGTGAAATCAACAAATTATACTACTATTTATTAATTTATTAATTAAATTTATTAAAATAATTTATTTTCCTTCATTTCTTGATTAATTTGACTCACTTTCACAGTTCTCTAACTTGTGACAATCACTGGGGGCTATGAATAACTTGTTTAAAACAAACAAGTGAAGCCAGGCTGCAAACACTAGAAGTGCAACACATTAAAAAGTATTAATAAAGAGCAATACGAGCACGAAGATTTCTTGACTCAGAAAGTCATGAGTTAAGAGTCCCAGTGATACTTGCTCAACTAGGGTTGGTTGAGCTCAGTTGCTCTCAGCTAGGCTGTTGGGTGGAACACTGTACTATTTCAGAGGGGAGTAGAGGTGGAAGTGGATAAGCTGACACAGGTCAATCTGCACTACTGAATCTTGCTTGCTGCTAACCAATTATAAAGCAGCAATGTCAGCAGGTGGAAAACCCTCGGATCCACACTCTTCTGCCCTCTTGTTTGTAGTGGGCTGGGTCATTGGTTAGCAGTACAGTTGTATGAACAAGAAAATCAGAAAATTAAAGGATAGTAAAAGGGGAAAAGAATTCTGTGCATACAGCTTATTTTTCCTTCCTTCTGTAACTGCAGGTCTTATTGAAAAGATCAAGGGCAGAATTTTCCATTTGGCTTGTGGGCGCACAGCCGGCATGCCGGAACGTTAAATGACACGTGATGACGTCGGGCATGCATCCCGATGTCATCGCGAAGTGGCGCGATAATTCGTTCAGCGGATGCGCGCCAGAGTCAGCTGCAGGGTCACCGATAATTGATAGGCCTATTAAGGCCATTAACCAGGTAATTAACATGAATTTTACGCTGCCCGTCAAACCTTACGGTTGGCAGGCAGGCGAAAATGCCAAGCGGCCTTTACGTTTTTTTTTTAGGAAACCTCATCCACGAGCAGGATGAGGTTTCCTAAAGCTTTCACAAGTTAAATAAAAACTTTTTTTGAAAAATAAAAACATGTCCCATCTCATGTGACACAGTCATTTCGCTACATTTTTATTGTATTTACTTATTTTTTTAAAAAGCGCTCTAAACTCCGAGGCAGCTCCGTGCCTCAGGGAGACTGAAGCGCTCTTTTGTGCGCATGCTGGACCCGACTCTCCCTCCTCCCCTGCCCGCACAGGTAGCGCTCTACCGCTCGCGATCTACACGATTGGCCCGCCCGTGTGAAATCGCACTGTGGAGCCGATCAGGCAGGGGTCGGCTCCGTGACCGCCCCCTCCCGCCGAGCCCACCCAACGAATGGAAAATCCTGACCCAAGTTTTCTTGAGGATCATCATCTTTCAAATTTACTTAAAAAAAAAGTAGTTGTGTCAGAAGATTCTAGATATATCACAGGAACAAGACAGTACACTCGCAGTTATTCATAGCATGTGTAAAACATTTCTCGGTGGACTGTTGCACTGTCAAAGCTTTTGAGGAGTGCTGACTTCATCACTTTCCCATAGATATACTGAATTTCTGTGCACAGCAGCATTATACCACCAGCAGTCTAACTATATTCTTCACCACATACCTAAAAACGCTTTGAGTGAAAATTTAAATGGTTTTAGGAATAGAAATTTGTAGCTCAGAAGGAGACCACTCTAGCCTTGTGCTGAGTTTAGGCCCTCACAAAAGGTTAATTTTACACGGTACCATTTGTAGAAATAGAGTTTTCAGCTACCCAAGATTTTTATGTTGAAATTAGTCAGAAATGTTCCAAAAGATTATGAAATATTTGCACTCATCTTAACACATGTGTACCTGATGTTGCAACCATGCATCATTGTAATTCAGGTCTAAAGGGATGGGGTGTGGTGAGGTTCTTGAACATAATGCTAATTTCACATCACATGGATGGGGGCTCCCAATCTTAACTAAAGAGCCTCAGTTTCATTCATTATCTAGACCCTATGGAATGCAGTCTTTTCTGACGTAGAAATATCTTACCTCAGGAAAAGAAAACTGATAATTCCTCCATCTGTCCAGCCAGTCTACATTTCAAGCTGATAGATGAGAATGGAACAACACTAAGCACGTGAGGTTATAGAAGAATTTGCCTCTTGTCTGTCAAGAGAGTAGCATCCGCAATGATGAGTTAAAAAAAAAAGAGCTGGGAGAATAAAAATGAAAATCTTCTGTCCAATTAAAGAATGATGCAACCTCAAAGACATTAGAAGATTCTCCTTTGAATATCATAGTAATTCTGTAAATTGAGCTCATTGGTATAAGTCTACAACCCCAGTCTGTAAATATACTTGACATTTCAATTTATCAATTGCTACACAAGTCATAGAATTAATGGCCCTAGTTTGAAAGCTACAAGACTCCAAAGTTCAGCATCATTCATGTACAGCTTCAGTGTATCCACAGTATCACCTAACAGCCAGCATGCCTAATTGACCCAATTTTGTACACAGTAATGCTTTGAAAGAAATTCACATTAAAAAAGCAACAAACCAATTAAGACTGAAGAGAAAAAGACAGATCTGTTGCGACAAGTATAGTAATTAATAAAGCATTCTAAAGGACAGAAGCTTTTTTGTTAAATGCTGGCATAGCATTGGAGAAGCCGGGGTGGGGGGTGGGGTGAGTGGGGGCAAGCCGAAACACTCAACACCCCCCACCACCTCCCCAACCACAAAGCTGCATGTGGACCTGATGTTGCAACCATGCATCATTGTAATCCAGGTCTAAAGGGATGGGGTGGGATGAGGTGGGGGGGAATGGTTGAGAGGGAGATTGTCATCCACATGGGAAAGTGGATCACGTTTTCTTCTCTCTGTTGCGCATTGTCTTTCCTTGCCCCCCCCCCCCCAACTCACCCATCACCCTTCTTTATAACTGCGCCATGTTCTCCCTCTCCTCTCCCTCACCAGATTTGGATCATACTCTTGACCAATAACATCAGTGAGTTGATTTATCAGAAAGCTTGGTATTGTGTGCAGCAAGAGACATCATTAGACTGGGCGAAACTCAGAAGTCATAATACTATCATTCTTAACTCTTGTGATATAAAGGGAGATTTCCCCAGCCCCCACACTTAAACTGGTTAACGATCTTTGGCCAGCACACAATGCCTGGTTTATTCTTGGGATGTGAGTGTTGTTGGTAAGGGCAACATTTATTGTCCATCCCTAATTGCCCTCGAGAAGGTGATGGTGAGCCAGCCTCTTGAACTGCTGCAGTCCATGAGGTGTAGGTACACCCACAGTGCTGTTAGGGAGGGAGTTCCAGGATTTTGACCCAGTGACAAATATAGTTCCAAGTCAGGATAATAACTGGCTTGGAAGGGAAACTTGCAGGTGGTGGGTACTTATGTGTCTGCTGCCCTGTTCTAGGTGGTAGAAGTCAGGGTTTGGAATTAGTTACCACAGATCACAACCAGAGTGTTTCGGTTGATGGACTGATAAGAGCCAATGTGGGTAATTACAGTCTTCAATCCGTAATGCCATCCTGCACTTGAATCAGGCCTCTTGATGATACTACAAATCTGCAACTCCATTAATGTCACTTACAATGACTTTATACTCACCTGTTCCCATTGAATAAAATTCAGTGGATGATCCATCTCAGTTTCCTTCTGAGGTCCACAATATCATAGATGCCTGCAGTCAATTTTGTTCACTTCACATGACATCAAGAAATGGTTTACTACACTGGATACAGCAAAGGCTATGGAACCCAACAATATTTGGCCGTACTGCTGAACACCTGTGCTCCAGAACTAACCGCACCTCTTGCCAAGCTGTCCCAGTGCGACTACTGGCACCTACCCAACAAGTGGAAAATTGCCCAGGTATACCCTGTTCACAAAAAGCAGGACAAGTCGATTAAGGCCAACTACCACCATGTCAGCATACTCTCAAAGGTCAACAAAGTGGTGCACGGTGTCATCGACAGGACTATTAGATGGCAATTACTCACGATGCTCAATTTGGATTTTTCCAGCACTTCTCAGCTTCAGACCCCATTACAAACTTGAGCTAAACAAGGAGAAAAGAGCTGAATTCCAGAGGTTAGGTGAGAATGACTGCCCTTGACATCACAATGGTTTTTTTGATCAAGTGTGACACCAAGGAATACTAGTAAAACTGAATTTAGTGGGAATCGGGGGGAAAACTCTCCATTAGCTGAAGTCATACTTAGCACAAAGGGGATGGTTGTGGTTGATGGACACCAATCATGTCAGCTTCAGGGCACCACTGCAGGAGTTCCCTAGGCCAGTGTCCGAGGCTCAACCATCTTAAACGACTTCATCAATGATCTTTCCTCCATCATTAAGTCAGAAGGGAATGTTTGCTGATGATTGCACAGCGTTCAGTATCATTCATAATTCTACGGATAATGAAGTAGTCTGTGCTCACAAGCAAGGTCTGGTCAACATTAAGGCTTGGGCTGATAAATAACAAGTAACATTTGTGCCACATTTGGCAAGCAAAGATGCTTTCTCGTTGGAGATAATCAAAGAATCTCCCCTTGAAGTTCAACAGCACTACCATTGCCAAATCCACACCATCAACATCCTGGGTGGGGGGCGGGGGAGGGGGAGGGGGGGGGGGGGGGGGCTCCATTGACCAGAAACTGTAGCAGGCACATAAATACAGTTGTTATAAGGGCAGATCAGAGGCTGCGTATTTTGTGGTGAGTGACTCACCTCTGAACACTCCAAAGCTTTTTCACTACCTACAGAACACAAGTCAGAGGTCTGATGGAAAACATTGTACCTGTCTGGATAAGTTCAGCTCAAGCAGCTGGCTTGACTGGCACACTACCTACCACCTTAAGCATTCACTCCCTCCCACACTGGTGTACCAACTACAATATGCAGCAAATTGTCAAGCCTTCCTCAACAGCACCTTCCAAACCTGTGACCTCTACCACCAAGACAGACAAGGTCAGTAGGCACAAAGGAACAGTGCCTCCAAGTTCACTCCAAATCACATCATTCTGACTAGGACACATATTGTCATTCCCTCATTGTCGATTGGTCAAAATCCTGGAACTTCCTATCTAACGGCAGTGTGGGAGGACCTTCACCACACGGACTGCAGTGGTTCAGGAAGGTAGCTTACTACCACCTTCTCAAGGGTAATTAGGAATGGGTAATAAATGTTCGATTTGCCTGCATCCTGAGAATTAATAGATACATTTTTTAAAAATGAGAGCATATTCTATGTTGGTTTCACCAACATACACAGCATTACACTTGTGATATTTGCCAGACTCGACTATTCCAGAATTCTCATGGCCAGCTTCTAATGAACGGGAGTTCATCCTAAACTCTGCTGCCCCTATCTTCACTTGTAGTAAATGCCACTCACCTGTCACTGCTATGCTGGTTGACCGACACCTTGATTTTAAAATTCTCATCTGTATGTTAAATTCCTCCATGGTTTCAACCTTTCCTATCAGAACTCCAGAATAGAGATGCTGTGTATTCTCTGAACTCAGCACCGAGTCCTTTGTGTTCTCCGAAGTTCGGTGCGAGTGCTGTGCATTCCCTGAACTCGGCAGTGTCAGTCAGCACTGTGCCTTGTCAGAACTCTGTAGCCTGCCTCTGTAGTCAATGTCTGGATCAAATTACACTGGCAAAAAACACAATCTACATCAGACATGATCAAATTACATATCCCACACAAACTAGTGGGTGTGCCTTGTCCTTCAAGGGGACCAATCAGAAATCTGGTCAGTCCACTAATGTCGCAAATAGATACAGCCTTTTATTTTAAGTTGTGTGGCATGTTTCCAGTGGAACCATGAAAATTCATGATAAGACAAGATCACCACAATGAACTCTACAATCCTTCCTGTTTGGCAGTCCAAATTAATACAGGAAGCTGTCGCCTATAGATCCTCTGATTTGTCAGATGAGAAGCCAGTGCCTCAAGCAATCATATAAACATTATACACTAAATTTGATTAAGGTCCTAGCTGCACTAGTAAAAGCCCTACAGAATATTATGTCACCAATATCCTTTACCGAAGTATGCTCAGTTTGAAGCACAGGCTGCGTTTTGCTGTATTCTGCTACCAGGATATCAAAGTACACCTGTTAGAAATGATGAAAACTCATCTTACTTTACCATTTTTAAAAGTGCGCAAATACTCTTGGAATCAGCAAAGATATAAGAGAGCAACTGATCAGACAGAATTTTCTGAGAAGGGTTTAGGTACCTCACTTCGTACAACTGGAGTAGAGTGCTTTGCTGAAAAGCAGCCAGAGATTCTCAATTGTGGCAGGCTCCAGGAGATATCACATGTTATCATATAAAGTTGAATGATTTTCAGGAAACAAAATTAAAGCAATGGACCAGTGACAATGTGCCATAAGATATTTTCTTTCTTCCCACTGCTATAAATTGAAGTTTGCTCATTGGAGGTTACTGAAGGATCAAAGATCATTATTTTTTTCTCTTCCCAACCTAAAGATGAGGCTATTAAACATGGGTTTTAAAGCACCAACAGTGAATATCATTCTGTCTATGCTGTTATGATTTGAATCATTGGATCATAGGATAGTTACAGCACAGAAGGAGGCTATTTGGCCAGTCATGTCTATGCCGGCTCTCTGCAAGAGAGCTAGTGCCACTTCCCCCCTTTCCCCGCGTGCCCTGCAAATTTTCTCTCTCAGATAATGATCCAGTTTCCTTTTGAAAGTCACCATTGAATTTGCCTCCAACTCAGGCATTGCATACTGGATCCTAACCATTCACTTTGTAAAAAAGCTTTTCCTCATGTCGCCTGTGGTTCTTTTACCAGTCATTTTTGATTGTTTAGTGTTTAATGAGGGGCAAAGTGGCATATCCCAGCACCCCCCATTCCCAACAACCCCCTTCTGCTTTCCATGTGCAACAACCACCCCCCCACCCTCCGATCCTTTTTCTAATCCAATCTGTATGAACATTGTTTAAGGACAGTGCTGAGGAGGGAGACTCCCCACTGCAGAGTGAGTGAAGGGTGTTTCTGGCAGGAGGGCAACTTGCATAGAGAGACCAATTTTCCAATGAAACAAATACATTCTGAGAGTGAGATAACAGACCACAGGACTAAACATCATTCCTCAACTGTGGTATATTGCACCGGAGGTTATGTGGGATACCAGCCATGTTATCCAAACGGTCATAAACGCCATACCATTATTTCCAGATAGAAACAATTTAGACAGCTAATTTACAACTAAGATTTTGCTTTGTTGTGATTTTCACTTGTATTTCTCACATGCTGATCAGGTACAAAACTGATGAAAGAGACTGCTGTACTTTTCTCATAAGCTGATATACGAGGGTGATTTGAAACTCCAGTCCAATGCAAAGAGCTCACCTGTCAATTATATTAAACAAAGTTGAACAGTTAGGCCAATGGCCTTTTTGTCAATATAAGTCTTCCATGGCACAGTTGTTACTCTTAAGGTATTAACATCCTCCCTCTTAACTATATATCGAAGAGTCAGTTATTAAAAATAACGAATTCTTCCTCCAGACTGTGACCTGCCATTTATTAGGTTTGTTTTTAAGAAAAGCTACCTAACAAACTATTACCGAATGAGTGTGATTGTAGCACGTTTGCTGGAGACACCTAGCCTTAACTCACTACCATCTCTCTCAGCTCCTCCACTGTTGCTAAATTATCAGGCTGCTTGTCTGACATTCAGTACTGGATAAGCAGAAATTTCCTTAAATATTAAGATCGAAACAATTGTCTTTGGTCCCTGCTACAAACCCCATTCCCTAGTAACTGACTACATCACTTGCCCTGGCAACTGTAGGGCAAGTTGTTCGTAACCTTGGTGTGACACCGAGATGAGGTTCCAACCACATATATGCACCATCAATAAGACTGCCTTTTTCCATCTCCTTAACACTGCCAGGCTCCACTGCTGCCTCAGTTCACCTGCTGCTGAAACCCTCATCCATGCCTTTGTTACCATTATAGTTAACTATTCCAATGCACTCCTGGCCACCTTCCCACTTTCTACCCACCAAGAATATCTGTGCTCATTTAATTCTGTCTTCTTCAGCATCCTCAACTTTAATTGCACCACCATCGGGGGCCATGCCTTTAAATACCTAGCTCCTAAGCTCTGGAGTTCCCTTCCTAATTTTCTCCACCTCTCTTTCCTCCTTTAAAATGTTCCTTAATAATTGCCTCTTTGACTAAATTTTTGATCATCTGCCCTAATATTGCCTTATATGGCTCGGTGTCAAAATTTGCTTTATGATACGCCTTGGGACGTTTTATTATGTTAAAGGCACCATATAAATACAAATGCACGCCATGGCAGCAACAAGAAATGTATTTAAAATTGTAAATGTATCTGACCAGTTCCATTTAATGGTACCACCTACTGACACAGAGGCAAAGGATTCTCTAGCTATAGATGTTCAAAGCCATTAACATAATTTAGGCCTGTCTGTCTAAATTAAAACAAAACAAATAAATACATTTTCAATACTGAATCTGGTTCCATCATGTGATGTGTTAATGTTCTCATTAAAAAAAGCTAAGACCCTATCTTTTAATTAAAAAGGAAGTGCAACCTGATTCTTTTGCAAAATAGATCTGATTCACTTTAAATTGTGATGATCTCATATGTCTAGCATTTCTACTGCACCAATGCCTCAATCTAGGAAACATCTAAAACAGAATCGAATTACAGAGACTTGTAAAGTGGATAAAAGTGCAGCATAATAACAAGTAGACTACTGTGTAAGTGTTGGTATGGGCTCTATGCACTACTTTTCTGTGAAAGCTGTAGATGCTGCTATAAAATAAAGAGTTTACATTTTTTCATTCCTCTACACCAAGGCATTCACGAGCCCATATCCTCCATTAGCTGCAAACATGTAATAGCTTGGGCCAATGACATCTCCTTGTGCCATCCTCAATGCTGCTGTGTGATTAGCCAAAAGGAACATGATCCAGATGGGACCAAGCCAGGCAATTCATTTTTCTGTCGTTTCGGAAGGAATAAGTCACTTTCCTGTGGCATCTTGGTTGCTCCTGACACTGGTTGAAACTCATTTATTCAAATCCTTCAGTGAGGGCCACAAAATTAGGAGTCATATTAAAGTTGGGGGGAAAAAAAACAGCTTTTGGTGTAGCTAATAATAGAAATCAGTGATCAACTGGATTTTCAGTAGACATGGAGTCGCTGAGTGAAGTCCTTATTAAAGTATTCTTGTGGTTAGTTGTGGCATCTGTTTTTTGTGTGTTGACTCCAGGCTGTCTATGTTGCAAAACCAAATGAAATTAATGATTGCTAGTAATGTTTATATTTATAACTGGAATGCTCCTATTCATATTCTTGTGAATGACAAAGTGCCTTTCAATTCATAGTATATTGGTAATATGAATTTGTAGCATATTACTATTATGCTTGGGTACAACGATCAAAATCATTTTTTATTTACAACAATTAAAATGATTTTGCTAATTGAAATCTTCTAGATGTCTTCATATTTTACACTTGTGTGCTTAAATTAGGCAGTAAAGAGTGGCAACAGACTACTGAAGTTGTAGTGGATATGTTAACACACAGTAGATGAGTTAACTGGGAATCCTTACTGAGAATGAATGGAGATTGGTAAGGATAGAGGTGATGGATGTATTAGAGGGGACTTGGTCTGCAGAATTCCATATTAGATGAGGTTTGTGATAGGTGGAAGGAAAGAGATCTTCAAGGAAAGCATTTGAACAATCGATCCAAGACGATGGAAGGCATTCATAGGGATCAGCAGATATGGGAGACTATTTTCTACAAGAATAATAAATCTTAGTGAAATCAACACTTTGATGAATATTAAATTGGTTACTTACAATGGAACTACTTAAAGCGCAATGTCCAACCTTGCATCACAATTGTGAGAACGAAATGCTAAAAGACTTCCTATAAAAACAGACAGCCTAAGAAGTTCCCAGCTGACTTAAGCAGTAGTCTGTTCATACAAATGGTTTGCCTTTAGAGAGGCAAAAAAGAACAGCCCCAAGGTCCTGTTCATGATCTTTATTTAGTGACTCTTGTTGAAGAGTGTGGTATTTGGATGCTGGATGGGAGCAGGGTTGAGCTCTGCTGAGATCCCCTCCCCCTTCCTTCAAGGCCATTACTGAACAGACAATCATTGACCAGCCTCACACAGGGAGAATGGCCTCTTAGGAATGGTAATGGAGGGTTGCTGATGCTGGTGGAACTATTCCAGCACTCACCCAATCATGGGTCATTGTCATTAGTTACACGAGGAGAGAAAATTGAAAGGGAATAAATCCATGTTCACCAAAGAATTGAGTACTTGTGGTCCCTTTGCCTTACAAAATATATTCTAATTCCCCATGTTGTATGAGAAGCAGAGATGAAAATCTAACTTATCTCACTAATTGTCATGTTTAAGGGGAAGCTAGCCACATACCGGAGAGGAAAAGAATAGGATATGTTGATAGGCTGAGACCCCCATACCTCCCTGACTAAAACCTCAAACTTGTGCTGGGGCAGAAGCAGCCAGTGATTATTAGAAGGTTTGGTCAAGGCCAACCCCCACTCTCACTTGACAGATACCTTTTTTTTTAAGCAGAGGTCTGTAGATACCAATTAAGAATAAAAGAACTTTTCAAATGTATTTTTCTTGCCGAAATTTAAGGGTTAAGATAAATGAATCAAATTCTAGGGTAAATTGTTGCTGATTTGGCTGAGATTAACTAATAGCATAGAACAGGGGTTGGCTTAATTGGACCTAATCAGAAAGCAAAATACTGCAGATAACGGAAATAAAAACAGAAAATGCTGGAAATGCTCAACCAGTTATAGCAGCGTTTGTGAGAGAAATAGAGTTAATGTTTCAGGTCAATGACCTTTCACCAGAACTTCTGATGAAGGGTCACTGACCTGAAACATTAATTCTGTTTCACTCCACAGACACTGCCATCACCTGCTGAGCATTTCCAGCATTTTCTGTTCTTATACTGGCTTCGACCCTACTGGTCTGTGTGCCACAGTACTATAATTGGCAGTGCATTTAATACATTGAGCCTACAATCTAACTGAAGTGAAGCGCTTGTGTGTAATTCATGTAAGTTCCCTGCCGAGGAACATTTCTGCATTTAGGTCACTGCTTTCGCAGGGTTTAACAGTTAACAGCAAATAAAGTGAAATTCGATAGCCCTCCAAAAACTCAGTCATATTCTGCAACCAATAATATATATACTGTATGAGTTAATAATCCAGGTGGTCAAACATGAGCTGTTCTTCCAGAGAACACCCTGGCTTTCTCTCTTCACGAACTTGAGTAACTACATTCCAAATTCCTCTTGAGGCACCATTCGCTTGACAATGGTACAGTATTAGGTTATTTTCACTTGCTAGCAAAGGGAGACAAAAAGGACTTTATCAATCTGTAACAGCTGGCCAATCTTGACTCAAATCCCTCTACACCTCCATCCTCCACCAGGATGGTCTGAGGGCTCTCTGCTTCTTCCTTGAGCAGAGGGCTGAAACAATCCCCATCCACCACCGCCACTACTCTCCTCCTTCTGTCTGAACTTGTTCTCTCACTGAAAAATTGCTCCTTAAACTTGTCCCACTTCCTCCAAATAAAAGGTGTGGCTATGGGTGCCCACATGGGCCCCAGTTATGCCTGTCTCTTTATGGGGTATGTGGAACATTCCTTGTTCCAGTCCTACACAGGCCCCCTCCTTCAAATCTTCTTTTGGTACATCGATGACTGTTTCGTTGCCATTTCATGCTCTCACTTGGACCTGGAAAAATTTATCAATTTTGATTCCAATTTTCACCCCTCCATCACTTTCACGTGGTCCATCTCCGACAACTTCCCTTCCCTTCCTTGACCTCTTTGTCTCTATCTCTGGTGATAAACTGTCCACCAATATTCATTGCAAGCCCACCGACTCCCACAGCTACCTCAACTACAGCTCACACCCTGCTTCCTGTAAGGACTCCATCCCATTCTCTGAGTACCTTCGCCTCCGTCGCATCTGTTCCGATGGTGCCACTTTCCAAAACAGTGTTTCTGAAATGTCTTCCTTCTTCCTTAACCGAGGTTTCCCACCCACGGTGGTTGACAGGGCCCTCAGCCGTGTCCAACCCGTCTCCTGTGCCTCTGCCCTCACACCTTCATCTCCCTCCCAGAACCATGATAGGGTCCCCCTTGTCCTCACTTTTCACCCCAGCAGCCTCCGCATTCAGAGGATCATCTTCCGCCATTTCCACCAACTCCAGCATGATGCCACCACCACCACATCTTCCATTCACCCCCCTCCCTGTCAGCATTCCGTAGGGACCATTCTCTACGGGATACCCTGGTCCACTCCTCCATCACCCCCTCTCACGGTATCTTCCCATGCAATCCCAGAAGGTGTAACACCTGCCTCTTACTTGCCCCTTCCTCACCGTCCAAGGGCCCAAACACTCCTTTCAAGATGTACTTCCCTCGATTTGGTCTACTGCCTTCACTGCTCCCAATGCAGTCTCCACTACATTGGAGAGACCAAACGTAGACTGGGTGACTGCTTTGTGGAACACCTTCGGTCTGTCCGCAAGCAAGACCCAGGCCTTCTTGTCGCTTGCCATTTCAACACACTATCCTTATCTCATGCCCACATGTCCGTCCTTGGCCTGCTGCAATGTTCCAGTGAAGCTCAACGCAAACTGGAGGAACAGCACTTCATCTTCTGATTAGGCACTTTACAGCCTTCCAGACTTAACATTGAGTTCAACAACTTCAGACTATAAACTCTCTCTCCATTCCCACCCCTTTTTGATCCCCTTTTCTCTATATTCATTTTTATTTAATTTTTCCCCCACTTATTTTCATTATTATTATTTTTAAAATTTATTTCCATTTTGATAGATTTTTTTATCCCCAGCTTTAGCCTATTTTTGATCTTTCTTCCCACCACTGTCCCCTCCCCCACTAGGGCCATCTGTCACTATCCAGGGTGCTTACCCTGGTCTGGCCATCATCATATTCTGCTTTCCGCTCTTAATGTCACCATTTGCACCTCCTTTAGCCAGTACCACCACTAATAATAACCCTTTGACCTTTTGTTTATGACATCTTTTGCAATCTCTCCTTTGCCTCCATCTATCACTGGCCTTCTATCTAACTTCATCTGTTCCATCCCCCCTTTAACAGTATATATTTCACCACATTTCTACTTCCCTTCAGCTCAGAAGAGTCAAACGGACTCGAAACGTTAACTCTGTCTTTCTCTCCACAGATACTGTCAGACCTGCTGAGTTTTTCCAGCATTTTTTGTTTTTGTTTCAGACTTCCAGCATCCACAGTATTTTGCCTTTATCTTATGTTGTTATTGATTGAAAAAAGGTTGCCTTCATTGATACAAATCTGGACATCTAAGAAATTGAAATGGTTCACATCAGCTGATTGATCAGGAATAGCTCCTAGTCCGAACGTAAGCAAGACTATCTGCATTATCAAGTGGTACCAACATCATCTGAGAAGCAGTTAGAGTTTGACATAGACATTCCTTCAGACTATTAACATACCATGTCAATGACTTTTTTGGAAACTGAGGGAACATTTAAAGAAGGCCAGCTCTGCTTGAGGTGTTTTTCATTGTTTCCACAACAAAGTAAAAGGCTTTACAGTCAATCCCAAAATGCAGACTTTATTATTTATAGCAGCTGCTGTGTGTCTGTAAGATTAAAGATTTTGCAACTAAATTGCTGATATAGTTCCACAGAATGAGTCATTTCTTAACCATGAAACCACTTTTGATTTTAAACCAGTTGTAGATTTTGCACGTCTTAATATAGAAAAACCAAACTGACCAAGTACCCAAAGGGAATTTGTACTTTTGTGATTGAGTAACTGATGATTCTTAATGAATGTGCATGCCAAAGTGACCACAATTTGATTCTCTATCCCACATCCTTTAAACAGCATTTACACAAGGGGAGCTACTCCATTTGATAGCAGACCTACTCTTTTTCCCACTTACAATACCACAGACTGGGGACTTCAGACTACAGTGATATGCTATTACTGTACACTATAGTACCTTGTATCAGGAAATGTGTAGCATATATTGCAACCGGGAATCAGAAGTTATTGCGGTGCCCATTTTCATGAAGGCAAGAAACTGGGATTGAATTCTTTGATAGTGGAGTGTGTCCTAAGGACTAACCTTATTGCTCTTTCAGGGTGTTGAGTGAAACCATCTGTTAACGAACATAGAGTGGTGCCTTAAATAAGGATAGGCCAGGTTGCTGAATTTAACTTTATCTCAATGGAAATTCAGTCATTTCTAAAGTCTACAGGGACCTTCTCTATTGATATTACAAAGCCAAATGGTCATTTAAATCATCAGTTTTCCATAGCTTTCAACAACTTTAAAACTGGAAATATTCTGTGTATGCTTCTTCAAGACCTGAAGCAAATGATCTCACAGAGTGAATAAAGAACTGGCACAACCATCACATCATTTCCCCTGCTTTGAGGAATAATATTAATTATTCACACAGTTCGGTAGAGGATGGTAAAATACAGGCAAGGCCCTAGAATTGTGTGATTAGTGGCATCAGAATCTCTAGCTCAGTATTTCCAAGGCCCCTTATGGTTGTAAGGAAAAGAAGCCTGAATAGTGTCAGTTGTCACCAATCTTCTAATTGCCACTGATTTGCAGTTTGTTACTCCACATGCATTTCACTCCTTGAATCATTTAACTCATTGCTAGGCAGCCCACTCAATCATCTAACTCCATTCATCCCAGCTCTTCAATCAGCTGGTTTTGCAGAAGTTGGGCCTTCAGCCTCTGAGCACCTGATTCTTTACTCAGCTTATTTTTAAATATTAGTGATGGTAGTATTTACAAGTCTTATCTTCTCATGTAACAAATATAGTTTCAGCATTACATTCAGACAACCCTCCTAGCTTGGTATATTTCTTTACATCCCTGTAAAGCATCTTGGGATGTTTATATAGTGCCTTTAATGTAGGCAAAAAGTCAGAGTCTATATGAGGAAAAACATTTTTTATGCAATGAGTGGTTAGGATTTGGAATGCATGACCTGATAGGGTGGTGGGTACAGATTTAAAGTAGCCTTCAAAAGGGAATTGGTAAATACTTGAAAGAGAAAAATGCAGGGATATGGAGAAAGAGCGGGGGACTAGGACTAAAGGATTGGTCTTCGAAAGAGCTGGTGCAGACTTGATAGGCCAAATGACCTCTTTTCTGTGTTGTGTAGGTTAAGGAAAATCGGAAGGTAAGGGGCTGTGACTTCTCATGTAGGTCCTCATGGTCAGGTGATGCCTCAACTGCCATTTATTAATCAAGGTAATGCTCAATATCAACAATGTAAGAGGTCCTGCTTCATATTCCAGTCTCAATTGATATTCACACTTCCAAAGATCAAGCTGTGCAATGCTTAACTGTGGGGAAAACAGGCAAAATCTGACCCACCGGTCAAGCACATGTCCTTCAGAATCAACTAAGGAGTCGCACAGAGACAATAGAGAATTTTCAGGCTCCCTCTCCATCCTTTTAGGCAGTGGGATGGATTTAAGGGAGGCGGAAGAGAAGAGAGGGAGTCTCTTTCAATAACTCAGTACAATAAGCTTATCCTGAAAATGGAGCAAATTAGTTTTCATTGCAAAGACAACTGTTAAAAATAAGTTATACTGTTGACAGATAAAAAGCTGCATGATAGCTTTTTTTCAAAAAATCTTTACTGTTTAATTGGAATTGAAATGTTTTCTCCTTTAAGTTAGTTCACTGTCACTTACTGTCATCATCTTTTTGCAGTTTTTACTATTCTTTCAGGAAATATAAGTGATACATTTGATTGGACTTTCAATGTGGTTGAGATTCTAGACATGAATGTGCATTGGGAATGACATCATCCAGTCCAATTACTGTACCTCACCTAACTGAAATAAGTCACCAAAAAACATCGTCACACTTCCTGTTTTGGCTAATATGACAGCCACATTGCCTTTAAAACAATCATATAACCTTTTCACTACCAAATTTATCTGTCAGTTTCACGTGAGAAACATGCTTTTTGTGCAACAGCTACAAAAGTGGCAGTGAAGACAATGGTAGAAGGCAGAAGGCATAATTTTTCAAGAGGTGAGCTTCTGATCTGAGTCAGAGCAAGATGCAGCCCACAGAAAGGCTTGAGGCAGAGGAGATATTCAATGACCACTCAATGGCATTGACAGAGGGGTCAACAAGACAACTAGAATAATAAAAAAAACAATTTTTAAAATATGGTCTAAATGCTGTGTTGGAGCTCAAGGTTAATGATCCACATGGTAATTCATGAACTATCTACAATATCAACAGATCAGCACACAAAACAGTTAAAACACTTTTAATACTGCATATATAATCACAAATTATAAATTGAGAGAATGAACTCTTGAATTGCTTTCTAGACTTGAATTCCTTTCTTACTGCGCTATTCATTAATGTTATGACTTATGCAAATAAAACAAAGCCATGCATGGTCAAAAATGCTGTACAATTTCCACACCCACTTTTACTTTTGGTTTAAAATGTAGTTGCTTATCTCAGTAGTCCCGTGACCGATGGCTTGTTGCTATATGCCATTGGTTAATTACACAATCATGGTTCTATGGCAGTTGTCTGATTCACAATGGTGGGAGATAACAGGCAACTCAGCAAAAGCTTATTCAGTGTCATTGGTATTAAAGTAGGGAAACTCAGCTCCAGTATTAACAAGTATTTCAGCTAAGACCAGATCTAATTTTTCCACCCCAGTTTGCCAAGCTCAACAAAGAGGAATTTTGATGGAGGGAAATTTTATACAGCTCATTGCAGACATTATTAAGGATTGCTTTGAAGATTCAATGGACAAACACTCTGTAGTGTGGTACTGAATCAAATACACCAGGAAAGTCTCGGGCCCAATCCTATTGTTACAATTCATGCACTCTCAAGATACCTTTTCCTCATGCTAAATCCAAAAGTCAGCTTCTACAATCAAATGCTCAATACCTATGAATCGAAGCATGAATTTATGTGCGAAGCATTTGATAATGTAGCATGCCTGGGTGAACAATTAACCTTTGGTGCCCTTGATGAGCTCACCAAATATAATAGAAGATGCCTCGTGATCTGTGGATCTTGCCAGACATGACCAGTAAAACTTTGACAGGCCATAAGTCTGGTTATAAACTATAAATCAAATTTATTATTTAAAGAGAAGCAAGAGAAACATAGCAGGTTACTCAATTTTATTTGTCTCCTAAAACTATTCCAAATGTATGTGAAGGTTCTACATGAGATTAGGTATTCCCTTGAGAATTTCCACTAATCCCAGTTTGTCGCCTGATGAAACAGGAATCCCCTCAAGAAATCCCTAATTATAATGCTAAGGGTTGAATTGAGTTGAAGAAAGATCAAAATATCAAATTATTTACTATATATATATATATATAAATATATATATATATATATAAATGACTTAGGTGAGGGAAGTGAATGTACTTCTAAGTTTGCGGATGACACAAAAATAGGTTGGAAGGCAAGTGGTGAGGATGACACAAGGAGTCTACAGAGGGATATAGACAGGTTAAGTGAGTGGGCTAAAACTTGGCAGATGGAAGATAATGTGGGAAAATGTAAGGTTGTGCACTTTGGAAGGAAGAAAAAAGGAGCTGAATATTATTTAAACGGAGAAAGACTGCAGGAAGCTGCAGCACAGAAGGATTTGGGAGACCTCGTGCATGAATCCCAAAAAGCTAACATACAAGTTCAACAGGTAATAGGGAAGGCAAATGGAATGTTGGCCTTTATTTCAAAGGGAATGGAGTATAAAAATAGGGAAATCTTGCTAAAACCATACAAGGCACTAGTTAGACCACACCTAGAATATTGTGAACAATTTTGGTCCCCTTATCTAAGGAAAGATATACTGGCATTGTGGGCAGTCCAGAGAAGTTTCACAAGTGTTGATCCTGGGTATGGAGGGATTTTCTTATGAGGAGAGTTGAGTCGGTTGGGCCTGTACTCATTGGAATTTAGAAGAATGAGAGGTGACCTTATTGAAACATATAAGATTCTTAGGGCACTTGACAGGGTAGATGCTGAGAGGTTGTTTCCACTTACGGGAGAGTCTAGGACCAGGGGGCATAATCTCTGAGTAAAAGGGTGCCCATTTAAAACAGAGATGAGGAAGAATTTCTCCTCTCAGAGGGTAGTCAATCTGTGGAATTCTTTACCACAGAGTGATGTAGAGGCTGGGTCGTTAAGTATATTCAAGGCTGAGATAAGACAGATTTTTAATCAATAAGGGAATCAAAGGTTATGGGGAAAATGCAGGAAAGTGGAGTTGAGGATTAACAGATCAGTCATGATCTCATTGAATGGCGGGGCAGATTCGATGGGCTGAATGGCCTATGTCTGCTCCTACATCTTATGCCTTAACAACGAGCAAAGCAGTCAGTTAAGAAAAGGTTCAAAGATAGCAAAGATATAAAATTTAGGTTGACACGAGCTGCTCTGTTGGAGAGGCCATCTTTGGTTAAAGTGAGGATCTGGCTGGCCTCTTTGGTAGATTAAAAGATCCCATGACATGACTCAAAGAGCATGGTAAACACTGTCTTAGGCTACATTTATTTCTCAGCCAACATCACAAACAGATTAATATAAAAGTAAAATACTGCGGATGTTGGAAATCTGAAATAAAAACAGAAAATCCTGCAAAAACACAGCAGTTCTGACAGCATCTGTGGAGAGAAAAACAGAGCTAGTGTTTCAAGTTCAATATGACTCTTCTTCGGAACAGATTATCTGGTAATTGTCTCATTGCTATGTGTGGGACCTTATGTGTCAACTGGCTGCTACATTTACTGTATTACCACAGCGACTTCACTTCAAATGTACTTCATTGGCTATAAGGTGCTTTGGGACATCCTGAGGATGTGAAAAGGGCTATATTACTGCAAGTTCTTTCTTCGTCAGCCTGACAGGATTTCCTGGTACAATATTTACACGCATGAGACAAAACAACTCACACACTGCAAGGTTAGATTCTTCACCCTTCTTGGGGGCTGTCAATTTCAATTGATTAACTATGTCTTCTCTTGCAGCTAGGCAATTAATATTAAGCATTTCTATATTTTAGCTGGTCACTAACTGTTTTTAAGACATACACCTGGGACAGATCATATCCCCTGCTCTTTCAAATGACTAACAATTAAGATAAAGTATGCATGCCAGTAGTCATACAAACAAAAATGGCCATTGGCTGGCTAGTTACCAAAACTTTGTTAAAATAGAATTTATACTATTAGAAACAAGACAGAACTTCAATCTGTCAAACCATTGTCTACGCAGAACTAGGATAACTTGGGAAACATAGTGCTGGGACACTACAATGTGTCATATGGGCCATATATTTGCCTGGAATGCACCCTGATGTATTCATTATTTTGTCACACCATTATCATGCACAAATTAATTGGGCTACGATTCAGATTTCAAATATTTTTTTATTCGTTCATGGAATGTGGGCGACACTGGCTGGGCCGGCATTTATTGCACATACTAATTGCCCTTGAAGATGGTGGTGAGCTGCCTTCTTGAACCGCTACATTCCTGTGCTGTAGGTACTCCCAGAGTGCTGTTAGAGTGGGAATTCCAGGATTTTGGCTAGCAACAGAAAAGGAATGGCCATATTTTTCCAAGTTAGGATGGTGAGTGGCTCAGAGGGAACCAATTTTTGTGTCATCTTCAAACTTACTGATCATCCCTCTTACATTCATGTCTAGGCCATTAATGTACACTACAAGCAGGAAGGGGCCCAGCACTGAACCCTGCAGTATGCCACTGGACACAAACATCCAATCACAAAAACAACCTTCGGCTAACACCCTCTATCTCCTGCCACTAAGCCAATTTTGGATCCAATTTGCCAAATTGCCCTGGATCCCATGGGCTCTTACCTTCTTGACCAGTCTCCCATGCAAGTCCTTGTCAAAAGCCTCACTGAAGTCCATGTAGACTACATCAACTGCACTACCCACATCTACACCCTAGTTACCTCCTCGAAAAATTCAATCAAATTTGTTAGACATGATCTCCTCCTGACAAAGCCAAGCTGACTATCCTTGATTAATCCCTGCCTCTCCAAGTGGAGATTAATTCTGTCCCTCAGAACTTTCCCGGTTTATCCCTACCACCCTTCTTGAATAACGGTACCACATTAGCTGTCCTTCAGTCCTCTGGCGCCTCTCCTGTGGCCAGAGGGGATTTGAAAATTAATATCAGGGCCCATGCAATCTCCTCCCTTGCCTCTCACAGCAGCCTGGGATACATCTCATCTGGGCCTGGAGATTTAACCACTTTTAAGCCCACTAAAACCGCTAATACTTCCTCCCTCTCAGTGCAAATTTGTTCAAGTATATCACAGCCCCTCCCCCTGATTTCTATAGCTACATGGTCCTTCTCTATAGTGCATACAGATGCAAAGTACTCATTTAAAACCTCATCCACCTCTTCTGGCTCCTCACGCAGATTGCTGCTTTGGTCCCTAATGGGCCGTACTCTTTCCCTGGTTATCCTCTTGCCCCTAATATACTTATAAAACACCTTTGAATTTTCTTTTATTTTACCCGCCAGTGCTTTTTCATGTCCTCTCTTCGCTCTCCTAATTTCTTTTTTTAAGTAACCTCCTGCACTTTCTATACTCCTCTAGGGCTTCCACTGTTTTAACTTCTCCAGCTGAGATCAGCATAAGACTGAATACAGTCTGCTTGTTACACAATAGTGCTTTTAGCTAATGAAATACTTCTGAAGCATTGTTGTAATAATGCACACAGCAAGATCTTATAAATGTCTCTGGCTATAAATGTGTTGGTTGAGAGATAAACTGGTTGAACTCCATTTCTCTTTGCCATGAAATTTTTTACATCCATCTATAAAGGAAAATGGGGCCCTGGTTTAGCGCCTTATTCGAAAGACAAACAAACACATCTTTGAATAAAATGCTTCTATATTTTTCTCCATGCTGCTATTGTACGCTTTCCGCAACTCAAATGAGGGTTTCTACCCGCGTGCCAGAGCCAACATCAAGCTGATCAACTTGGCAACTCTGTGCACCAAGACCATAGTGCGTAATGTCCTAGTTAGCGAATTGATTTTGCTGATGACGCCACACTGACATCCCATGCTGAAGTTCACTTGCAGCACCTTGTAGATCAGTTCTCCCAGGCCTGCAAGGATTTGGACTGACAACCTGCGTCAGGAAGACCAAAATTATGGGCTCACTCTGGAGGCTGTCGACAGCTTCATATACCTTGGATCAACAGTTATCAACAACCTGTCTCGATACCGAAAACAGCACCAGGATTGCCAAGGCCGCAGCTGTCATGTCAAAGTTGAGAAGTCCAGTGTGGACCAACAGCAAACCAAGCGAAAATACAAAGCTTCACGTGAACCAGGTTTCTATTCTCAGTATCCTCCTTTACTGCAGCGAGGCATGGATAACTTAGGCAAGTCAAGAAAAGTGGATGAACTGCTTCCACCCCTACTCCCTCAGACGAATATTGGGCATCTCCTGGCAAGACAGAGTGCCGAATATGGAAGTATACCAGTATACAGGGATCCCCAGCAAGTTTGCCCTCTTGAATCAACTGCAACTCCATTGGTTGGGTCATGAGAGCTGAATGGATGACGGCACATCCTCAAAGACATACTCTATGGTGGGCTTGCTATCTGGACGAGACCAACAGGTTAGTCACACCTGCGACACAAGGATGTCTGCAAGCGAGACTTCAAGTTGATTAGGAATGGAGTTGATGCATGGGAAGTTTTCACTGCTGACTGGAGTGCCTGGAGGCAAGCAGGGCAGGAAGGATGTGGAAAAACCAGAGGACAAAAGAAATGGCCAGATGGAGGAAGAGCCCGCCGGAAGCAAAAAACATTAGTCGTCCTCGGGCCAACGCTATTCATCTGTGCCAGCTGCAGAAGGGTCTGCCACTCACAAACTGGCCTCTACAGCCACAACAGATAATCAATACAAAAGTGACATACACCCGGAGATGGATGGATGCCAATAAATTCATGGCAACAGAGCATATATGTAAAACTTCAATAAATTGCGTTAGTATCTCAGGATGTGGGAAGACCTTTTCAATTAATTAACCTTCAAACCCTTCACACTTCAGCCAACAAAGCCCTTTCCTCAGTTCTCCATTTTAACGCCTTAACAATTCACCTGTAATTCTCATTTTTTGACTTGCTTTACTTTTGTTTCTGTCAGTAACCATTTGTTTCTCAGAATCCTGAGAAGGTGCATGCCATGGTTATACTATTTGATCATTAGTAGCAAGCTTACCAAGGTTCAAAGCAAAAGTGAAGAGAAAACTCTTCCAGACTCAATAACTGCTTTTACATTGCACAAGATCCATGATAGTGAGGTTGAGTTCTGGAGTACATATGAACACACGAAATAGGAGCAGGAGTAGTCCATTTGGCCCCTTGAGCCAGCTCTACCATTCAATAAAATCATAGCCTTGTATATTTGGCTGCAGGCTGAACATAAAACTGCAAGGGGTCACCAAGCATGACCGACTGTCCAACACAGCCACCTGTGCTTTAGAAACCAGCCACATGAACATGGGCCTTGCACAGTGTAAAAGTAAAGACTTAACTGAGTTGGCTTGATCAATTCTAGCTGAACTCTATCTAAAGGTGCGCTTACAGTGGTGCTTATTTAATTAAGATCACAAAAAGCAGTATCTATGTCAAAAAAATGCTGCACTCATTGCAGAATCTATCATGACAGCACAACATCAGTTAGTATTTCATGTCATAAAACTGCCTCACAACAAGTGTTAGTTGTTTTGCTGCTTATCACATTTATGTAGACGGGATCTCATGGCTCTGAGTTGCTTTCAGGCCAGTCTGAAGTAGGAGCCCCGATGTTTCTAATCAAGCTATTCTTAAACGCAAAAGGACAGACCTCCTGCCAGTATATCATGAAAGATTTAGCACGAAAGGAAAGTACATACTTCCACACCTCACAACTGGAAATGGTTTCTGCAAGTTTGCTGTTTATCATTATGAAATGGGTGAGGGTATGGGTGTACTTTGAGTAAAAAGTATTCCTAAACTTATTCTCCTGTCATGATCATTTCAATCTGACTTTTTCTCAAAAGCTGGCAAATGGGCCTAACCAAAAAGATTGGCTTCTTAGAGAGTTTTTAATGATTTTTAATGGTGGAGGGATCAATAACCAGGTGGCATAGATTTAAGGTAAGGGGCAGGAGGTTTAGAGGGGATGTGAGGAAGAATTTTTTCACCCAGAGTGTTGGGAATCTGGAACTCACTGCCTGAAAGGGTGGTAGAGGCAGATACCCTCATAACATTTAAGAAGTATTTGGATGTGCACTTGCGATGCCATGGCATACAAGGCTATGGGCCTAGTGCTGGAAAATGGGATTAGAATAGTTAGGTACTTGTTTGACCAGCGCAGACTCGATGGGCCGAAGGGCCTTTTTCTGTGCTGTAGACCTCTATGAAACCCTAGTAATGATCATAGATTGTTTTCGCTATTGATCCTGTGCGCAGTCCCATTGCAACTTACTTTTATCATTTTAATTTGCCATATGCAAGATGTGCATTGGAAAGCCAATTCACAAAAGAACATTTGCACACAAAGAATTCATATTTTATTAATATGCAAACATTTATATCATACTTGACATGTTTATAGTTCCCTGGTGTTTTTGTAGCCTGATTAATGCTTTTGAATTAGAGCCCGCTGTGATCTTATCAAGCAGGCGTTTATTATGCCACAGCCGATGGATGGTAAATGCTGAGCTGCTCAAATCCCAAAGGGAAACTTGAAACAACTGCCACAACTGTTTTGCAATTTGTATAGATTTTGAGATGCGTGCCTTGAATTCAGTAGTAATAAGGCCACTGAGTCTTACAGGTTTCTTACAAAACTAAATTAAACTTTTATTAATAGAAGAAATTATTTTAAGTACACACCTACATCTACAAATTACTTTTACGATAACTTCTAAATCCCCTATTTAATCTAACTCCCAGTTATACTTTCATTAGGGCAACAGTAAGACACATAGATTTAAGTAACACACAATATCCTGAAACAGTTGAATTCAAAGTGAGTTTTCTTAACTTTAGTTTTTTGTAGACAGCAGCTTGAGGCTTAGATGCTGAAGGCTTTTCACACTTGTTAGATCTTAGAATTCCTTCCCTTGCACACAGCCTTCTCTCCTTTATCTATATTTTCCCTTTTGAATGCAAATTCCCATCGTTTCACTGTGTCTTTTGGACTTTACCTCTCTAATAATAAAAATCTCTCATAGTACCAATTTTACCAGTAATCTTTGGGAAAAATAAACACACTGTTTCTTAACTTCTCCTGGCTAGGTGAAACATTTCACCCCTCCTTTGAAATCAATCAAGTCTGGCTTATTTAAAAATACAAATGTTCCCTTTACACCTGTGTTTACCTACTTAACATTTCAAACCTAGCTTATCTTCTGACACATCAAAGCCTCCAGACCAGCTGCCTTTAATTCAATTAAGTCTCACACACACACCCCCCACTATTACTCCGCGTTATAATAAATTCCGATAACATTATGAAAATTGTTATATCTTCCTGACAAGTTCTACTGAAAACAAAATATACTAGGAACTAACTGGCTCACCCAGAAAATCAGTAGGCGTTGCCTTATAACCACTAATGAAAACAAAGCTTGAAAGGCTTACAACAAACTATTGGCTTAACTTACTTCTTTCGTCGCCTGCTTACAATATCAAAGTTAATATTTACATGTCCATACAAATTATCACTTCACTGAAGAAAAGTTTGTTTTACTACTGCAATATTAGGTATTAGTTGCTGGCATTACCACCCAAAGGACTGTAGGTAAAAATCACATGCAGTTTGTTAACACAATATTTATGGGTTTTAGCTCAAAACATTTCCGGTAATGATACTCTTAGCTTTATAAAACTGCGTTGCTGTACAAGACAGTTCAACTCATTCCATGAGCATTGATAATACTTTTGCAAGGGAAAGGGCATATTTATATACTCATAAACTTTTTTAATCCCAGCCATATTTTGTATATACTTTCTTCCACATGGAAGTTCCTCCACAACAAACATCTTACATTTGTCTGCTGTGCTTTGTCTCATCTGCACCTTATATTGGACAATCTCATGTCTTCTTTGATTCAGTGGCATAATGTAGCCCATTGTCAGAATTTTTAAAAAATGCTAGTATTTTGCCAAAAAATTATACTTTTAAAAAATACCTGAATTATCACTGATGCACAGCCAATCCCCAGTGTGCACTGAGGTGACTGATTTCAGTTGGAATAGCCGTTGGAGAGTTACAACATGAACTTTGGGTGGGGGAGAGGAAATCAGACATTGTTCCTATTTCTAATTGGACTGTGCATGTGTCAGGATCCATGTGGCTGTGCTCTTCCACATAGTTAAATAGCATGCCTATGCAAGCTGCTGTTGGCTTATGCATAAAGACTGGCCACTGGGAGAAGTATCTGAGAGCTGCTGGCGCCCATGAAGCTATACCAAAGCAAGTGTCAATGTTTTCCAGAAAGAAATATTACCACCATTAAATATTTACTTTTTGATCAAGACAAATAAGGGCTTTGATTCTTCTGTCAGGGTCAAAGCTTCATTCCTGGCTGTACTACATGTTCTTCTCATGCTGATCATGCTTCCTGAGTTGGTTTCTTCTGGCTCGACACATAGGCGCCCAGTGCTTCTAAGCTCTGGGATGCCTACCTATATACAAAACATTTCGTGTTGAGCACCATCTCTCACACTTTGGAGTGCCAAAAGAAAAGAACAATAATTTATTATAATAATAATTTCTTTCCTGATGATGATGACCTGACTTTTCCCCATGACCAGCAGCTGAGAACATAAGACTGCTTCTCACAGTAAGTACCTGAGCAGTGGTCTTAAAGGAACAAGCCAGATCGAGCTGCATCTTAATTGTTGGACATCACAAATGTATAGAGACGTGAAACTTTATCCAAACAATGCTGGCAGGCTGTTTGATAAAGCTATAAACTGCATCTTTCCCAATCAAAGGTTTGCTATGGTGCCCATTTAAAGGACTGCTGAAGCAATACAGTAAAGTTTAGACTCTTCATGACATTTGCTTTCTTCTGGGCTAATTTCTCAACTGGTTCTTAGTCAGGTCACCTAGGTACCTAATAATTAAATATTTGGAGTCGTGCGTTACCAAGATATCTCTTTCCTTTGAAGAATAGTAGATATACTGAGCCCATTAATACTACCAACCTCAGTGACATAATTTTACCCAGATCCTTCTCAGTCCTTCAACATTTCCTTAAATTTTCTCCTTTCCTTTACTCTTCTAAAGGTATCCACTCATTTTTTTTCTGGTTTTCGGCTGAGCACTGATGGTCATCAAGTACCATGTCCAACAAGAGCTTAGATAGTGAATGCTGGCAGGCTGTTTGATAACTGGGCACCACTGGATTTAGTATGTCCTCACCTGACATCCACTAATACTCATTTCCAGCTAGAAGCATTGGATAATAGTCAGGATTGGCAACTCTCTCAGAAAGATTGAGCCTATTGAAAAACCACATTAGTGTCCAAGTTGAGAGCACCAGATATACCATTGGATAATAGTCAGGATTGGCAACTCTCTCAGAAAGATTGAGCCTATTGAAAAACCACATTAGTGTCCAAGTTGAGAGCACCATGCTATATCATGGAAAGTTTGATAAACAAGGAAATTTGGTTGCAGAATTCACGTGAAAAGAGAGCTTATCCACAGTGCATTGAACACAGTATCACAGTTACCAGCTTGTTATGGACTTCTCTGCATCCTTTGACATAGGTCAACCATATACTCCTTCAATGCCATTCTCATCCACATTTGTGGATTTTTACCTATCTAAGAATGGCATCCCTCAATGGCTACTTTTCCTACCCCTGAACTGTCTTCTACAGAGTCTCCAAAGATTTATCTGTGGCCCCCTCCTCTTTCTCATCTATCTGCTACCTCTTGGCAACATCATCATAGACACAAAATCAGCTTCCAGATGCATGAATTGACATTTTCCATCTTTCTACCACTCCCCTGTGCGGTCAAGTTACTGGCTGAACATCATCCCGCCTTTTATAAGCTGCAATTTGCCCCAGCTAAATTGGAAACCTGAATTATTAACTTTGGCTTGGCCACAAAGTCTACATCTTTGCCATCAACTTCATCTGACATCTCATCAACTGTCTTAGGTTCATCCAGAATGTTAGCAGCCTCTATTTGGTGATATGAGCTTCTGACCCTATAGCCTTCCCATCACAAAGACCTATTGCTTCTGTCTCTGTAGCGGGTGAGATTCTAGGAAATTTGAGTCAGCAGCTTTAAACTCTCAACAAGCTTTGTATAAAGATAAACTGTATGGTGGCCACTTGTAACTACTACCACAAGAGCTCTCAGCTAATGCCAGGAACGTTGTAATTATCAGTCCAGCCAGACAGATTTAGTGTATTTTTAAAAAAATGATAGCTGCATGTTTTTTTAGGTTTTGCTAGAGTAAGAATTGAAATCAATGAAGATGTTAGTACAGAGAATCATATGGAAACACACAGAATGGTTTGCATGAAAAAAATCAAAGATTTGCATATTGAGATTGTCAAGTTTATATACATCTGCTTAATGATACCATCATCCTTTAGTACTGCTATTTTCCAATTTTCTGAGACCATATAGTGCTACATGGAATCTTCCACAGTGTGATGGCTCAGTGGTAACTGTAGTGACCAATGTTAACTATACTCATGATGATGATGTCAACTCTTAGTGCCTCTGAAGTGACCTAATTACTCAGTCGAAAACAATTGCTAAAAGGTTCACAAAAAAGGGGGAACGAACTCGTATGGATCTAACAGCAATGACAGACATTGCATCAGGATAGTGCTTAGGCAATTTCAGCCCAGGTAACCCTGCAAGGCCCTCTGCACCAATGTTTTGGGATCATTAACCGAGTTGAGAGAACTGTTCCACAGACTGGAGGGAAACAGGAAAGGATTGATCATTAGTGCCAGCAGCCACCTGCTCATCAATACGTATCTCAGGTTCATAAGAACAGTAGGCCTTTTAGCCCCTCTAGTCTGCTCTGCCATTCAATTAGACTATGGCTTATGGCCAGAACCATGCAGATCCAAGACTTCATTGCCATTTCCAGACATGGCCACAAGAGCTCAAATCCAGACGAGAAATTAGGGCTGCCCTTGATATCAGGGCAACCTTCTACTGAGTATGGTGTCAAGAAGCCCTGACAACTCTGAAGTCAATGAGGGTCAAAGAGAAAACTTTTCAGATAACTATCATAAGGTCAGGTGTGGGAATGCTTGCTTGAGCGTTCATCTCCATTGACAATTCCTCTGATAATAAAGCAATCCATGTCATGGGACATGAACAACACCAAGACTTCATGAGGACTCGAAACGTCAACTCTTTTCTTCTCCGCCGATGCTGCCAGACCTGCTGAGTTTTTCCAGGTAATTCTGTTTTTGTTTTGGATTTCCAGCATCCGCAGTAGTTTTTCGTTTTTACCAAGACTTCTGTTGACAGGTGGCAACTACATCTATGTTGGCAGGTAATCACCATCTGCGACCAGAGATAATCTAGCTAACTCTTCCTGACCTTCAATGGTATCACCATCACAGAATCCCTCACCATCAACAACTAATGGGTCATCACTGACTATGCATTTAACTGGATAAGCCATATTAACAGCATGACAACTACAAGTGGCTCACCTCCTGACCCCCTCAAAACTCTCCACAAAGCTCAGGTGAAAAATGTGATGGAATACTCACTTAACTGGAGGGGTGCAGCTGCAAAACTCAAGAAGGTTGACACCATCCATTTCAGAACCTGATCGGCACTGCTGCCAATGAACTCGATATCAATGCCCCCACACCCATTGCCTATCACTAGCGTACTGTGGTTATAGTACAGTACATATGGTTTACAAGATAGACTGCAGCAACTCACCAATGTTATTTCAACAGCACCCCCAAACCACTGTGACCTCTTCCACAGAGCAGGACAAAAGCAACAACGTCATGGGAACACCATCACCCCCAAAATTCAAATCACACACTATCCTGGCTTAAATGTATACCGTCATTTCTTCATAGCTTCTGCAGTAATATCCTGGAATTCTCTCTCTCCCAGAATTACAATGTGAATACAGCAGTTCAAGGAGAAGACCCACCACTACCTTCACACAACAACTACGGATCAGCAATAAATGCAGCCTTGTCATTGTGCCCACAGTGTGAGTTAAAAAACTGAACTGTATAGGCCAAGAAGGTTACAATGCTGATCCTGTGTTAGCTAATCTCAGTTAGGAGAACAGAGGCTTGCTCTAACTGGCCTCTGCAAGGGCTACATGAGGTCACATGTTCTTGCACTCTGGAATACTCTCCTAAAATCACCTCTGTCTTACCTCCTTCCTGCCTGCTCCTGTAAACTTTTAAACTTAGCTCTTCATAAGCTCTTTCTACCCCATCTCCTGATTTCGTTCCACTTGTTCTTTCCTCCCACTGAATACCCATTCTCCTCTCTCTAAAATACTCAGTTTGTCAACATAAAGGAGGCTAAATAAATGCAAATTGATGGGGGAAGCGATGGCATAGTGATATTGTCACTGGACTCATATTCCAAAGAGCTAGGGTATTGTTCTGGGGACTGGGGTTTGAATCCCACCACGGCAGATGGTGAAATTTGAATTCAATAAAAATCTGGAATTAAAAATCTGATGATCACCACAAAACCATTGCCGATTGTCATAAAAACCCATCTGGTTCATTAATGTCCTTTAGGGAAAGAAATCTGCCATCCTTACGTGGTCTACATGTGACTCGAGACCCACAGCAATGTGTTTGATTCTTAAATGTTAGAGGAATGCTAGCCTATCCAGCGACACCCACACCCCATGAACGAATAAAAAAACATTTGGCAAAGAAAGGGAAACATCAGCCAGGGATCCTGCTGTTGACCACTAACCAGTGCAAAGTGTGAATGCCGTGAGGAATGAGGCTGTGATAAAGTAACTCACTGGCACTTGCTGTCTAGATTCAACGATGAAAGATTAGCCACTTTGTTGAAGTAACTGAGGATCCACCTGAACTGTTCCTCAACATGATTTAGTGTCTTTGGTGGTGAAGGACAGCCATTAAAATAAACCTTGTTCAGATTCTAATTTTTCCATCTCACTCTTTTGGGTTCTTTTTACCCCAGCAACTGGAACAAGCAACTGAAACTTCAACCCATCCGTGATGTTTATCTTGGTGCTCCTTGGCTAGGTGAAGCAGAAACACAGCCAGGATATTTGGTCATGAATCCGCCAATTTAGTTAAAAACAAGGGCATCTGTCCACTTTGTACACCATGGGAAAAACAGTTGCAGAGAATGCCAAACTAACTATGAAGGTGTATTTTATTTATTTGGATATACAACAGACATTTTCTCAAATAAGCTCCAATTGGTCTGATGTCAGATACAGGGAACAGGCAAGCTTGGGCCAATTTGTTGATGAGGAGTTTGCTTTTATTTACCAAAAAACAGATATTGCACTTGTGTGAGATCACATTTGAATCCAATGCCATTTCTGTGACATCAAATGAGGTCTTTGTTCTATGGCTTTACATGAGTCCAGTTGGTTTGGTCCACTAAGATGAGAAAGCAAATTAAAGACAGGACTGAACGAAATTAACTAGTCTGACTACATTGTAAAGGGTGCAACACAAGTAAAACATTGAATATGCCAAAAATTTTATATTAAAAATTAGATCCATATAGCATAATTTTCACTCAGCTCAAATGTTTCACTAAGTTTTTTTTTGGTAATGATTATACAGAAATCCCACATCACAGAAAACCTTCAGCCTAACATCTGAAATCTGCCAAACCCACAGTTAATTGGGAACATCATCAAAAAGGGGCATGTGATGTTGATTAGTGTATAGTACACATCAAGTTTGATGCACATATAGCGCAAGTCTCGTGATACAAAATCCACTATGGCAGCCACTACATTGCAATTTTCAAAACCAGATCAGTTTCAATCAGGCCAAAGCAATCAAAATCAGCTGTACTCAATTATTCATTTGGTTTTTTCATACCCGAGACATGTTAATTGATTGCATTCTTTTTCCTTTAAGCTATTGCATTCTAGACAATTATTTGAGCAAGCAAGAAAATATGAAAGAAGTTATTTATAATTACACTTAAATATTGCAGATGAAACCACATGCTGACACAGAAGTGGCTGATGTGGGAGAATTACAAAAGTCTATTTCATCCATTTTGGGAAAGAAAACTTACATTTCATCCCTTTATCGTTCAAGGATTAAGCTTTTTAAAATTGTCATTGGATGACCAGATCACATGGACATTACAAACAGAACAACCTTCAGGATATGAACTTCAAGTTCTTTTGATATGGAGGGCTAATTATTTACAACACTGGCTCATTTATGTAAGTGAGGAATTATATACAAAGGTTTTAGTGTAAGGTTTCTTAAGGTTTGTCAAACAGCCTCTGGTAGATGTCTTGTGATCATCATTTTCCATTTTTCTCCCCATTCATGAAGACTAATGGACTTACATGAACCCAGAGTCACCAGCATCAGCAAAGCAAGTCAGATGCTTCTCTTTTACTGTTAACTAATGATGAACTGGATTCAGCCGGTTAGGACTCCGACCATCAGAATGTGGGATCATTGGTATTTTGAAATATGATTCTGCTCATTTATCAAGCAAGGTATGCACTCACCATATATTGGTCTATCATTCGTGCTCTACCAAAGGATTTTTCTTTACCAGAATTCTCCTCTATCCATTAAGTCCTTATTGCTGCCATAGTTTCCCTTTTAGCCAGAAGGACCAATGGGCTGAACTCCAGACTTCCTACTCCAAATTACACTATGTTGTGTCCAAACCGGAATTTAAACAGGACCGATAATGAGGCTGATTAAAAATCAACAGAAAATATCATTCTATGAGATAGGATTGGGCCTGCTTGATTTCATCCACACTTGTTTACATGCTCTACCCCAAGTAAATGGCCTAGCCAAACACAGGCTCATGAAGCGGGGTTGAGTATAAATGATGCTGATGCTGAATTTGATGAAGTAACAGAGAGGACTGACAAAGTTGATTTGTATAAATGGACTCCCAAAAGCTGTTTGATGAAGTAACATATAACAGGCTTGTCAGCAAAGTTGAAGCCCATGGACTAAAAGGGACAGTAGCAGCATGGATACAAAGTTGGCTTAGTGACAGGCAATAGAAAGTAGTGAAGAAGTTGTTTTTCAGAATGGAGGAAGGTGAGATTCCCCAGGGATTGGTATTAGGACTACAGATTTTCTTGATCTTTATTAGTGACCTAGACTTAGGTGTACAGGCCACAATTTCAAAAATTGTGGTTGACACAAAACTTTGGAAGTATTGTGAACTCTTAGGAGGATAGACTTCAAGAGGACATTGACAGGCTGGTGGAATGGGTGGGTATATGTGGCAGATGAAATTTAATGCATACATTTTGGTAGGAAGAATAAGGAGAGGCAACATAAAATAAAGGATACAATTGTAGAGGAGATGCAGGAGCAGAGACACCAGGGGTTTATGTGCACAAATCAGTGAAGCTGACATGGCAGATTTATAAAGTGGTCAATAAAACACATGGTATCCTGGGCTTTATATATGGAGATATGGAATATAAAAGCAAGTAAGTTATGCTGAACCTTTATAAAACACTGATTTAGTCTCAATTGGAGTATTGTGACAAATTCTCCACACCACACTTTAGAAAGGATGTGAACTTATTCGAGAGGCTGAAAATGAGATTTACGAGGAATTATTCCAGGGGTGAGAAATTTCAGTTATGTGGATAGATTGAAGAAGCTGGTGCTGTTCTCCTTAGAAAAGCTTGAGAGGAGATTCCATAGAGGTGTTCAAAATCATTCGGGGTGTAGTTAGAGTAAATAATGAGTAACTCTTCCAATTGGTGGAAGGGTCGAGAACCAATTTAAAGTGAATGGCAAAAGAACCAAAAGCTACATGAAGAAACATTTATTATGCAGTGAGTGGTTTGGATCTGGAATGTGCTGCCTAAGAGTGTGGTGGCGGAAGATTCACTCAGCTTTCAAAGGAGACTGGTAATTATCTGAAGAGAAAAGAAATTGTCGGGCTATGGGTAAAAGACAGGGGAGTGGGACTAGCTGAGTTGCTATTGCAGAGAGCTTGTACGGACACAACAGGCTGAGTGGCCCTCGCAACAACCCTCTATGATTCTAACCTTACACTCTCTGGGCATAAATCTAATCATCTACTACTGAAACTTTAATAGTTCTGAATTAAGTCACTGGGCAGGCTGAGAAATGTGAGAAAAACAAACATTATCAATCTAATTTCTTGGAGATTCACCTCCTGTAACTTCATCCAGAGCACAACAGATGTGGAAACCTGAAGAAGAATGTGTTAATGTTCACCCTCCCAAATAGAAGATTAAGCTTATAGGAAATGAGGTGAAGGGAAGCCGTTCAGCATTTATATAAAGAGATATGACAGCATTTGCACGTACCATTATGCACATAGTCTTGCATGAAGACAAAAATGTCAGAATGCATTATGCAGATAAACGCCTACAGTAGTGTTAATGATTTCACATCTGAAGGCTTCTAGCTCCAAATGGCTGACAGTAAGTTGTTAAAGATAAAAATTTCCTTCAAAACCTCACAGGTCTGGAGATTAGTTGAAATCCTACAACTATTAAAATCTTCAGGCACAGAAGAAAAAGCTGCATTTAGAAAAAGACAGAAATTCATCCAGAACTTTTGAACTATGACAGTTTAAAACCCAGTGGGTGCATATTTAACTTTACAAATTAGGCAAATTAAACCAGTTTAAATATTAAAAGCTTTCCTTTCCATGGAATTACACAGAGCTTCACTAAAGGCCATTCACGATATGGTGAATTGGTTACAGTCAAGCTGGTTCATGAACAATGTGTGCAAAGCACTTATTTGAAGTGCAGACAACTTATTCTGTTCAAAGGGAAAGGGTGAAAGGTGAAAAAGTGATGCTTTCAAACAATTTCTCTTTCTCAGAGTATCCTACAGGTATTATGGCTGCTTAGTGAAGCACCACACTATGCAGAATAAGGATAACGTGCTTAATGCCACCTTCAAGTTACATGTCTAAAGAACTTTAATCAACTCTTAATTATGCCTTTTTTCCAATATCTTCAACACTGCACATTTACTTTAACAGCACCTTGGAAAATTCTCAGTATCCTTGTGACAAAATGAAAACTGTACTATTTGCATAAATACTCCAGTTGACTGTAACAGAGAGCTGCAGATTCTCTAACTCATTTCCAGCTGAGGATAACCAGTACTACTAAGGCGTTAACCTTCATTTGTGCTCTTAATATTCAATTTGGGATGTAGACCACATACCAATTAAAAAGCTCTGCTAAAATAAGAAGGCCTTACATTGCCATCATATCTGCCTCCATCCCAAGGGGATTGTGGGTATCAGCCTTGGGAGATCAAATTTATTGAGTTTTCAATAATACTGTGAAAAATGTTCTTCTGGAAATCAAATTATAAGATCTTTTCAAATCTACAGTCATATTGAAAAGGTCAGTTCTCATCATGTACTCCAACCTGAGTCATGTAAGTTACAACTGCTCAAATATTCCAGTGACAAAATTTTTTTGGCAATCCTGTCAATGAAATTGCAGAAATACGGGGTCTGAGTAAAAATAGACGCTTGGTTGGCCCCAAGGCCAAGACCATAGATAGAATATTGGTGAAGGGGGCACAGAGGAAAAACAGCAAAAGCATTAACATCAGGGCAGGTTATGGAGAGCTTCCTTGTTGCAAGAGTGCAGCAAGGACTGCCCTCCTCCAGAAGCATTCAATACAAATTCAAAGACAGTGGTTGTCCTCCATGACCTTGTTTCAGGGGGCCATTCTTCTTCTGGGTGATCTTTGATAGGTTATCTGATCACAGAGTGGAGTAGGGTAGGGTGGCATTAGAGCTTGATCTTTACTTGTTCACAGGGATTAGCTGCTACCTCACATTAGTGGACATTTATCAGGTGCAAGATGGACAGTGGTGGTCCATGGGCTAATCAGCTAAGGGGTTCTTCACATGTCCTATCCCAGTATCTACAAACACATTCACTTCTGTCCAGGTTCACTGGAGGACAACTGGGATTTTGAATCCTGGCCTGGGTTTTGCCTCCCTAGCCCAGGGTGCGGAGGTCAACTGCAGTGCCTAACTCTTGCCCTAGAGATCATCAGCTAAGTCAGTATATAACAGGAATGATGGCTCAGAACCACAACATTGGTCCATTTATCCACCAAGACATCAGTGGAGGCAGAAAACTGAATTACGCACATATTACACTAAAATTTGTAGCCAAAATCTCAAAATGTCTTTTAGCCCTTAAAGACTCAATGATCAAGTTATGTGGATCTCGATTTAAAGACTAATTTGAAAGGTAGCAACTTCACACAAAAATGTTTCAAAACTTGCCACAGTACATAATTATCAAAGACTAGTTATAAATTTGTATAATGCTTTTTTGAAACATTGACTTGGCACTGGGCAGCAGAAAAAAAGGTTTCGCTATTAGTGAAGTGCGCTTATGATAATAGACTAGCACTCAAGAAGACATGAGCCTAAATCCCACCATGGCAGGTTGTGAAACCGAATTCAATAAATTTCGTAATTACAAGCTAGCACGAGGAAAAATGATCAAAATCATCATAAAAAATCCAAATGACTTCACTAACCAGATCGGGCCTACAAACCCATAATTATTGATTGACACTTAAACCACTCTGAAGTGGTGCAACTGTCACTACAGAACAGGATGATCACCGCTAACTTCTCAATAAACTTGACTAGAGTTGTCCACATCCCAAGAAGAATTAAATAAAACTTATTAATTATACTATTTTAATCAACAGTAATAATTTTGATAATCAATGATACTCTACTAATACTTGCTTGTTGATGCATCTGATGTATTGAAAGGAGGACTGGAAAGAGAAAGCTGGATCTTTTTCTTAATACTATCCATAAATATTAACTTATCACAAAATTTATTAGCCAACTTTGAAATTCATCAGCCAGCCCATTAAATACAGTGCCAGGGTATCTATTCTCTAGATTATTAGCCAAATGAACACGTAAAGTCATATTAGCAATTAGTGAATGTCCAGCTCAGTCTCAGAGTTGCAATGAAGTATTGCAGAATCATGCATAATTAGCAGTTACCTATAATGTCAAGAAGCTTTCATGTGCACAACAGCTGTATTAGTAAGGGAATTATAGAAATGAACCAAACCAGATTTTCTACAGCATGGCTTATTCATTCTAATTACATTTCTATGAATATAGCACAAGAATAAACTAGAAAGTGGGGCAGGAGGGAAGGGTAAAACTCCAAGAAGTATGACTAATGGGAAACAAAGCAGCAGGTTAGTGTGTGGGGTGGGGGGGTGGATTCAACTTCATGGAAAATTATGAAAAAACTGAAAAGAAAGGAGAGCCCAGGAGAGGCTATTAAAGTCTCCAGAACACAAAATAGGACAGAGTGTTTGGAAAGGGCTAGGAATCTAACTTCAAGCACATCAGATAAAGGGACGACAATGAGAAAGGGGACAGGAAATACAGGACTGAAGGTATTGTATCTGAATGCACGCAGTATACGAAATAAGGTAAATGAGCTTGTGGCGCAGAATGAAATTGGCAGGTATGATGTGGTGGGCATCACGGAGACATGGCTGCAAGGGGATCAGGACTGGGAGCTAAATATCCAAGGATATACATCCTATCGAAAAGATAGGCAGGTTGGCAGAGGGGGTGGAGTTGCTTTGTTAGTAAGAAATGAAATTAAATCGATACAAGAAATAACGTAGGGTCAGATGATGTAGAATCTGTGTGGGTAGAGTTGAGGAACTGCAAAGGTAAAAAAACCATAATGGAAGTTATGTACAGGCCTCCGAACAGTAGTCAGGATGTGGGGCACAAGATACACCAGGAGATAGAAAAGGTGTGTGAGAAAGGCAAGATTACAGTGATCATGGGGGATTTCAATATGCAGGTAGACTGGGAAAATCAGGTTGGTAGTGGATCCCAAGAAAAGGAATTTGTGGAATGTCTACGAGATGGCTTTTCGGAGCAGCTTGTGGTGGAGCCCACTAGGGAACAGGCAATTCTAGATTTAGTGATGTGTAATGAGGCAGATTTGATAAGGGAGCTTAAGGTGAAGGAACCCTTAGGAGGAAGTGACCATAATATGATAGAACTTACCCTGCAATTTGAGAGGAAAAAGCTGGAATCAGATGTAACGGTATTACAGTTGAATAAAGGCAACTACAGAGACATGAGGGAGGAGCTGGCCAGAATTGACTGGGAGATGAGCCTAACAGGAAAGACAGTGGAACAGCAACGGCAGGAGTTTCTGGGAGTAATTTGGGACACACAGCAAAAATTCATCCCTAGGAAGAAGAAGCATACTAAAGGGAGGACGAGGCAACCATGGTTGACAAGGGAAGTCAGGGACAGCATAAAAGCTAAAGAGAAAGCATACAATGCGGTGAAGAGCAGTGGGAAGCCAGGGGATTGGGAAGCCTACAAAGACCAACTGAGGACAACTAAAAAAGAAATAAGGAGGGAGAAGATTAAATATGAGGGTAAACTAGCCAGTAACATAAAAGAAGATTGCAAGAATTTTTTTAGATATATAAAGGGTAAGAGAGAGGCAAAAGTGGACATTGGGCCGGTGGAAAATGCGCTGGAGAAGTAGCAGTGGGGAACAAAGAAATGGCGGAGGAACTGAATAGGTACTTTGCGTCAGTCTTCACGGTGGAAGACACGAGTAACATCCCCCAAAGTTCAAGAGAGTTGGGGGGCAGAGGTGAGTATGGTGGCCATTACCAAGGAGAAGGTGCTAGGAAAACTGAAAGGTCTGAAGGTGGATAAATCACCTGGAACAGATGGATTACACCCCAGAGTTCTGAAGGAGATAGCTGAAAAGACAGTGGAGGCGTTATTGGTGATCTTTCAGGAATCACTGGAGTCAGGGAGGGTCCCAGAGGACTGGAAAATCGCTAATGTAACCCCCCTGTTTAAGAAGGGAGTGAGGCAAAAGACGGGAAATTACAGGCCGATTAGCCTGACCTCGGTCATTGGTAAGATTTTAGAGTCCATTATTAAGGACGAGATTTCAGAATACTTGGAAGTGCATGGTAAAATAGGGCAAAGTCAGTATGGTTTCATCAAGGGGAGGTCATGCCTGACAAATCTGTTAGAATTCTTTGAGGAGGTAACGAGTAGGTTAGACAAAGGAGAGCCAATGGATGTTATCTACTTGGACTTCCAGAAGGCCTTTGACAAGGTGCCGCACAGGAGGCTGCTCAGTAAAGATAAGAGCCCATGGTGTTAGAGGCAAGGTACTAGCATGGATAGAAGATTGGCTGTCTGGCAGGAGGCAGAGAGTGGGGATAAGGGGGTCCTTCTCAGGATGGCGGCCGGTAACTAGTGGAGATCCGCAGGGGTCAGTGTTGGGACCACAACTTTTCACTTTATACATTGATGATCTAGATGAAGGAACTGAGGGCATCATGGCTAAGTTTGCAGATGATACAAAGATAGGTGGAGGGACAGGTAGTATTGAGGAGGCGGGGAGGCTGCAGAAGGATTTGGACAGGTTAGGAGAAAGGGCAAAGAAGTGGCAGATGGAATACAACGTGGGGAAGTGTGAAGTCATGCACTTTGGTAGGAAGAATAGAGGCATAGACTATTTTCTAAATGGGGAGAGAATTCAGAAATCTGGAGTGCAAAGGGACTTGGGAGTCCTAGTCCAGGATTCTCTTAAGGTTAACTTGCAGGTTGAGTCGGTAGTTAGGAAGGCAAATGCAACGTTGGCATTTATTTCGAGAGGACTAGAATATAAAAGCAGGGATGTGCTGCTGAGGCTTTATAATGCTCTGGTCAGACCACATTTAGAATATTGTGAGCAATTTTGGGACCCGTATCTCAGGAAGGATGTGCTGGCCCTGGAGAGGGTCCAGAGGAGGTTCACGAGAACGATCCCAGGAATGAAAGGCTTAACGTTTGAGGAATGTTTGAGGACTCTGGGTCTATACTCGGAGTTTAGAAGGATGAGGGGGGATCTGATTGAAACTTACAGAATACTGAAAGGCCTGGATAGAGTGGACGTGGGGAAGATGTTTCCATTAGTAGGAGAGACTAGGACCCGAGGGCACAGCCTCAGAGTAAAGGGAAGATCTTTTAGAATTGAGATGAGGAGAAACTTCTTTAGCCAGGGAGTGGTGAATCTACGGAATTCATTGCCACAGAAGGCTGTGGAGGCCAGGTCATTGAGTGTATTTAAGACCGAGATACATAGGTTCTTGATTGGTAAGGGGATCAAAGGTTACGGGGAGAAGGCGGGCGAATGGGGTTGAGAAACTTATCAGCCATGATTGAATGGCGGAGCAGACTTGATGGGCTGAAGGGCCTAATTTCTGCTCCTATGTCTTATGGTCTTAAGAATAAGATAAGCACCATGTAGTTAAGTATAAGTATTTCACTTTTTTTGTACAGTTGAGTACAAATGAGCTTCATATAACTGTTGTTATATTTGCTCTTTTTGTTTGAAAGTACAATTCTCTGTTTAAAACATCAAAATATAGGTTACAAGGCACTAGTTAAACCACACCTAGAATACTGTGAACACTTTTGGTCCCCTTATCTAAGGAAATATATACTGGCATTGGAGGCAGTTCAGAGAAGATTCACTAGGTTGATACCGGGTATGAAGGGATTTTCTTATGAGGAGAGGTTGAGTAGGTTGGGCCTGTATTCATTGCAATTTAGAAGAATGCAAGGTGACCTTATTGAAACATAAGATTCTTCGGGGGCCTGATAGGATAGATGCTGAGAGGTTGTTTCCCATAGTGGGAGAGTCTAGGACCACAGGGCAGAATCTCAGAGTAAGGGGTCGCCCATTTAAGGCAGAGATGAGGAGGAATTTCTTCTCTCAGAGGGTAATCAATCTGAGGAATTCTTTACCGCAGAGAGCTATAGAGACTGGGTCGTTAAGTACATTCAAGGCTGAGATAGACAGATTTTTAATAAGGGGATCAAGGGTTATGGGGAAAAGGCAGGAAAGTGGAGTTGAGGATTATCAGATCAGCCATGATCTCATTGAATGGCAGAGCAGACTCAATGGGCTGAATGGCCAACTTATGCTCCTACATCTTATGGCCTTAGCTTGCCTCAGGATCTCTCAATCATCATTGTCTACTATTACAAAGTGCAGTTTGGATTATTAAGATTTGCCAAAGTCAATGAAGAATTTTTTATGCTAAATAAAACACAACTACAGAAATTTTAAAAGGACTAACATACAGTTTGGATCAACAGACTTTTCTCAATAATCTCCAAAAGAAGTTGTGGAAGAAAAATTGCACTTTGGATGCAATGGATAGACCAACTGATATTTTGCACTCCTTCACTCCCAGAATGAGCCTTGGGAAACTGTGCACATTCCAACCCATGGCTTCCTTTTAAACAATAAAAATTAATGGCCAGAAAATCATGGGGTGGGGCAAGGAGTTACCCTAGTATGTATGCTCCCGCTGTTTGCCAGCAGGATTGAAGTGGAAAATGCTAGCTTTCATGAGTTCACGAGAACAATATTTCAGATGTGAGAAGCAACTCATAACTAGGCCTGCGAATGGTGTTTCAGAAATCATTAACAAAAACAGCTCAAGTTTCTAACTAAAACCTTACAGCCAGTAAACACCTCAGCAGCGACAGGAACTTCCAGTCATTTCTTTACGTGTAAAAGACCACCATAACTCTCTTGCCCCTGCAGCATTCATGAGTTATGGGTCTTTCACATTCATGAAAGAAATGCTGTAACTCACTGTCACTGGTGAGATATAATGAGGTTATATAAAGGATATTTTTCATTTTCAGGCAGAAATGCTATTGCAGACCTCAAAGGATTAACCCTCTGAGTATAGAGCAATCACAGCTTTTGTGCTTGAACATACTGGCTTGAAGAGCAGATGTCTTATTTCAAGTGTTGCCCTTGTTACTGCAGCTATTAGTAAACAACTGCACCAAATATGTACAATGTAGGTCGAATTCCAAATGCATTTTTTTTAACAGGTGGATTTGTACTAATATAACATTCTTGCTATACAGGAGTGAACCAGGAATTAATCTTTGCTGGGTAGCACAACTAGGTTCTGAAGAAGTATCCATTAATTTATTTTGGTATCATTTTAAATTGTTAGGCAATAAGTTAGGCAAGCAAAAAACGTTTTAATATTAAAGCAAAATACTGCGGACGCTGGAAATCTGAAACAAAAACAGAAAATGCTGGAAAAGCTCAGGTCTAACAACATCTGTGGAGAGAAAGACAGAGTTAATATTTCGAGTCCGTATGACTCTTCTTCAGCTCTGGAGAAGAGACATACGGACTCAAAACGTTAACTCTGTCTTTCTCTCCACAGATGTTGTTAGACCTGCTGAGCTTTTCCAACAAACTTTTAAACTTTTATTCTATATTTTCAGTCTCAATTAGACTGAATTTGCACAATATGAACTGCTTTTCCAGTGTTGGAAAAATTTGGTACTTAAGATAATAGCCATTTGTCTGTGGGAATACCTCTGTGTTACATTAAGCAATAATATAACATTACCTTATTGTATCTAGTCTCCCTCTTTAGGGAGGTCCTGCCCAGTTACTAATGTTCATAGCAAATTCTGACTCCAGAAGAATTAATGATCTCCATCCATAATTCCAGAATAAATATCAATGAAATCATTTAATCAGTAAACTGACAAATAATATTACAGAAGTACAGTCATAAGGTTAAAATGAATTTGTAAGCCAGTGTGCAAAATTTACTGTGGTGTATAGAAGATTGACTAGCTGGCAGAAAACAGAGAGTATGCATAAATGGGTCTTTACGAAAGGAACTGAACATAAAAGTAAGGATGCTATACAAGGCATTGGTGAGACCGCATCTCGAATACTGTGTGCAGTTTTGGTCTCCTTATTTAAGGAAGGATGTAAATGCATTGGAGGCAGTTCAGAAGAGGTTTATTAGATTGATACCTGGAATGAGGAAAGGTTGGACAGACCGGGCTTGTTTCCACTGGAGTTTAGAAGAGTGAGGGGTGATTTGATTGAAGTATACAAGATCCTGAATATTCTTGACAAGGTGGATGTGGAAAGGATGTTTCCTCTTGTGGGTAAGTCCAGAACTAGGGGGCACTGTTTTAAAATTAGGTGTCGCCCTTTTAGAACAGAGATGAGGAGAATTTTTTTATCTCAGGGGGCTGTGAGACTTTAGAACTCTCTGCCTCAGAAGGCAGAGCCATTGAATATTTTTAAGGCAGAGGTAGATAGATTCTTGTTAAGCAATGAAATCAAAGGTCATCAGGATAGATGGGAATGTGGAATTCAAGACACAAACAGATCAGCCATGATCTTATTGAATGGCAGAGCAGGCTCGAGGGGTCAAATGGCCTACTCCTGTTCCGATTTCTTATGTTCTTACCAACCATTATGTGTTGCTTACACTTGCAGGACTTTGTTCTCACAATAACTTGCTTAGTAACTTAAAAAATTGGCCATAGAATCAACAGCAAATTGAATAGACAATCTGACCTCATCCAGATGAGGAATTGGAATGAATTGAGTTAATTTGGACCATCCTCAATTTGACTTTAATTATTTTCTAGATCATGGAAAAAGCTCCTCTTAAATGCTTGAGGCTTCATCACACATTAATTAGCATAATCTCTTGAATAAACTAAAAAAAACGCTGTTTAAAAAAAACCTTCGCATAAAATGAAATCAACATATGCTCCTAATGGAGAAGTTGTATATAGCTTCCTTTGCATATCTGAGTCATACAGGCCAGGAAGGTCCCAGGATTGATCCATGTCTATACTGCTGATATGAGCAGGGGTGATTGAAGGTTACTAAAATTTGTCTCATTGCTCCTAGCTAGGAAGTGGGGGTGGGGTTCAGAAATTAGCCTCTTTTTCCCTCTTACAGATTGCATGAATGCAGGCTTTGGCAAAAACAGCAGGATTTGCTCAATCGTGATGTCCAAATTGGTCAAATACTGCTGCCTGACAAAAGTTGAGTAAAGTAGCAAAGGATAGTTGGCACCTATGGATTCATAGCACAGCACGAGTCAGTGACTTTAGGAGAAAGAGAGGAAAACTGGGCAACACACACAGTGGCAAAGTGTGGTCAGAATAACAACTGAATTTTTAAAAAATATTCATTCACGGGATGCGGGTTTTGCTGGCTGGGCCAGCATTTATTGCCCATCCCTGGTTGCCCTTGAGGTGGTGGTGGTGAGCTGCTTTCTTGAACCACTGTAGTCCATGGGGTGTCGGTACACCCACAGTGCTGTTAAGAAAGGAATTCCAGGATTTTGACTTAGCGACAGTGAAGGAACAGCGATATACTTCCAAATCAGGATGGTGAGTGGCTTGGAAGGGAACCTCCAGGTGGGGGTGATCCCATCTATCTGATGCCCTTGTCCTTCTAGATGGTAGTGGTCATGAGTTTGCAAGGTGCTCTCCAAGGAGCCTTGGTGAGTTCCTGCAGTGCAGCTTGTAGATGGTACACACTGCTGCTACTGTGCAGCAGTGGTGGAGGGAGTGAATGTTTGTGGATGTGGTGCCAATCAAGCGGGCTGCTTTGTCCTGGATGGTGTCCAGCTTCTTGAGTGTTGTGGGAGCTGCACTCATCCAGGCAAGTGGGGAGTATTCCATCACACTCCTGACTTGTGCCTTGTAGATGGTGGGCAGGCTTTGGGGAGTTAATGAGGTGAGTTATTTGTCGCACGATTCCTAGCCTCTGACCTGCTCTTGTAGCCACAGTATTTATATGGCTAGACCAGTTCAGTTTCTGGTCGATGGTAATCCCCCAGGAAGTTGACAGTGGGGGATTCAGTGATGGCAATGCCATTGAACATCAAGGGACAATGGTTGGATTCTCTCTTGTTGGAGATGGTCATTGCCTGACACTTGTGTGGCGTGAATGTTACTTGCCACTTGTCAGCCCAAGCCTGGATATTGTCCAGGTCTTGCTGCATTTGGACATGGACTGCTTCAGTATCTGGGGAGTCCCGAATGGTGCTGAACATTATGCAATCATCAGCGAACATCCCCACTTATGACATCAGTTTAACTGTTAAATCAGTTTAACCGCTAAACTGACAAAATTTCAGCAGGAGAACAAAGCGAACTTTGATGGGAGAGGAGTGATAAATGTCACTGTGATCCACAACCAGCACAGTTCCTTCTGATTATGAGTGGACACTAGTCTTTACCACCACGTGGTAATCTGGCGAGTGGATCATCCACCCTTTATAGAATTTGGCCAATTTTCATTCCTTTGATCCTTTCCGCCAGGTGCCCAGACAATGAAGACAAAATTCTCCCTCCAGGATTACTGAGGTTTCCCTACTTGAGTCACATGGCATTCTTCCACTTTCCTAAGAACAGGACAGTGCAGATTTTCACCATGAGAAAGTCTGCAACGACTCTACCACACTCACCTCACCAACTCACACAATTGTTTCCAACACCTGGATTTCCAGAAGCCCATAAAACTTTACTTTCTCTCCCCAAATCTTTGCTTGTAAATTTTAATGGTAAATGCTATAAAATTGTCAACTTCAAGAACTGATTATAGGAAGCAAATGTAAGCAATATTAGAGTAAGCAGCTGCTATATTGCTCAATTGCACATTAAATTACTGGATAGCTAGCTTAAGTTTTTTTGAACATTGTTATGCTATAAAAAATGGTTTCTATAAAACTAACTAAAGGCAGTTTTGTTTTGAAAAAATTGGGACCAACTTATTCTTTTGAAATAATAAAACGTCCACAATGACGTCAGTAATTTAGCTGAACAGATTTTTCTTGTTACTGCAGTATTATAAGCATCTTCTCTCAATGTGAATCCAATTACAGTATTTCTTGTTCTGTGCCCATTTGGTTTTGTTTTAATCACCTGTCTGGAGAGGAGCTCGCCAAAACTTTCCCACTCCCCATAATGATTTTGGAAAGATTCAAAGGTGGGGGCTGATGGTGTACGGCCCTCTGTTACATTTAGGCTTATGCCTCTATGCAAGGATAGGTCTGGAAAGTGCAATAAATGATCAAGACAAGAAAAAATTAAACAATTTTTCCCCTCCTTTTTTTTAATGATACTCAGCAATGAGTTGTGATTTCCCATCATTATGTGGTATATTTTTGGGGCTGGATGAATTACAAGCTAAATAAATAGCCTTGCTAAACAGCTGGAACCATACTAAGCCTCTAAAAATTTATTTCAGTGGGAACTTTCAGGCTCCAGTCAAATACTCTAAAAGGCACATTTTCACTTTGGAATTGTACATTGTTAAGAGACGGGCAGGAAAAGGCAAGAATCCACCTTAATGCCAAAACTACTCCCTTGCAGGTTGTTCAGACTTGGCTCCTTCCATTGTAAGTAATAACATGTTTTCTTTTAGACCTATAACTAACTTGGCATTTGAAGAGGAAGACCAAAGGATTATCTTTGTTTTTACATAAAAGATCAATTTAGTGTGGTCTCAAATGAAATAGCCACTCCCTCTCTTCAGATCTTTCTCAGTTTCATCTGTCACCATTTAGTGCAGGATAAATCCAAAACGATTCAGTTGTCAAATAAAAACTTCCTTCACCTGCAATTTGTGAGTCCATATAAATTGAACAGTGACCAATAATTCAGTACTTTGTAGACAAAAATAATTGTTGATTTGGTAGTTTATGTTATTAATAACAGAGTGTTCATATCATCCTGGGTAAAACTGTGAAATTCAATTTTCTTCCATGAAACTAAAATCTTTAGTTCCCCTGATAGCAGCATGCGGTGATCAGACGATCAACTTCAGCCAACAAAAACTTGAATTTATATAGCACCATTACTGTTATAAAACATCCCAAGGTGCTTTACAAGAGTATTGTGTAGTGTGACAAAATCTGACACCTAGCCATAGGAGGCGATATTAGGCCAGATGATCAAAGGCTGGGTTAAAGAGGTAGGTTTTAAGGAGCATCTTAAAGGAGGAAAGAGATGTGGAGAGATATAGGGAGCGAATTCCAGAGCTTAGGGCTTAGCCAGCTAAAAGGACTGCTGCCAAAAGTGCAGTGTTTGAAATCGGGAATGGTAAAGAGTCCAGAAATATCAGAATACAGAGAGCTATGGTGGGGCAGTAAGGCTGAAGGAGATTAGAGATAGTGGGGGGAGAGTGCATGAAAGAATTTGAAAAAAACTTGGCACATGGAATATAATGTGGGAAAATGTGAGGTTATGCATTTTGGCAGGAAAAGGAGAGGAGCTGAATATTATTTGAATGGAGAAAGACTACAGAAAGCTGCAGCACAGAGTCACAGCACAGCATGAATCAAAAAAAGCTAGCATACAAGTTCAGCAGGTAATAGGGAAGGAAAATTGAATGATGGCCTTCATTTCAAAGGGAATGGAGTATAAAAATAGGGAAGTCTTGCTAAAACTAAACAAGGGACTAGTTAGACCACACCTAAAATACCATGAACGGTTTTGGTCCCCTTATCTAAGGAAAGATTTAGTGGCATTGGAGGCAGTCCAGAGAAGGTTCACTAGGTTGATCCCGGGTATGGAGGGATTTTTTTATGAGGAGAGGCTGAGTAGGTTAGGCCTGTACTCATTGGAATTTAGAAGAATGAGAGACGACCTTATTGAAACATATAAGACTCTTAGGGGGCTTGACAGTTTGGATGCTGAGAGGTTGTTTCCCCTTGTGGGGAGTGTCTAGGACCAGAGGGCATAATCTCAGAGTAAGGGGTCACCCATTTAAGACAGAGATGAGGAGGAATTTCTTCTCTCAAGAGGGCAGTGAATCCGTGGAATTCTTTACCGCAGTGGGCTGTAGAGGCTGGGTTGTTAAGTATATTCAAGGCTGAGATAAATAGATTTTTAATCAGTAAGGGAATCAAGGGTAAAAGCAAAATACTGCTGATACTGGAAATCTGAAACAAAAACAAAAATAGCTGGAAAAACTTGGCGGGTCTGACAGCATCTGTGAGGGGTAGGACAGAGTTGGCGTTTCGGGTCCATATGACTCTTCATCAGAACAGATGAAGATTCTGATGGGGTGTCATACGGACTCGGGGCGTTGGCTCTGTCTTCCTCTCCACAGATGCTGTCAGACCTGATGAGGGAATCAAGGGTTATGGGGAAAAGGCAGGAAAGTAGAGTTGAGGGTTATCAGATTAGTCATGATCTCTTTGAATGGTGGAGCAGACTCGATGGGCCGAATGGCCTACTTCTGCTTCTACGTCTTATGATCATTATGAACAAGAATGAGAATTTTAAAACTGAAGTATTGCTTGACCTTAAAGTTTTCACACCCTTCCTCAGGACTCAGCCAGACCTGAAACATCAACTGACTGCATCTGCTTCTACAAAGACGCTGCTTGACATGCGTATTTAGACTTCATTGTTTTGTTCTCAGATTTTTAGTATCTGCAGTAATTTTCTGTTTGTTTAGACTGAAACTTCATCTTCTGATCTGTGCTGAATGAGTTGGTCTCAGCCTGGTGGTTGTTGAGAGACTTACAATTAGCCTCTCCATTTGGATTGGGTGGGGGTTGGGGGGGGGCAGTGTGCGGGGAGAAATACAACCAGATTTGTCACTACAAATTGCCACCCAGTGACTCCTGCTGGACAATGTGCTCCTGTATATGTTGGTTTTGGGCAAAATTGTGCATGGCCGTAATTCTTTCTTCGCTCACGGGATGTGGACATTGCTGGTTAGGCCAGCGTTTACTGCCCATCCTTAAGTGCCCTAGAGATGGTAGTGGTGAGCACCTTCTTGAACTGCTGCAGTCTATGTGGCATAGGTACACCTACAGTGTTATTATGAAGGGAGTTCCAGGGTTTTCACCCAGTGACAGTGATGGAACAACAATATAGCTCCAAGTCAGGAAGGCGTGTGGCTTGCAGGGGAACTTGCAGGCGATGGTGCTCCCATGCATCTGATGTCCCTGTCCTTTTAGGTGGTAGAGGTCACGAGTTTGGAAGTTGCTGTCGAAGGAGCCTTGGGTGAGTTGCTGCAGTGCATCTTGTAGATGGGACACACTGGCTGCCACTGTGTGTTGGCGGCGGAGGGAATGAATGTTGAAGGTGATGGATGGGGTGTCAATTAAGTGGATTGCTTTGTCCTGGATGGTGTCGAGCTTCTTGAGTGTTGTTAGAGCTGAACTCATCCAGGAAAGTGGAGAGTATCCCATCACACTCCTGATTTGAGTTTTGTAGATGGCAGGCAGGCTTTGGGCAGTCAGGAGGTGAGTTACTCTGCACAGAATTCCCAGCCTCTGTCCTGCTCTTGTAGCCACAGTATTTATATGGCTAGTCCAGTTCAGTTTCTGGTCAATGGTAACCCCCAGGATGTTGATAGTGAAATGCCTTCCCTAGTACAACAGTTTGCCAACACATTGATTTAGGCTCATATGTGAACTACTGTATTGCCATTTGGAAAAGGTGCTGGTGCTCATGGACCCTTTCCTCAGTAAAAGTCAAGAAAAATTAAACAGTAAAGAAAATAAAGCCTTGTTTGGTAGAAATTGGATAATGTCTTCCCATCAAATCACAGCAGAATCACAGCTACTAATATTCCTATTCCCTCACCAAAATGAGAATGTGGTTCAGTTGCAAGTCTCCATTTTACACAATAGGGTGGGGGAGGAGAGAGAGGAGAATAAGCTTATTTAAATTTTAGCTGCATTGCATTGTGCCCCTGACAAGGAGGCAAACTCAAAGCTGAAATAAAAACAGAAAATGCTGGAAACGCTCAGCAAATCTGGCAGCATCTGTGGAGAGAGAAACAGAGTTAACATTTCAGGTCAGTAACCTAACAACAGGACTTGGAAAAGTGGCAAACTCAAAGCTGATCTTGATCAATAATCACATGCTTTGGTGTCTGGGGTGCTTTAGCTATCTTTTGTTTTAAACCAGATAATCAGGACAGAACTGGCTAGGGGGTTAGGGGATGGAAAGCATATTAAAATCTCTTAAGCACTTAAGGTTTATTTACTAAAAAGCAGCACTAATGGTTAATTCTCCAGACTGTCCCACATTCTTTTCTGATGAGAACAGCATGAATACAGAGGAATGTATTGAGAGGGAAAAAAATTGTTAATTTTCCCCAAAGCACTCAAGTTTAGATGCTATCAAATTATCAGTCTGAGGTTTTCCAGCGCCTTTTAATCCAACCTGATTCTGTGGATTAAAACCCATGAGTATTTATTGAATTGATTTATGGTGAAAACAGGATCCATGTTTGTTCAACTTTTAGAAATCAGGCACATTTCCAAGAAGCAACTGGTACATAACTTCTCATCCAACAAATTGGCACCCCACTGGCAGTTTGGGATGAGCTGTGTAGTGCAAAAGAATTTCAGATTTAAAAGCATTAAAGCCACTTACCCTCTCTGTTATAGTCATCACAAAGTATCATGCAAATTAACTCTTTCACTACTCAAGATAAAGCTTATACAGTAAATGCATTAAAAATGGTGTCAAAAAGATCATTTAGGTGTCTGTTGGAATAATTAAATAGGAAGGCTGCCTAAACATGCATTTCGAGAATTATTTGTGAAATATGAAACCCTGCATGCAAATCTAAGTTGAAATGAATGCCAGGTACGCAAATAGAGAGTGCACACCTGCAAACGCTTATCACACCACCATTCACATCAGCATTGATGTTGCTTTGGTTTTCCTGTAAGCCTGTACTTGTTACTTGGTAATTTGATTACAATTTTCAAAATCGTATATTTATCAAAACACTTAACTCAGCTATCAAATGAAGCTGGGATTGAATACATTCAGGAAAAGTGCATGAACTGCAAAGGAGGAACAGCGAAGTGTCTCTCAGATGCCTCAGTTACTGCAACACTGGTTTGCCCAGGATCCTACCTTTGGAATTCGAATTGGCAGATAGATTACCTGGCCCTTCATATTTGCTTTGAACTGAATTCAGTCCTTCTACATTTTTTATTAAGTTACTCTAAAAATTGGACTTGTAAGGTGTTGAATTAGACAGGAAGAGCCAACTGGCTCATTATATCCAGATAGAAGCTTTCACATAAACTGTCTGGATTTGAGTTTAGACAATCTGGATCACAGCTACCACAGGCTTGGCTCAAGATAGCTACCCTTGTACTGACTTACCAGAGTGCCAATTGCTTTTGAAGACATGCAGGTCTTGCAACTTAATGGATTTGTTAAAGCCAGTGGCTGGGAGGATCCATCTTTTAAAAAAAACAGGAGCCAGTGGCACTCAAACCAATATTTTGTGTTCTCTGCAGGGACTGAGGTCAGGTTGGTAGGAGAAATTTGGATAGGAAATAAATTCACGTTATAATATTTTTTAAAGGTATGATTTGAGCGTCCATAGCTACGCTACCCGATTAAACGGCAGTTATACAATGCCTTGGTTTGAAGGGTCTCTAAGCACTATCAACATTATCTCTTTAGTAAAGCCATCAGAAAGTGACCTTGAAGGGTGTAGAAAGGGACTTCTATCATAAACTAGTTTACCCTTCCCTCTATTCTGATCATGATCTGTGAAGCTGTCCCTTCGAGCTGAAATTTGAAATAGTGTGTCTGAGTCAGGAAGTCCAGCAGAGAATTAGTACACAGCCCCAATGCAGTTAGAAAACTAAGGCTTTCATCCTGTTTTTCAAATGCTTTAAATCCCTTTCAACACTTCAGTTCCAATTCCAAGGCGAGTTTGACTGTTATGGCCATCCTGAGACTTTTTGCTGGTGCTTATTGCGTGAATGACATTATATGTTGTCTAACTAGCTTTTGCAGCATTACAGTCATTGTACGTAACAGCTGTTGATGGTGATGTCTAACTATTCAAGTTTGGCCATTACATGCAATTTTCAGCTAAAGCAGACAGATAAAAGCCATTCTAGCTATTGTCATTAGGATTTCAAGTAACTGTCATTGACCAGCTCCAGCATTTGTTGACATTGACTGACAACTAACTGCTAAAAGTAGGATCTAGGGCTAATAACAGTGGCAATACTTAACATCTAACTGGTTTCAAGATCATTTTTATTTCTAGAGTAGCAGCCAGTAGAGGCTTATCACTTGTCTATAAGAAAATAAAAAGGCCAAAAAAGCAAACAGGCATTTACAAAGGGTGAGAACAGATTGTCCGACGGTCCTCTTGGAAACAAAAGGGAAAATTTTAACTTTGGACGATGGTGCAAATTGGGCGATTATCTGATTGGAAAGGAAATTCAGGCAGGATACATAGTGGGTGGCCCGCTATTATCAGTTTTACACTATTGCCCAAGGTTAAAATTACTCCCAATGTCCGGAAGGGAGATGTAGAAAAGGGAATAGGCAAAAATGTATACTGCATACAATTAAAGCAACTTACTTTTTAACCCAATTTAATAGTAATAATTTTGATCAATATCAACTCAGCTTTCCTATAGCTATTTTGGTGTAATGTGCACTGCACTCTTTCTTCTTTCTGTCTCCATCCACCTGCAAGGTCACATGGCACATTCAGAATGGGGGATAAGTCAGGGCTGGAAGGGAATATTACAGAATCACAGTGCAGAAGAGGCCCTTTGGCCCATCGAGTCTGCACCGACACGTGAGAAACACCTGACCTACCTAACTAATCCCATTTACCAGCACTTGGCCCATAGCCTTGAATGTTATAACATGCCAAGTGCTCATCCAGGTACTTTTTAAAGGATGTGAGGCAACCCACCTCCACCACCCTCCCGGGCAGTGCATTCCAGTCCGTCACCACCCTCTGGGTAAAAAAGATCCTCCCTAAACCTCCTGCCCCTCACCTTGAACTTATGTCCTTGAGGTTGTCAAATTATTTGCTGTGGCTCAAGGGCAACACCACTGTAAATCAATTTTAAGACGTTTCTTGCATATAATACTGCACTGATGCTACTTGCTCCCAATTCCTGCATCTTGCATAACCAGATTCACGAAGACCAATTTGGCCAAAGAGTCCCAGAAGCCCTTCGATGAATCTTTATGTTGGTGTTGCTGTGCGAGACAGATGCATTGGGTGTTAATGGCATTACAGCAATATTAAAGCAGTTTTATTGTAAGCCACACTAAGCTGCCACTCTGCCTGGAATTGAACAACAATGCAGTGATAAAATACCCCATACAAAATTCATGGTACCAATTAATGAAACCGAAGAACTAAACTTTGGTTTTGTCAATTCCTATATTTATTGCCTGATTCCATAATGAAATTAATCAGATTCATACCTTTTTCTCTCCTCAAAGTGTTTGCATTCCAATGAAAGCCATGCACTCTTCCATTCCTGTGAAGGTCCTGCCACACATACCACTGCAGTTGAGCAGTCTGCTTCAAGGCCACCTCTTCACCTGTTTTCCCGAGTACGAGTGTGGCATGGGAGTACGGCAGTAAGTGTTTATGTTTCAAGAAGGGATTGGAATAGCGAGGGAGATTGGAGGTACAGCCTTCCTGTGTGTGGTGCTGTATTTTGCTACTATAATGCACAGCTGCACTCATCCTACACATGGATCCTTATTATGATATTTCTGAATGTGTTTATAACAAAAACATATATTCATATAGCGTCCTTAATGTAATAAAACATCCAAAAGCACCTTAATGGAACGTAATCAAACAAAAACTGACAAACTGAAGGACATAAGGAAAAGCTTGGTCACAGGCAGCTTTCAAAATGCACCTTAAAGGAGGGGAGAGGTGTAAAGGCAATTCCAGAGCTTAGAGCCTAGACAGCTGAAGGAAGATAGTATGATGCAAACCTTCATTCCTCTAACTTGGGACCTTGGTGCATCTACTGTCGGCAGTACTGTCTTCAGCTTCCTAGGCACCAAATTCTGGAATTCCTTCATTCCCCCCACCTTTCCTTTGTTCACCTCCTTGAAACCCAATTCTTTGATCAAGTTTTCAGTCAGAGCACCAAATGTTATTTTCTTCTACAGCTTGCACCCATTTTCATCTGCTAATATAAATGCAAGTTGTTGTTTATTACTTAACAAACTCAATATATGCTCTCTGTTCTGCCGAAGGGTCGTGAAGACTCGAAACGTTAACTGATTTCTTCTCCACCGATGCTGCCAGACCTGCTGAGTTTTTCCAGATAATTCTGTTTTTGTTTTGGATTTCCAGCATCCGCAGTAGCTTTTAGCTTTTTGTTTTTATCTCTATGCTCTCTTACATTGCTAAACAAATCCTATGATTCATTGAATGCAACGAGGTCTTTAAAAGGTGTGATGTTCAAAAAATATTTTACTTCATCAGAAATGTAACTTTAAAAGTTCGTATTTGAACTTGAATATATTTCAATCCAAATTTAGCTACATTCATTATTTGCTTAATTTATTACTGAATCTCACAAATATCTGAGGCTTATACTTAAATTTGCATAAAATTTCTGAAAATTTCCATTTGGATTCATGAAGCCTTTGTTGAATGATCTAATAAAGAATTTAATTTCTTTCATTTAAATAACCATTCCTTTAAATCACTCAAATAGTCACTGGTGTGTGTGTGTGTGCTCTTCCACACAAAACAGCACTCTGTCTGGGGTAGACGGCGGCTTGCTGCTGAGTTAAGCCATTTGAGCTAATGACTACCTCTGAGAGAGCAGCTGTCACTGAACTGGAGTTAATGTCCTTTTCTGGCAGGCAAAGTTAGCAGGTAACATGTCAAGGTGAAAGGTAGTACTCGCTGGAATTGCAAATCTCTTGCTTTACCACGTTCATCCTTTACCGTGGCCCACCTTGCACCACTTCACTGTTAATCCTTCTGTGACAACCTAAAGGTCAAAGGCAGAGCTAGCTTGCCCTGGGAAAGCTATGCTTTTTTATTTTCAACTGTAGCTCAAATTTATAGTGACCATGAAGTAGCTCAAGTAGTGGAGTAATGAACGTCATAAACCTGCCTAATAAAAATGGCATTCCTGTGGTATTACAGCAGGTCAGGCAAAGAAGAACATTTCATTAAAAATTCTCCTGCTCACCCAAGAGAGACTTAAAAGTATAATCATTTAAAATGGCTGAATGACACCATTAATGAACATTAATATTTCAAGTCTTAATAGTGTAAAATATTCCAGCTCCCCTACAGGACAAAAAAATACAGTGCCGCCAAGCTGCTAAGTTCACTGTATTTTACCTTGAACCTCAAGTCTCCTAGCCCCTCCACCCCCTCACTGCAAAAAAATAGTTATTTTCGCAGCTTCGTAATAGAGGCCTAGCAGGTCACTCTTGTGATTTATGGGCCTGTAATTAGCCCTGCCTGACAATGATGAATACTATACACTAACACCTTTGTAGACCGCCTTGTTAAAGAACATCTGTAAGGAAAGCAAAGCTATAATTTAAGAAAACCTCTTAATTACAGTGGCACAGTAATGAATGTGCTCAGAACAGGCTTCCAGCTGTTCTTTCGAAAGGCGGATCAGGCTGACAGATACAGTGGTGACACATTTCTGTTTAGGGTTTCTTTCTGACAGAAGAAAGAAACTGTAGTCTGTCTCTCTCCCAAAGCTATAATTTAGATGAGCAGGCAAAGGAGGTGGGGGATGGGAGGGGGAAGAAGTGGACAACATAAAATGTTGTTGAAGAACAAAATCTGGCTTCATTCATGCCTGCAAGCACCTGTGATCTTTATATGTTCATTAATACACTACTTCAACGCATGTATGTTTTAAACTGTACTCAGCATTTATTCATCTGTGACTATGTTATTCTCTAGGATAGATAGAGGAGAACGATTGAACCTGATGGACAGTTAGTTTCCACATCAACTCTCCCTTGTCTAAGAACGATTTACAGTAATTGTTTTGAGCAGAATTGCATTCAACCATTGTATTCAAACCTCATGGCCTGGCGAATCCCACACTCTACCTTTACCATCAACCGCCTGGTTCAATGAGGAGTGCAGGAGAACATGCCAGGAGCACCACCAAACATCCCTAAAAATTAGGTGCTAAGCTGATGAAGCTACAAAATCGGACGACATGCATACTAAACAGCAATAAAAAAAGCAAAGTGAGCTCACAACCAACAAATCAATCTTGTCACATCCAGTCTTGAATGGTGGTGGACAATTAAACAACTAAGCAGAGAAGGATTTTCCACATTCCTATTCTCAATGAGCATAGCACATCAGTGCCAAAGACAAGAAAGAAACATTTGCAACCATCTTCAGCCAGAAGTGCCAAGTGGATGATCCATTTAGGTGTCCTTCTGAAGTTCCCAGCATCACAAGTGCCAATCTTCAGCCAATTTTTTTAGCCAGCACATAACCAGCCCAATGAGAAGGAGTGCAATTCTAGGTTTAGTCTTAGGAAATGAAGCTGGGCAAGTGGATGAAGTAGCAGTGGGTGACCATTTAGGAGATAGTGACTGTAGTATAGTTAAATGTAATATAATTATGGAAAAGGATAAAGATAGATCTTGACTAAAAGTTATAAATTGGGGGAAGACAAGTTTTGTGAAGCTGAGAGTTCATCTGGCGAAAGTGGACTGGTTACAGCTACTTTAAGGGAAATCAGTGACAGACCAGCATTCCAAAGCGAGGTTCTACAGGCACAGTGTATACATGTCCCTGCAAAGAAAAAGGGTGGTACTGCCAAATCTAGAGCCCCCTGGTTTTCTAGAAGCACACAAAGCAGAAAAAGAAAGCTTATGACAGTCACAAAAAGCTTAATGCTGTAAAAAGTCTAGAGGAGGATAGATAGTACAGCGGTGAAATAAAAAAGGTAATTAGGAAAGCAAAGAGAGGATATGAAAACATATTGGCAGGTAAAATCAAAGAAAACCCAAAGATGTTTTACCAGTACATTAAGAGCAAGAGAATAACTAAGGAAAGGGTAAGGCCAATCAGAGGTGTACATGGTAATTTGTGCTCTGGTGCTGAAGATGTGCATTATGACATGGCATCGAATCCACGAGGGAAACGTGATCCCGCTATCACAACAGTTTTGCAATTTGTATTTCTTTTCGAAATGCATGCCCTGAATTTAGTAGTAATAAGTCCACCAAGACTTGAGGTTTTTAGAAAACTAAATTAATCATTTATTAACAAAAGAAAAGATTTCAAGCACATACATAGATCTACAAATTACTACTATTAAAAACTCCTAAAACCCCAAATTAATCTGGCTTCCAGTTACACCCCCATTAAGGCAAAAGTAAAAATAAATAGATAGTAAACAGAACCAGGCATGTCAACTCAATACCCTGGACAGTAGAATTCAAAGTGGCTGTTCCCAGCTTCGGTTTCTGTAGACAGCAGGCTTGATGCACAAATATTGGAGGCTTTTCACACTTCTGGTAGATTTTACGATGCCTTTCCTGACACATAACTTTAATCTCCCTTATATATGTTTCTCCCTTTTAACGTAAATCCCATTGTTCCCATATGTCTTTGGAACTTTACCTTTCTCATAACATAAATCATTTTATGGTGCTAATATTATCAGTAACCTTTGGGAAAAATAAACACACTGCTTGGCCCAGCTTCCTTGGCTAGGTGTAACATCCTACCATTTCTTTGAAATTCAAACTACCCTGATTTATCTAAAAATGCAAAATCTCCTCACCTCACGTTCTAAGGCTTCAGCCATGTTTACGTATTTAGCATTTCAAACCTAGCTTCTTTTGATGAGTCAAAGCCTCCAGGCTAGCTGTCCAATTCAATTAAATCCCACACACACAGAAACTATCCAAGCCCGACTATTAACCTACTTTTACAATAAATCACAAAAATATTATGAGAATTAGTATACTTTTGTGACAAATGAGTACTTTGTCTCTGTCTTCACTAAGGAGAGGGATGAAGTGGATATTCTAGTTAACAAGGAGGAGTGTGAAATATTAGATATAATAAGCATAGTGAAAGAGGATGTACTGGAGGGACTGACATCCTTGAAGATGGATACGTCACCAGGCTGTTAAAGGAAGCTAGGGAGGAAATGGCAGATTCTATGAGGTTTATTTTCCAATCCTCACTAGAGGTACCAAAGGATTAGAGGTCTGTGAATGTTGTAACATTATTTAAAAAGGGTGCGAGGGATAGACAAAATCATTATAGGCTGGTTAGTCTGACTTCTGTGGTGGGTAAATTATTAGAATCCATTTTGAGAGACAGGCTAAACTGTCATATAGAAAGAAACGGATTGATCATGGATAGTCAGCATGGTTTTGTTAGGGGAAGGTCGTGTCTTACTAATTTAATCAAATTTTGTTTTGAGGAAGTAACAAGGAGGATTGATGAGGGTAGTGTAGTGGATGTTGTCTACATGGATTTTAGTAAGGCATTTGACAAGGTCCCACATGACAAACTGGTCAGAAAAGTAAAAGCTCATGGGATACAGGGGAATGTGGCAAGTTGGATTCAAAATTGGCTCAGTGATAGGAAACAAAGGGTAGTGGTTGCTGGATATTTTTGCGAATGGAGAACGATTTCCAATGGTGTTCCACAGGGCTCAGTGTTGGGTCCCTTGTTGTTTATTGTATATATTAATGATTTGGACTTGAATGTGGTTGGCATGATTGGGAAATTTGCAGATGACACAAAAATTGGCTGTGTATTTGATAGTGAAGAGGATAGCTGCTGTCTCCAGGATGATATCAATGGTTTGGTTGAGTGGGTGAAAAAGTGGGAGATGGAATTCAATCCAGAGAAGTGTGAGGTAATGCATTTGGGGAGGGCAAAGCTAGGTGATACACAATAAATGGGAGGATATTGGGAGGGTTGGAGGAAGTGAGACACCTTGTTGTGCATGTCCACAGGTTCTCTGAAGGTGGCAGGACAGGTGGATAAGGTGATAAAGAAAGTATATGGAATGCTTTCCTTTATTGGATGAAGTGTAGAATACAAAAGCAGGGATGTAATGATGGAACTGTTTAAATTGCTGGTTAAGCCACAGCTGGAATTTTGTGTACAGTTCTGATCGCCACATTACCGGAAAGACATAATTGCTCCGGAGAGAGTGCAGAGTAGAATTACAAGAATGTTGCCAGAGCTTGAAATTTGCAGCTATGAGGAAAGATTGGATAGGCTGGGGTTGTTTTCTTTGGAACTGAGGAGGCTGAGGGGTGACCTGAGTGAGGTGTACAAGATTATGAGGAGCCTAGATAGAGTAGACAGGGATGCCCTGTTTCCCCCAACAGAGAGGTTAATTACCGGGGGCACAGATTTAAGGTGATTGGTAGAAGGATTAAAGGGGAAATGAGGAAAAACTTCTTCACCCAGAGGGTGGCAGGTGTTTGGAATTGACTGCCTGGTTGGGTGGTGGAGGCAGAAACCCTCAACTCATTTATAAGGTATCTGGATCTGCACCAGAAGTGCTGTAACCTGCAAAGCTGCAGACCAGGTGCTGCAAGGTGGGATTAAACTGGGCAACTAGTTTTTCTATTTTTTCTTTTTTGGCCAGCGCAAGTATGATGGGCTGAATGGCCTCTTTTTGTGCTGTAATGTTTCTATGATTCAATTCAAATCACTCCATGTGTTACCAAGAAATGACTGAAGGCACTGGACACAGCAAAGGCTACAGGCTCTGACAACATCAGAAGAACTGAAGGCTGCAGTATTAGGGTGCTCAGGGCTGTAAGGGTTAGTGTAGCACTGGTAAAGGAAACAAACTTCAGTATACTGTAAATAATTTACTGAGGTCCCTATAAATGGCTAACAGCTTTTTTATATTCTTTCATGGGACATGAGCATCGTTGGAAAGCCACCATTTGTTGCTCATCCCAAACTGCCATTGAGAAAGTGGTGGTGAGCTACTTTCTTGAACCGCTGCAGTCCACCTGCTTGAGGTACAGCTACAGTACTGTTGGGAAGAGTTCCAGGATTTAGACCCAGTGACGTTAAAGGAATGGTGATATAGTTTCCAGTCAGGATGGCGTGTGGCTTGAAGGGGAATTTGCAGCTGGGTAGTGTTTCCATGAGTCTGCTGTCCTTGTCCTTCTAGGTGGCAGAGGTCACGGATTGGAAGGTGCTGTCGAAGGAACCTTGGTGAGTTGCTGCGGTGCATCTTGTGGATGGTACACACTGCTGCTACTGTGCGTCAGTGTTGGAAGGAGTGAAAGTTTGAGGTGGTGGATGGGATGCCAAGCAAGCAGACTGCTTTGTCTTGGACAATTCTTTATTAACAAGATAAATCCTCAGCATAATAGAATTAGTCTCTATATTTGATGACACAATATTTAATATGGAATGGTTTTGAGGGTCATAATGCTTCCCTCCAATTTCTTTCCCCTCCCCCACCTGAAGGCATTGACTCACTCACGCGGGTACAGTTCCATAGGCCAAATGCCAATAAGAATGAACAAATTTGCTTTCATAGAAAGATACAGAAAAAAAGGAAAAATACTTCTATTTATATAGCGCCTTTCACAGCCACTGGATGCTGTTTCAAAGCACCTTACAGCCAATAAAGTACTCTGAAGTGTAGTTACTGTTGTAATGTAAGAAACGCAGGAGCATATTGAAATACGGGAGACATTTGGCTGATCGCGCCTGTGCTGGTGGACAGGCAGCATCTTACCATGACCTCAGCATACTGCAAAGGACTTAAATAGTGAGTCAGTTTTTACCCGCAATGATTGTTGTCTGACAGGGATATGTGGCAACTGGTATGCTCATAGTATGCTCAAATGGAAAAAAGTGAAGGAATGAAACTATCAACAACTGTCATAAAAACTCAGCTGGTTCAGTGGTGATTTCCTCTCCTTTAGGAAAGGAAACCTACCTGTGACTCCAGACACATAGGAATGTGGTTGGCTCTTAAATACCCTCTGAAATGGCCTAACAAGCCATTCAGTTGTATCAAACTGCTTCAGAAGAGTCAAAAAGGAAAGGGACTGGAAGGACCACCCAGCATGGCCCTAAGCCCCAGAAACATACATACGAACATATGAGTTAGGAGCAGGAGTAGGCCACTTGGCCCGTAACAACAGGTTAGGAGCACGGAGGCAGAAAGGGAATGAGTGATCACCAGGCAGTCCAAGAGAACAAGGCAGGTAGTGCAGGAGTGCCCTGAGGGCCCACACCCAATTGGTTTTCTGTTTTAGATATTGGTGAGGTCGTTGTTTCCTCGGAAGAGTGCAGTTGGAGCCAGGTTAGTGGCATCATGGGCGGCTCAGCTGTACAGGAAGGAAGGAAAAAGAGGGAAGAGCAGTAGTGATAGGGGATTCGTTAGTTAGAAGAACAGACAGACATTTCTGTGGCTCCAGGGTGGAATGTTGCCTCCCTGGTGCTAGGGTCAAGGATGTCACAGAATGGTTGCAGGGCATACTTCGAGGGGAGGGTGAATGGCCAGAGGTCATGGTCCACATCAGCACCAATGTCTTAGGTAGAAAGGGGGGATGAGGTCCTGAAAGCAAATTTCAGGGAGGTAGAAAGGTGAGTGAAAAGCAGGACCTTTAAAACAGTGATCTCAGGATTACTTCCAGCCCCACATGCTAATCAGCATAGAAATAGGAGAATTGAGCGACTGAACACGTGGCTGGAGAACCAGTATAGGAGAGAGGGCATCAGGTTTCCGAGGCACTGGGACTAGTTCTAGGGCAGGTGGGACCTGTACAAGATGAAAAGGCTGCATCTTAGCAGGACCGGGACTAACATCCTCGCAGGGAGATTCCCAAGTGCTGTTGAGGAGGGTTTAAACTGGATTGGCAGGGTAATGGGAACCTGAGAGGGAGCTCAGACTTCAGGAAAGCAAAACTACTAAAAGGAAGTAGAAAAGTAGAAAGCAAAAATAGAAGACAGATGAAGCCTATGCAAGCATCAAATTGGATCTGAATAGAGAATAATGTTAAAAAAAAGCAGAATTAAAGGCACTCTACCTGAATGCATATAGCTTGATGATTTGAATGCACAAACTGAGGTAAAGGGGCATGATTTAAATGCCATTACAGAGATGTAGCTATAGCGTGACCAAGATTTGAAACTGAATATTCAAGGATATTCGGCATTTAGGAGGGATAGGCAAAAACAAAAAGGAGGTGGGGGTAGCACTCCTAATAAGGGCCAGGATCAGTACATTCATCAGGGAGGAACTTAGATTGAAGGATCAAGATGTAGAATCAGTTTGGGTGGTGGAACTAAGAAACAGCAAGGGACAGCAAACATTGGTGGCAGTGGTTTATAGGCCATCAAACTGTAGTGTCAATGTTGGGCACGGTATAAATCAGAAAATTTGAGATGCACGTTACATGGGTAATGCAGTAATAATAGGCGACTTCAATTTACACAGACTGGGTTAACCAAATCGGCACTAATGCTCTGAAGGAGGAATTCCTGGAATGTGTACGAGATGGTATCTGGAGCAGTACATTGAGGAGCCAGCTAGGGATTGGGCTATTTTGGATTTAGTGTTGTGTAATGAGAAAGGTCTAATTAATAACCTTGCTGTAAAGGAGCCTTTGAGAAATAGTGACCATAATATGACAGAATTTTGCATAAAGTTTGAATACGATTTGGGTCATTCTGAAACTGAAGAAAGAAAATTATGAAGATATGAGGGGGAAGTTCGCTGTGGTGGATTGGGAAATTACACAAAGGTTTGGTGATAGACAGGCAATGGCTCATATTTAAAGACATGGTCCACATCAGATATACGTTCCTCTAAGGCACAAACACTCAAAGGGAAAGGTAAATCAACCATGGTTAACGAAAGAAGTTAAAGGCTGCATTAGATCAAAGGAAGTGGTTTATAAGGATGCCAGAAAAATTGCTGAGCCTGAGGATTGGGAGTAAAGGAGGACCAAGAAACTGATTAAGAAAGGGAAAAGAGAAAATGAATGCAAACTGGCAAGGAACATAAAGGTGGACTGTAAAAGCTTCTTTAGGTATGTAAAAAGGAAAAGATTAGCAAGGACAAATGTGGGCTCAATACAGGTGTGGACAGGATAATTTAAAGTGGAGAACAGGGAAATGGCAGCAAAACTAAAGATACAGAAAATCTCCCAGAAATACTTGGTGACCAAGGGACTTGTGAAACTGAGGAACTAAAAGAAATTAGTATTAGTAAAGAGGTAATATTTGAAAAGTTAACTGGATTGAAGGTTGATAAATCCCCTGGACCAGATGAGCTTCATCCCAGAGTGTTGAAGGTGGTGGCTAGAGTGATAGTGAATGCATTGGTGGTTATCTTTCAAAATTCTATTTATTCTGGAAAGGTTCCTGCGGACAAGAAAGTAGCAAATGTAACTTCACTATTTAAGAAAGGAGGAAGAGGGAGAATAGAAAAGTACAGGCCTGTTAGTTTGACATTAGCAGTAGGGAAAATGTTAGAATCTATTTTAAAGGATGTGATAACTGGACATTTAGAAAAGAATGGTAAAATTGGGCAGAGTCAACATGGATTTATGAAAGGGAAGTCATGTTTGAAAAACTTGAAGTTTTTGAGGATACTACTTGTAGCACTGATAAAGGAGAACCAGTGGATATGGTGTATTTGGATTTTCAGAATTTTTGATAAGGTTCCACACAGGAGGTTAGTAAATAAAATTAGAACACATGGGATTGGGGGAAGTATGCCAGTATGGATTGAGAATTAGTTAACAGATAGAAAACAGAGTAGGAATAAATGGATCATCTTGGGGGTTACCATTGAACAAAAACAGAATTGGACCAGCCATATAAATACTGTGGCTACAAGAGCAGGTCAGAGGCTAGGAATTCTGTGGAGCGTAACACACCTCCTGACCCCCCAAAGCCTGCCCCCCATCCACAAGGCACGTCAGAAGTGTGATGGAATACTCTCCACTTGCCTGGATGAGTGCAGCTTCGACAACACACAAGAAGCTCGACACCATCCAGGACAATGTCGCCTGCTTGACTGGCACCCCATCCATCATCTTAAACATTTACTCCCTCCACCACCGACGCACAAGGTGCACTGCAGAAACTAACCAAAGCTCCTTCGACAGCACCTTCCAAACCCACAACCTTTACCACCTGGAAGAACGAGGGCACAGACCATCTTGAGTTGGAACTATATCGCCATTCCTTCACCGTCACTAGGTCAAAATTGTGGAACTCCCTTCCTAACAGTACTGTAGGTGTACCTACACCACATAGGCTGCAGTGGCTCAAGAAGGTGGCTCACCAGGACCTTCTCGAGGGCAATTAGGGATGGGCAATACATGCTGGTCTAGCCAATGATGCCCATGTCCCTGAAAGAATAAATTTTTAAAAAGCAGCCAATCTTCATGCATGAGCCAAGACTTCAACTGACAGCCAGCTATGCAGCTACAGTGGCTTTTACAGCCAAATTTGTTTCCACTTTCAACTAACATTAACACATGTGTGTGTCCCACTAAGGATCAGTGGATAGAGACAATGAACTATTGCTGCTTTCCTCTCCTATACCAGTTCAGGTCCTATGTAATGCGGTACTGAGTTATCATACAAACCACAGTGATTCCTGCTCCATTCTGATTTAGCTAACCTCAGTTGGTGGTAGCCAAACAGTTGGATCTCAATATTCCTTTGTTAGAATCGGAGGTAAACAGTAACAAAGATTCTATGTTGCTGGAAGGATAGGGAATGCATGTGGACTTCTGGTGAAGATAGGACTCTGCAGCTTAATTACCTATTGACACTCATCTTCCAGGTTCATACAAAGAATGGCACTCCGGAACACACCTATGGTGCTTGAGGAATTAATAAAATGGCTTTGGGAAAGGGTGTTCCAAATTGGAAAAAATATGTAACTTGCGGATAAATAACATTGACTATTTCTCCATTTTAATGGGCAACCCAAAATATCCTTCCAACCTTCATCCTATACTTCTCATCCTCAAAACAAAGGGTATGATAAATTTTCAAAAGTAATGGATTGCCAGCCACTCCAACCTTGCAAAGAACTAAATCTTCACTTCCAATTTCAGAATTCAGTAAAATTCACTCAGCTTTTTAGTGTTGACAATTTAAAACTTCAAATTAAACAAGTGAAGGTGAAATATCTTTATTGCTATTCCATAGAACAAATATCAAACACAGGTACAGAAGGGCAGTTTTCTGGCAAGTCCTTTCAATCTGCATCAAAAACACTGTTGATAGTCAGAAAAAGGACATACTTTCTTTAAGTGCAACATAATTTAGGAGAAAATGTTGTGACTCTGGGAGCAGTTCAAATTCCATGCTATCTAAAAGCATTAATTTGACCAAAAAAATTGAAACATAACATATAGTGGCCAAATTATTGTTTTAAAATGCAATACTGTTTCAGTATCCTCATTGCTTTGGAACTGGTGTTGAAATGAGTTTTTGTTAATAAAACACAATCAACTTCCTATCTCCTCGTTTGACTAATGACATGTTGACAAATGACTTCCGGAGGTGATCCAAATGATATAACCCAACATGTACTAATCAACCAAACAACAACATAACTACCCTGGTGCCTGCACGAGGTCAGTATTTCCTTACCATCAAACCACCCTCCCACATCTCTGTAGTCTTAGACTACAGTTTCCGAATAGGAAACAGTGACTGAGTTGAGGCCCAGTTCATGGCCCTAAAGTTTCACAAGAAATCACTTCCTTTTGAGATCAAACAATTGAAACCACTTGTTTACATCCATCATAAGGAAAATAAGCCATTGACTATTTCAAGGCTGCAATTCTATTGACGCCAGAGGCAAAAAGATCAGAAATAATCCTTTCTTTTATCAATTATAATCAACAGGTTTGTTCCAAATGATTACCCATATGGTAAAGTATTTAAAAAATGCTCCAACAGCCTAGTGATCAAATGCAACACCTACTGTAGCACAAAGCCTCTGGATCAGAATATCGCAGGTTTGTGCTTAGCTTTATCTCGGCAAGGTCAGCAGCTGGGCCGGCCTCAGCATTTCAGGGCAAGAAAAGGAAGAAAATTATCCCATTCCTGATCACGATTCAGTGGTCCTGCTGCAAGGTGTCACATAAGGGTAAATGGCAGAGCACGGGTTAATGTGGGACTGGGGAAACAATACTGCCCACAGTATGATGTAGAGTCACATGATGGTAGACTGTGTACAGAGAGAGTCTGAGAGGAGTTGGTATGAAGATAGCACATAGTTAGGGTGTATACCAGGGAGATATGTATATAGTTGTGAATTGTTAATAAACAGTTATGTTCAACTGGATGCACCACCCGGCATCAGGAAAGAAACCGGATGGAGCACCCGGCATCGACCTAGGCACCAGAAGTGACAATGGCAAACTCAGCCCTGTTGACCCTGCAAAGTCCTCCTTAATAACATCTGAGGGCTAAAATTGGTAGAGCTGTCTCACAGACTAGTCAAGCAACAGCCTGACATAGTTATCTTCACAGAATCAAACCTTACAGGTAATGACACAGACACCATCATCACCATCCCTGGGTATGTCCTGTCCCACCGGCAGGACAGACCCTGCAGAGGTGGCGGCACAGTGGTGTAGAGTCAGGAGGGAGTTGCCCTGGGAGTCCTCAACATCGACTCCAGACATCATCTCATGGCATTAGGTCAAACATGGGCAAGGAAACCTCCTGCTGATAACCACGTTCCGCCCTCTGTCAGCTGGTGAATCAGTGCTCCTCTATGTTGAACACCGCTTGCAGGAAGCACTGAAGGTGGCAAGGGTACAGGATGTATTCTGGGTGGAGGACTTCAACGTCCATCACCAAGAGTGTCTCGGTAGCATCACTAATGACAGAGTTGGCCGAGTCCTAAAGGACATAACATTTAGACTGGGTCTGCAGCAGGTTGTGAGGGAACCAACAAGAGGGAAAAACATACTTGACCTCATCCTCACCAACCTGCCTGCTGCAGATGCATCTGCTCATGACAGTATCAGTAGGAATGGCCACCGCACAGTCCATGTGGAGACAAAGTCCTGCCTTCACATTGAGGAAAGCCTCCATCATGTTGTGTGGCACTACCATCATGCTAAATGGGATAGATTCCGAACAGATCTAGCAACTCAAGACTGGGCATCCATGAGGCATTGTGGGCCACCGGCAGCAACAGAATTGTACTCGAACACAAGCTCTAATTTAAGGCGCGGCATAACCCCCACTCCACCATTACCATCAAGCCAGGGGATCAATCCTGGTTCAATGAAGAGTGCAGGAAGGCATGCCAGGAGCAGCACCAGGCATACCTAAAAATGAGGCGTCAACCTGGTGAAGCTATAACACAGGACTACTTGCACTCCAAACAACATAAGCAGCAAGTGATAGAGAGAGCAAAGCGATCCCACAACCAACGGATCAGATCTAAGCTCTGCAGTCCTGCCACATCCAGTCGTGAATGGGGTGGACAATTAAACAACTCACTGGAGAAGGAGGCTCCACAAATATCCCCATCCTCAATGAAGGGGGAATCCAGCGCATCAGTGCAAAAGAGAAGGCTGAAGCATTTGCTACAGTCTTCAGCCAGAAGTGCCGAGTAGATGATCCATCTTGGCCTCTTCCGAAGGTTCCCAGCATCACAGAAGCCAGTCTTCAGCCGATTCAATTCATACCGCGTGATATCAAGAAACGGCTAAAGGCGATGGATAGTATAAAGGCTATGGGCCCTGACAATATCCTGTCAATAGTACTGAAGACTTGTGCTCCAGAACTTGCCGCACCCCTAGCCAAGCTGTTCTAGTATGGCGACAACACTGGCATCTACCTAGCTATGTGGAAAATTGCCCAGGTATGTCCTGTACACAAAAAACAGGACAAAACCAACCCGGCCAATTACCGCCCCATCAGTCTACTCTTGATCATCAGGAAGTAATGGAAGAGGTCATCAACAGTGCTATCAAGTGGCACTTGCTTAGCAATAACCTGGTCACTGACGCCCAGTTTGGGTTCATTGTCAAATATGGACAAAGGAGCTGAACTCAAGAGGTCAGGTGAGAGTGACTGCCCTTAACATCAAGGCCACATTTGACCGAGTGTGGCATCAAGGAGCACTAACAAAACTGGAGTCAATGGGAATGAGGGGGGAAACTCTCCACTGGTTGGAGTCATACCTAGCGCAAAGGAAGATGGCTGTGTTTGTTGGAGGAGGTCAGTCATCTCAGCTCCAGGGCATCACTGCAGGAGTTCCTCAGGGTAGTGTCCTCGGCCCAACCATCTTCAGCTGCTTCATCAATGACCTTCCTTCCAACATAAGGTCAGAAATGGGGATGTTCGCTGATGATTGCACAAGGTTCAGCACCATTCACGACTCCTCAGATACTGAAGCAGTCCATGTCCAAATGCAGCAAGACCTGGACAATATCCAGGCTTGGGCTGACAAGTGGCAAGTAACATTTGTGCTACACAAGTGTCAGGCAATGACCATCTCCAGCAAGAGAGAATCTAGCCATTGCCCCTTGATGTTCAAGGGCATTACCATCACTGAATCCCCTACTATCAACAGAAACTGAACTGGATAGCCATATAAATACTGTAACTACAAGAGCAGGTCAAGGCTAGGAACCCTGCGATGACTAACTCACCTCCTGCTCCCCAAAGCCTTCCACCATCTACAAGGCACAAGTCAGGAGTGTGATGGAATACTCTCCACTTGCCTGGATGAGTGCAGCTCCCACAACACTCAAGAAGCTTGACACCATCCAGGACAAAGCAGCCCGCTTGATTGGCACCACATCCACAAACATTCACTCCCTCCACCACTGATGCGCAGTAGCAGCAGTGTGTACCATCTACAAGATGCACTGCAGTAATTCACCAAGGCTCCTTCAATAGCACTTTGCAAACCCACAACCACTACCATCTAGAAGAACAAGATCAGCAGATAGATGGGGACACCGCTGATGCAAGTTCCCCTTCAAGTCACTCACCATCCTGACTTGGAAATATATCGCTGGTCCTTTACTGTCACTGGATCAAAATCTTGGAACTCCCTTCCTAACAGCACTGTAAGTGTACCTACACCATATGGACTGTAGTGGTTCAAGAAGGCAGGTCACCATCAACTAGGGATGAGCAATAAATGCTGGCCTAGCCAGCAAGGTCCACATCCCATGAATGAGTAAAAAAAAGAAACCACACAAGCCTCAAGTCCTCTTTGTGAGACACAAGAAAGCCTTAGAACATGGTGGCAGCTAATGGAAGAACCTAAAACCTCAAAGAAGCTGGAGAAGGATCCCAGAGAATGAAAAACTAAAGACTGATCTGAACGAAGTGCACCTGAATTGAAGACACAGTTGGAGATCATCTAAAAAGTTCCATTGCAGACTTGGACACTGAAGGGCAGAAGAAAAGTCCATTGTGCAGCTGAAGGACTCCATCAGAGCACTTTGGGGCCCATTGCCAAACCTGATCAAACGCAGAGTTAATGGATCTAACCAGATCACAAAAAGGGTGAGCAAAATTTTCGAAAAGGCTGAACTAACCATTTAAAGACAATCAGGGCACTAATCAGGCAGAGTATACAATTGTTTAACTAGTGCAGCTGGAAGAACACTGCAGTCGGCTCTGGAGTCAGTGCTATACCATGTGGTGGCCGAGCTCAAATGAATGAAAAAACCTTCTTTAAACAGAAGGCAGAGCTAAAAATCACCTTCAAATCAATTTCCCAGGCTTAAAAAAGTAGCTGGCCCAAAAGACCTTTTTGACAATTTCTTGCGAAATCGCAAAGTTTAGAAAAGGCCCTGTGATCACAACAGGAATCCACCAAAACCTCACATCGTGGGAACAACAGAGAAAAATCTGTTACTGCGGGGCCATCTTGGAAGAAAAAAATTTAAACTGCATTCCCGTTATGAAAAACGGCCATGGATTGCAAATTGAAACAACCAGACTAATTTCAGCTCATGCAAGGGCCAAACCAGATGCAAAATTGGCCATCAAGGAGAAGAAAATTTTTAGATTAAAGGAGTACATCAGGATTATGTCAGAAATCAGAAGAAACTTATATGCTTTTATATTTTTTGGGGGGGTATTTGCTGATGAAGTAATCCTAATGCAAGGTATAGATGAATCCCCAACCACATTTGGTGAGGTATTAAAAACCTTTGACCGGTATTTTAAATTCCAAGTTGTGGAGAGTGCAGATCTTTAAAAAACCTACAGAATAACCCCAGTAAAGCACCAAAAGGACAAGGAGACCCCCAGGTGAGGGAGACAATATCCAAGCAAACCACTAGATGGTGGCACACCATGTCACTGAAATGAAGTGCACAAGCCGAAGAGTTTAATGCTGAAGAAAGAAGAGGCTGAGAAATGGCCGAAAGGCTTAAAAATAGAGCTTTTTGAAAATGCCGACATAGTAGCCAAACGAGAACAACAGGTGGCAGTGGGGAACAAGCAGATGGCTGTGAATGACAGAAAGATATCAGAACTCAAAAGAAACAAAGCCTGCAAAAAGATAATGTACCTATTTCACAGGAAAATGTTCATAACAAAACTGAGTTGGAAGAACTCAACCAGAAGTACAGCCAGGCACAACAGAAGGCAGAAAAGGTACTCAACGAAGTCGCTGCCCTGATTCTTTGAAGAATTAATACGTGGCCCTGGAAAAACATGAGTTAAAAAGATGTTGAATACTACTTTAGAAAAAACTGCGCTGGAACTATCAGCAGCGACAAAGCAATGCACTGAAGTGCAGCGAGGGTTGGCAAGAGGCTGACAAGAAAATAAACAGTTGAAAGTACAGCTAATTGTCCTTTAAGATCAAGTGCAAAAGAAGTACATAATCCTTCAGCAGCATGAAGAAATTTAGACTATCTTGAACAGCAGAACGGAAGAACTGCAGAACAAAGTCGAGGAGACTCTGCTGAATTACAAGAAAACTCAAGACAAAGAATTTGAGCTTCGCAAAGAAAAGGAAAACCTAGGACCATCACATGCTTCAAGAGTCCCTCGGGTCAATTTTTTTTCCTCTGCAAAATTACAAAGAGAAGAAAAATTAATTTAATGTCATTCCGACCAAACAAAGAACTAGTTGACAGAGAAGATTCAGCAATGTTCAATATTCCAGGAGGAAGACAAGAGGTATAAGAACAATTTCTGGAAGAAGTGTTAAGCCTCCAAACTGTCTGAATTTATAAATTCAGAGGCTTGAATGGGGTGGGGGGAGAGGAGGGGTAGCATAGAAGTAAAGATTGTATTGTAAATATATTTGGGTATAGACTTGAGGGGGAGGTATAATATAAGGGCAGAGTAGGAGTTAATGTGGGACTGGGGAAACAGTACCACCCACAGTAATAATGTGCAGTTACGTGATGTTAGACTGTATGTAAGGGGAGTCAGAGAAATTGGCATGAAGGTAGCACCTAGTTAGGGCTACACCTGGAAGGTATGTATATAGTTGTGAGTTGTTAATTAACAGTTTATGTTCAATCACACAAATCTCCAGACCCCTTAGTGAGACGCAAAACCACTTTTCAACAGAAAGCGCATGTGCGTGTTGGACAGGGAAAGCAAATGGGACTCAGCAATGATGCTCTCTATGTTCCAGTAGCCTGCTTTCAGTCACTAGTTCACACATTTAGAATGGTCACTTGGATGCAACGGATGACTTCAGGCTTTGGTGAAATTGAGTCCCAGTAAGAAACAGTGACTTGAGGGAGAAAATTAACAACAAAAGAGCTACATCAGATTCAGAAAGTGTTGTGATTTAACTCTGTTGCAACAATGCAGTGGCAAGAGTGAAGATCTAAAGCATTCCTTGTAAGTTATTGATCTCAGCTGAGCTTTTATGTGGATGCCAGGAAGTTTATTAGTAGAGAACAATCTTAAGCTGATTCACAAGAGTTGCTATTTGACCACAAACTACATCCCAACAAAGCTTGATCTTGTTTACATCTAATACACAGACATGGAACTTTGTACAATGATTGCAATCAAGAGTGCAATTCCCTGGATGGTTTCTACCCCCCAAACTGTTCCCTCTCTAGCCTGAGGACAAAGCTAATGCATAACACAACATAGCAAATCCACTTAACAAATGACTCAACACTTCTAAATTTCCTGTAGCTAAAGCGTGCACGTCATCTACCACTTGACAATCGGAGAAACATTTAAGGCTATACATCATGCCTTAAGTCAGTCTTCTCAGGTTGAACTAAAAATAACTGTTATACTCTTGGGGATTTTTGCCAAAATGTTACAGTAAGAGATAAATGGCTTACAAAAAGGGTTGTCTAATTCAGAATCTGATAATAGCCACAGGAACTTACCAGGACTTTTTAATTCCACGCATTTACAGATGAAAGATATAGTTGGCTTGCAGCGGATTTGTACAATTTATTTGAATAGTTCTTGACTAAATTTGAGTGCACACTGCTGCATTTATACTAAAGTAACAAATAGGTCAATAGTGGGACGGGGTTCCCTCATCTAACCCAAGCGAGGCCTGCAAACTTCCCGTCCCCAGACTCAATATCGGTTTCAATTCCCTTTGCGTCACCTTGAATCATGTGCCTCTCCACAAACGAAAGCACGGTAATCATTAATCTCTTGGGAACAGCGCCCAATGGTTCTGTGATTACTGATTTCCTCACATTTATTCTACATTGCTAGCTTGACAGGGATGTCTGAGGGAAAAAGACACTTTTGACTGTGGGGCATTCCCATTTGGAATGCTTTTGCTGACAGCTTTTCCTTTCTCCTCCCTCAATTTCTCATCCAGGTATTCATTCATTTTGGTAGATGGGCATTAGACATCCTAAGGCCCAAAACTCCATCGTATATGTGTGAACTTGACAGTGTGCTAACACACAATGTCCACAGAAATGCACTTGTAACACAAATTGCTGGAGAACTAATAGGTATGGGAACCCTGGGCAATTCTTCCTTTCCTACGCAAAAGGCATGAATCACAGAATAGTTATAGCACAGCAGGAGGCTAGTTGGCCTGTCGTGTCTGTGCTGGTCCTCTGAAGGAGTTCACCTAGTTCCACTCCCTTGCCTTTTCCCTGAGCCCTGCAAATTTTTCTTTTTCAGATAATGATCCAATTCCCTTTTGAAAGCTTCGATTGATCCTACCTCCACCACACTCTCAGGCAGTGCATTCCAGATCCTAACCACTTATTGCGTGAAAATGTTTGTCATGTCATCATTGCTTTTTTTGCCAATTACCTTTAAATCTGTGCCCCTCTGGTTCTTGATCCTTCCACAAATGGGCACAATTTCTCTCTATCTAATCTGTCCAGACCCCTCAAGATTTTCAACACTCCATCAAATGTCTTCTCAACCTTCACTTCTCCAAGGAGAACAGCCCAACTTCTCCAATCATCTTCATAACTGAAGTTCCTCATCTCTGGAACCATTGTTGTGAATCTTTTCTGCACCCTCTCTACTGCTTTCACATCATTCCTAAAATGTGGGTGTCCAAAACTGGACGCAATACTCCAGTTGAGGCTGAACCAGTGCTTTATACAGGTTTAACATAACTTTCTTACTATTGTACACCATGCCTCTATTGATGAAGTACACTTTATTAACTGCTTTTTCAACCTGTCCCATTATCTTCAATGATTTATGCACAAAATACCCCCAGGTCCCACTATTCCTGCACACTCTTAGTGCCCTTTATTTTATATTGTCTTTCTGCAATCTTGCTACCAAAATGAATCATTTTACACTTCTCTGCTTTAAATTATATCTGCTACTTAACTGCCCATTCCACCAACCTGTCATTTTGAAGTTCTACATTATCCTCCACATGGTTCACAATACTTCCAAGTTTCATTTCATCCACAAATTTTGAATTTGTGCCCTGTACACCAAGATCTAGGTCATTAATATAACACCGACTCCTGGGGAACTCCATTATAAACCTTCCTCCAGTCTGAAAAACAAATGTTCAGTACCACTCTTTGTTTCCTGTCACTCAGCTCATTTTGCATCCATGTTGCTACTGTCCCTTTTATCCAATAAGCTCTAACTTTGCTCATAAGTCTGTTGTGTAGCATTTTACCAAATGCATTTTGGAAGTCCCTGCACACCACATAAACAGCATTACCCTCATCAACCCTCTATTATCTCATCAAAAAACCCCAGCAAGTTAGTTAAACATGATTTGCCCATAACAAATCCATGCTGGCTTTCCTTAATTAACACACACTGGCCCAAGTGACTATTAATTTTGTCCCAAATTATCGTTTCTAAAAACTTCCCCACCACTGAGGTTAAACTGACTGGCCTGTAGTTGCTAGGCTACACCCTTTTTAGAACAAGAGTGCATTTGCAATAGAACATTTGTAATTCTCCAGTCCTGTAGCATCATCCCTGAGTCTAAGGAAGATTGGAAAATTATGCTCAGTACCTTCACAATTTCCACACTCATTTCCTTCAGTATTCTTGGATACACCTCACCTTGCCCTGGTACCTTACATATCTGAAGATGCAGAAAATTTGGATTTATTTTAAAGTACTAGCCAGGACCAGCAGCTAAGGCACCAAAGCATACACAGTCACAGCCTTACATGAAAGCTATAAACTTGTACAAAGGGCTCAGCTGTAAATTTGCAATTAGGAAATGGGAGACACACGGGCGGGGACACGGGATAACTCAATCAAGAAATGGGGAAGGCCATTTTGCACCGTCTGATAGCCATCTTCAAAAAAGACAATGCCCAGTCTCCGCACTACAATTACTGTACAAGAACACAATTATCAGCCCACCGTGTGTGTGTGGGGGGGGGTCATTGTGCTGTGGCCTTTGTCTAACGAATACTATTAAGTTGTAACTGATAGTAAAAGATATATAAACTCTGCTCATTTGAAACCTCGGTGGAGAAGTGCCTGGACTGCCCAGTGTTTGCTCCCTGCATGCGTAATAAAGGAACCACTTGAATATTGCATCTGGACTTCAAGTGTTGAAATTTTGTACCAGAGTATTCCTTGGACCTTTCATATCCAATACCACCTCATCATCAATTTTAAACCCTTCAAGTGTCTGAATTACCTCCTCTTTCACCATGACATGGGCAGTATCTTCTTCTTTGGTAAAGAAACATGCAAAGTTTCATTTAATACATCAGTCATGCTCCCTGCCTCCATGTGTAAATCCTCTCCTTGGCCCCTAATCGGCCCATTCCTCCTCTTAATTTGTCTATAGATGACTTTTGGAGTCCCTTTGATGTTAGTTGCCAGTCTCTTCTTGTATTCTCTCTTTGCATCTCTGATTTGCCTTTTCAATTCCCCTCTGAAGCTTCTAAATTTGGCCTGCTTCTCAATTGTGTTGTCTACCTGATATCTGTCATAAGCGCACTTTTTCTGTTTCATCTTAATCTCTATCTCTTGCATCATCCAGAGAGCTGTGGATTTGTTTGCCCTATCTTTTCCCTTCATGGGAACATACCTTGACTGTACTTGTACTATCTCTTCTTTAAAGACAGCCCATTTTTCAGTTATAGTTTTGCCTGCTAATATTTGATTCCAATTTATCTGGACCAGATCTATTCTTACCCAAATGAAGTTGGCTTTCCCCCAGTTAATTATTCTTACTCTGGATTTCTCCTTGTCCCTTTTCATAGCTAATCTAAACTTTGATACAATGAACAATGTCTCCTAAATGTTTTCCTACTGATACTTGATCCACTGGGCCCACCTCATTCCCAAGAACCAGGTCCTCCTTTCTTGTTGGACTGCAAACATATGGCTGTAGAAAATTCTCCTGAACACATTCTAGGAACTCTTGCCCCTTTCTGCCCTTTACAATACCACCATCCTAGTCTATATTTGAATAATTAAGTCCTCCTTATAACTTCTCTATAATTCTTGCATTTCTCTGTAATTTCCTTGCAAATCTGTTCATCTACATTTTCCCCACAAGTTGGTGGCCTGCAGACTATACTGAGCAATGTTATTACACCTTTTTCATTCCTTAGCTCTGTAGAGTAAAGGGTTAATTCTAATGATAGCTGCTTACGCACATGCTCAGTAGCTATGTCACAGTGATGTCACTCATTGAGAGATGACGACTGTGAAGCATCTCAGAGAGTAGCTCCAGCTACGTCTTTGTCTTATTTAACCTTTATAATTAGTTAGCATGTAAATAAAAGTGTTGACAACAAAAGGCCATTGCCTCCAGCAAGATCTCTTCTAGAGTAAGAATCTAATGAATCCCAAGATAAAACCACGATAACAGATAGTGGCCACCCACGGAGAAATGGTAGAAAATGGCACATAAAGCCTCAAGTGAAGCCCAGCAACAGTGCAGCTCAGCGGTTGAAGGATGTCAAGGCCAGCCCAGCAGCCACACCGGAGAAGACAAAATAACAAGCGCAGCCCAGTGACTGGCAAGACAAGCAGCGCGGAAAAACACAACCTCGAATCAGGGTGAAAAATGGCTACTACTTTTCACTTATCAAAATCATTTCAAAACATAGAGGGCCCCAGACAGGCTGAACAATGGCAAAATTGGAAAAGACTTTTTACCTGGTACTGCACTGCCTCAGGTCTTGCAAGTAAAGAGATCAAGTTTCAAGATAGCACTTTGTTATCCACTGTTGGGAGCATAGCAGATGATGTGCTCGCCAGAGACAGCCTTCTATGAGGATGTCATTGAAGCCTTAGACTCGTACTTCAGTCTTCGCAAAAATATTGTCATAGAGAGGGTGAAAATTAATCGCCGCAGTCAAAAACAAAGTGAAGGGATTGACTTGTACCACCTAGCCCAAAATTGAGAATATTGAACATTAAAAGACAACCAGATCAGAGATAGAATAGTCATTGGTGTTTTAAATGAGCATCTCTCTAACTTCTTACAATCTCATCAAGATTTAAATTTAAGCAAAGCTGTACAACTGGCTAGATAGGATGAAAAGCAGAGGCAGAATAAGGATGAGGGGGAAATTTTTCAAGAACAAATGTCATTCAATTTGCGGGTTGCAAAGCCGAAAGTATGGCAAGGCAGCAGCCAGGGAAATGCCCTGAAAAGGCGCAAGCCGCCATTTTCCAATGTCCCTGCTGTGGAAGAAGGTCTATAGGTGGGAAGAATGCCCTACCCGAATTGTGCAGTGCCATGGCTGTGACAAGTTAGACCATTTTAAAGTGGTCTGCCATTCCAGGAAATCTGTGTTTATAAGGCAGAAGGAGAAATATGCTAAAGGAAACTCCATTCAAGAAATTCAAGACTTTGACAACCAGAAAATAATCTTTCTAGGAGAAATAAAGGAAAATAAAACCAGTATTGGAGTGCTGACATTGAGGTAAATGGGCATCTGACCAAATTCAAGCTAGACACAGGAGCTGGTGTCACAGTGTCACCTGAGAGAGTTTCATGGCAAAATAAACTGACACTGCAACCATCTTCTATTCAACTCCAGGGTCCAGGGGGCCCCAAGTTAAAAGTTCAAGGCCAACTAGAGACGACACTGAAATACAAAGATGGAGAAATTTCTGAAACGTTGTACATTATCAAGAATGCTCTTTGTCGAGTAGAAAAGCCTACATAGCTCTAAACTTGCTTCTAAGGGTTGGTGGGGTCAACACAGAAACACACAATAATGAATTTAGGAGGGAATTCTCCATACACTTTACAAGATTGGATAAACTGAAAACCATGTATCACATTACAGTCCAGGCAGACGCTAAGCCTCTTTGCCTTTTCATACTAAGGAAGGTCCCACACCCAATCTGAAAAGAGTTAGGAGTAAGATTAAAACAATACTGCAACAAGGAGTAATTTCTCCAGTCATTAAAACCAACAGGTAGTGCTTTGGTATGCTACCAGTCCCAAAGCCTAATGGCTCCATTCGTATCTGCATTTGTCGAACACACCTCAACAAGGCAGTTGAAAGAGAAATATATCCAATGGCATTGGTAGATGAAAACTTGGCCAAACTTGCAAAAAGCACCATCTTCAACAAACTTAATGCCACCAGTGGGTTTTGGCAATTGCCATTGGATCAGTAGTCCAAAATCTTAACCACTTTCATTATGCTCTATATGCCACATGGATGACATCCTGATCCTTGGGTCGATGAAACAGGAACACGATAAACAGGTCAGGGAAGCCTTACTCATGCTGCAAGAGGCTGGCTTGACACTCAATGACAAATAATAAGGTTCCTAGTAGAAGCTAAGCCATCAAACCATCAATCTTGTATGTTTAGTCAGAGACATAGGGCTCAAGACCTTCCAATTTTTGGAAGGGGAGAGAGGGTATGGATCAGACACCAGGACTGCGCAGGAGTGGTAATTCAGAAGCTACAACAGCCGAGATCATATCCGGTCAAGACACAATCAGGCATCATTCAAAGTAACAGATCTGTCCTAATCTCAATGGACAGAACACCATAAACAGCATGGGAAGATATCATGAACCACAAGAGGTTGTCACACCTGTTTTTTTTATTCATTTGCAGGATGTGGGCTTCGCTGGCTAGGCCAGCATTTATTGCCCATCCCTAATTGCCCATGAGAAGGTGGTGGTGAGCTGCCTTCCTGAACTGCTGCAGTCTCTGTGGTGTAGGTGCACCCACAGTGCTTTTAGAAATGGAGTTCCCCAGGATTTTGACCCAGCGACAGTGAAGGAATAGTGATATATTTCCAAGTCTGCATGGTGAGTGGCTTGGAGGGGAACTTCCAGGTGGTGGTGTTTCGATGTATTTGCTGCTCTTGTCCTTCTAGATGGTAGCGATCATAGGTTTGGAAGGTGCTGCCTAAGGAGCCTTGGTGAGTTTCTGCAGTGCATCTTGTAGATGGTACACACTGTTGTCACTGTTAGTCAGTGGTGGAGGGAGTGCCAATCAAGCGGGCTGCTTTGTCCTGGATGGTGTCAAGCTTCTTGAGTGTTGTGGGAGCTGCACTCATCTAGGCAAGTGGAGAGTATTCCATCACACTCCTGACTTGTGCCTTGTAGATGGTGGAAGGCTTTGGGGAGCCAGGAGGTGAGTTACTCATCGCAGGGTTCCTAGCCTTTGACCTGCTCTTGTAGTTACAGTATTTATATGGCTATCCAGTTCAGTTTCTGGTCAATGGTAAATCCCAAGATGTTGATAGTAGGGGATTCAGCAATGGTAATGCCATTGAATGTCAAGGGCCGATGGTTAGATTCTCCCTTGTTGGAGATAGGGATTGCTTGGCCACAAATGAGGGAAACAATGAGCGACAACCCCCATGAACTGATCTCAGACCAACAGGACTTCTAGAAGGAGCTCCGCATCTGTTCAGAAAAACTGATGAAACCATCAAAGAGAATTTACATTTAAGAGAAGAGATTTTGAGCGGAGGTATAGGGGAATGTGTGTATAATAGTATGGGGATAGAGACCTAGGGAGAGATGTAGAGTAAAGGATTAACTCTAATGGTAGCTGTTTACATACACGCTCAGTAGCTATGTTGCAGTGATCTCACTCACAGAGAAGATGACTGAAAAGCATCTTAAGAGAGTAGCTCCTTCTAGGTCTTGGTATTACATACTAACTATTTACTAAGGTTAAGTAACTAAATGTGTTTTCAACAAAAGACCATTGCCTCCAGCAACATCGCTTCCAGAGTGAGAAGCTAACAAATCCCAAGAAAAAAACCATGATAACAGAGCTCTATTCAAATAGATTCTGTCCTTGACCCCTCTGGGACATCCATCGTCTCTCTCCAGCACTGCAATGTTCTCCTTAATTCTGAGGTAGATAGAAATCCTTAATCAATATTGTCACTCCTCCTCTCTTTTCCTATCTTTCCTGAACACCGTTTATCCAGGAATATTTAATACCCACTCCTGCCCTTCTTTAAGCGATCATATTTCCACGTGGCTATCTGTGTCTGCAACTCATCAATCTTATTTACCACATGGCATGCATGCACTGTAACCCTAATTTAGATTTTATTATTTTCTTTCTTATGCTGAATCCACCTAATGCCTTATTATCTCCTACTCCAGTGCTATATATTCTTTGCACCTTGGTATTCCTCTCTAGCATTACATCCTGGTTCTCCCTATCAAGTTAGTTTAAACCCTCCCCAATAGCACTAGCAAATTATTCCCCAAGGAAATTTGTTCCAGCTTTGTTTAGGTGTAACCCATCCAGTCTGTCCAGGTCCCATCTCCCCCAGGACTAATCCCAATGTCTCAAGAATCTAAAGCCCTCCCTCCTGCACCATCTCTCCAGCCACGCATTCATCTGCTCCATCCTCTTATTTCTACACTCACTTGCACGTGGCACTGGAAGTAATCCCAATTTCAGCACCCACCTGACACTGGCTAACTCAGCACAGATTGGGGTACATTCCAATTGTACACATAGTATAGAAAAGTTTTTTAAAAAAATCTTGGTTTTGCACAGTGAGCACTTGTGGGCATTAAATAGAACTTGGACAAGATTAGTTTTGCTGTGTTAGCTACCAGTTGAATACAACACTATCAAAATGCACATGGCAATAATAGGCTACTTGTGGAGAGATGACTAGGGTTCATGGTACTTCCCTGGACTGTAGGTTCAGCTACTTGCTGGGCAAAGTTGCTGAACCATTGGGGAAACCAAGAGAAAAAAAGCAGTTGCCATATCATGCATCACATCATATACAGTCGGTCTGAAATATGAATTACAAATCCAGTTTTCTTTGGATATGGCTTTAAAGAGTAGGTTATACTCAGAGGGTATGTTTCGATAGACATTTACTTATTTCAAATGACAGGTGCTCAAACTTTATAGTTACAATCCTTTTTGAAATTCAGTTATCGTCTACATGGTGTAAGTTCTATCATCCCAAATTCCTTGTAAACCACATTCTGCAACATTTATTACAACCTTTCACATTATTCATTTCAGCAATCTTTATGAACATTTAAATGAAAAAATGATGCAGTCACAGTTCTCTAATAGCTGTATATGATATGTAATTTGTGAAACTGCTTTAAATGTGCAACAATACTGAAGGAAATATTACTCAACTGAGCTTTTTGTCTTTTAAACAAATTATATCTCATAGCAAAGAGAGCATTTCTGAATCTCTCAATGTGTCACCCGGAAGCATAATTATGCATAAAAATTGGCAGAAATATCATTCTAGAACATGCCGTAGAAATGAAACCTACAATATCGAAGACAAATACATTTAAAAACACAAATACACTTAAAAACAAAATCTGTAGTGTATGTTTATGGAATTATTTTCAACAAGTCAATGACTTAGCAACTTGATGGCAGCTTTTGAAATGTCTTGAGATTAGATCATGGGTATTTAAGGAAGCTTTCTTCAAAACTATGATGTTTTTAAATTGATATATTATCACAGAAAGATCTTGGATGAATGAGATTAAGGAAACTAAATCTGTTTTGGGGGAGGGTACAGGGGAAGGGAAGAACATGTCTCCAAACATTTAGTTGACTTTAAATGAATCAGTGGGATAGATAATGCAGAACTCTTTCATACTCAATTGGAAATATGATAAGCTAACAAAACACCTAGTTAAACGTAATTTGAGTAATTACAGTAAAATCTTTATTATCTGGCATGTGCGGGGAATGGGTGGTGCTGGTTAATCAAGAATGCCGGTTAACCGATGGAATACAGTACAATACTTGTAGCATCAACCAATATGCAAATACTCAGGAAGTGAAGAACAGTATTCTTTTTACTTCTAATCTTCAACAGTATATTAGGAAGTACAGGTTTCAGATAACTTTGTAATTGCTTCCAGTTGGTAAAGTAATGATTCGTATTAGGGGAACAACTGAAATTTCACTTAGTAAAAATTTTGGTTGGTAGAGTGTCAGATAACACAAAGTTTATTGCACTTTGGATTAAATTTATCTTATGGAACAGCATTTTAAATACTATATGGCTAGACCAGGAAAAACATAGGAAAAAGATTTCCTTTCAACTGGAAATAGAAGCTTAAACTTGTCAGTGAGGCAGAAAAGAATGGACAATGTGAATGGCTCCTACACATGGAACTGGATATGACAAGATGAATGGATTTTTCTTGTTCCTATCTTTTAATAATATCAAGGTCAAGTTTAAGAAAGCAACAGAAAATTCAAAATTGAACGGACAAAGCCATCAGCTCTGATGTTATTTCCTAGGCTGTACCAAAAATGGCGCAGACTTTCCAAATATAGCTGTATCAATAGCTTCCTCTAAATGGCAAGACTGTCGTGTTATATTTAATTTTGTAGACATGACATTTGCTATGTTTTAGTGCCAGCTTGGCTCAGCTGTAATACTCTCAACTCTGAATCAAAAGGTTACGGTTTCAAGCTCTATTCTAGGACTTGGACACACCTGTGCAGTACAGAGAGACTGCAGCATCGTCATGTTTGTACAAACATATGAATTAGGAGCATAGGTAGGCCACTCAGCCCCTCGTGCCTGCTCTGTCATTCAATAATATTATGGTTGATCTGATTGTGGCCTCAACATCACTTTCCTGCCTACCCCAATACCCGTTTGATTCCCAGAATCGCAGAATTATTACGGCGCAGCAGGCAGCCATTTGGCCCATCGTGTCTGCATTGGCTCTCCGAATGAACAACTTACCAGTACTATTCCACTGCCTTTTCCCATAAACATTCTTCCTTTTCAGTTAACAGTCGAATTCCTTTTTGAATGCTTCAATGTCTCCACCACCCTCTCAGGCAGGTTCACTTGCTGCATAAAAAAGCTTCTCCTCATATCACTTTTGCTTCTTTTTATTAATTACTTTAAATCTGTGCCCTCTCATTCTCGATCCTTCCATGAGTGGGAAGAGTTTCACCCTATTTACTCTGTCCAGACCCCTCATGATTTTGAATACCTCTATCAAATCTCCTCTCAACCTTCTTTTCTCTAAGGGAAACAGTCCTAACTTTTCCAATCTATCTTCATAAATGAAGTTCCTCATCCCTGGAACCATTCTTGTGAATCTTTTCTGCACCCTTTCTAATGCCTTCAAATCATTCGTAAAGTGCGTCGCCCAGAACTGGATGCAATGTTCTAGCTGAGGCCAAACTAGTGATTTATGCAAATTCAACACAGCCTCCCTGCTCTTGTACTCTATGCCCTATTGGTAAAGCCCTGGATACTGTATGCTTAATTACTGCTCCCTCAACCTGTCCTGCCATCTTCAATGATTCATGCACATATACACCAAAGTCCCTTTGTTCCTGCACACCCTTTAGAATTGTATCCTTTACTCCCTTGTCAGTCAAGAATCTATCTGCCTCTGCCTTAAAAATATTCAATGACCCTGCCTCTACCGCTCTCTGGGGAAAGAGTTCCACAGATTCACGATCCTCTGGGAGGAAAAAAATTCTCTTAATCTCCACCTTAAATGGGAGACCTTTATTTTTAAACTGTGCCCGTTAGTTCTGGTCTCTCCCACAAATTCTCTCAGCATCCAGGATCTTATAAGTTTCAATAATATCACCTCTCATTCTTCTAAACACCAATGGATTCAGGCCCAACCTTTCCTCATAAGATAACCCCCTCATCCCAGGAATCAGTCGAGTGAACCTTCTCTGAACTGCTTTAATGCAATTATGTCCTTTCTTAAATAAGGAGGCCAAAACTGTACACCAGATGTGTTCTCACCAATGCCAATGTAACAAAACGTCCCTTTTATATTCCATTCTGCTTGCAATACATGACATCATTCCATTTGCCTTCCTAGTTACTTGTTGTACCTGCATACTAACTTTTTATCAATGTACCAGGACACCCAGATCCCTCTGTGTTCGGCAATCTCTCCCCATTTGGATAACATGCTACTTTTCTATTCTTCCTGCCAAAGTGAACAAGTTCACATTTTCCCACATTATACTCCATTCGCCAAATTTTTGCCCACTCATTTAACCTATCTAAATCTCTTTGCAGGCTCCTTATGTCCTCTGCACAATCTACTTTCCTACCTATTTTGTATCTACAGCAAATTTAGTAACTAAACATTCAGTCCCTTCATGCAAATCATTAATATAGATTGTAAATAGTTGAGGCCCCAGCACTGATCCATGTGGCACTCCACTTGTCACTTCCTGCCAACTGGAAAATGACCCATTTATGCCTACTTTTTGTTTCCTGCTAACGAACCAATCCTCTATCCATGCTAACACATTATCCCCTACACCATGAGCTCTTATTTTATGTAGTAACCTTTGATGTGACACCTTGTCAAATGCAATCTGGAAATCTGAGCACACCACATCCACAGGTTCCCCTTTATCCATGTTGCTTGTTACTTTCTCAAAGAACTCTAATAAATTAGTCAAACACGGTTTCCCTTTCACAAAACCATGCTGACTTTGCCTGATTGCACTGGGATTTTCTAAGTGCCCTGCTGTAACTTACTAAATAATAGATTCCAGCATTTTCCTATGACAGATGTTAAGCTTACTGGCCCATAGTTTCCAGATTTTTGTCTCCCTCCTTTCTTGAATAGAGGACTTACATTCTCTATTTTCCAAAACTGACAGGACCTTTCCAGAATCTAGGGAATTTTGGAAAATCAAAACCAATGTATCTACTATCTCAACAGCCATTTCTTTTAAGACCCTAGGGTGAATTCCATCAGGACCTGGGGACTTGTCAGCTTTAAGTCCTAACAATTTTCTCAGTATCCTTTCCTTGGTGGTTGTAACTGTTTTAAGTTCCTCCCTCCCTTTCACCTCTTGATTTATTGTATCTGCCACGGTGAAGACAGACACAAAATATCTGTTAAATTCATCTGCCATTTCCTTATTTTCCATTATTAGTTCCCTAGACTCTCTCCAGAGGACCAACGCTCACCTTCCTTTTCCTTTTCAATACCCGTAGAAACTCTGAATATATTTTTATATTTATAGCTATTTTATTCCCATACTCTAATTCCTCCCTCCTCCTTATTCTTTTAGTTATTCTTTGTATTTCATATTCTGTCCAATCTTCTGACATGCCACTAATCTTTGTGGAATTGCACACATTTTCTTTCAATTTGATACTATCTTTAACTTCCTTAGTTAGCTACGGATGGTGCATCCCTCCCCTAGAGTCTTTCTTCTAAACTCCAAAGGGTCAGGCCTAACAGGCACGAGGTCAGGGTGAGAGTTCCAGTGGGAATCGGGGCTTTGAAAAGAAACGAGAATTGCAGTGAGAGCCAGGGATTTTAAAAATACCTGGTGCAAGGACAGAGTGAGAGTTGATCAACATTTTACTGTATTTATTTAAATTCCAATTTCAGTGCAGTAAATAAATAACTCGAGGCATGACAGGGCTGCTCATACCCGTTGAGTGCACATCCTGTACTATGTGGGGAGTCCAGAATGCTACCCATGTCCCGGACAACTACGTGTGCAGAAAGTGTCACCAAAATGGAAAAACCCAAGCGCCGTGTCTTGGAACTCAAGGGGCAGCTGGTGTCACTGAGGTGCATTTGTGAGGATGAGAGCTACGTGGATAGCACGTTTCAGAAGGTGGTCACCCTGGAGCTTATGAAAGAGCAGGCGAAGAGGGACTGGGTGACTGTCAGACAGGCAAGACAGACAAGGCAGGTAGTGCAACAGACCCATCCCATTTTCTAACAGGTACTCAATTCTGAGTACCAGCAGGGAAGAGGGTTCCTCTGAAGAGAGCAGCGAGAGTCATCACCAGAGTAACATGGCTGGCTTAGCTGTGCAGGGAGGGAGGAAGAAAGACAGGAGAGCAATAGTGGTAGGGGATTCTACAGTTAGGGGAACAGACAAGTGCTTCTGTGATCGCAGACGTGATTCCAGGATGGTATGTTACCTCCCTGATGCAAGGGTCATGGGTATCACGAAGCAGCTTCAGAGCATTCTGGAACATGAGGGTGTACAGCCAGAGGCCATGGTTCACATTGGTGCCAACGATATAGGAAGAAAAAGGGATGAGGTCCTGCAGATTGAGTTCAAGGAGTTAAGAAAGAGATTAGCAAGCAGGCCCTCAAAGTTAGCAATCTCTGGATTACTTCCAAGGCCATGTGCTAAGGAGCATGGAAATAGGAGAATACACGTGATGAAAGCATGGCTGGACAGATGGTTCAGGAGGGAGGGCTTCAAATTTCTGGGACTTTGGGACCGGTTCTGGGGAAGGTGAGATCTGTACAAGTCAAACGGTCTATATCTGAATAGGACTGGGAGGAATATCCTTGGAGGGAGATTTGCCAGCGTTGTTGGTTGTTGTTTAAACCATATTGGGAGGGGGATGGGAACCTGAGGGCAGATTCATATAGAACAAATTCAGAGCAGGGAGCGGGGGACAGAAAGTTAGCAGAAAGTCTTAGAAAATGAAGCTGGGCAAGTGGATGAAATAGCAGTGGGTGACCATTTTGGAGATAGAGATCATAATAGTTAGACTCAGCGTAATTATGGAAAAGGACAAAGATAGAACAGGAGTAAAAGTTCTAAATTGGGGGAAAGGCAAATTTAACAAAGCTGGAAGGTGACATGGTGAAAGTGGATTGGTTCCAGCTACTTGAAGGGAAATCAGTGACAGGTCAGTGGGAGGCATTCCAAAGCAAGATTCTATGGGCACAGTTTAGACATGTCCCCACAAAGAAAAAGGTGGTACTGCCAAATCTAGTGCCCCCCGGTTATCTAGAAGCATACAAGGTAAGGTAAAGCAGCAAAAGAAAGCTTATGACAGTCACAAAAATCTTAATACTGTAGAAAGCCTAGAGGAGTACAGAGAATACAGGGGTAAAGTGAAAAAGGTAATTAGGAAAGCAAAGAGAGGATATGAAAAAATATTGGCAGGCAAAAATCAAAGAAAACCCAAAGATTAAGGGCCAGACAATAACTAAGGAAAGGGTAGGGCCTATCAGAGATATACATGGTAGCTTGTGCACCAATGCTGATGATGTGGGCAGGGTTCTCAATGAGTACTTTGTCTCCGTCTTCACTAAGGAGAGGGATGATGCAGACATTCTAGCTAAAGAGCAGGAGTGTGAAATGTTAGATACATTAAGCTTAGTGAGAAAGGATGTCCTGGAGGGACTGACAGGCTTGAAGCTGGATAAATCACCAGGGTCGGATGGATTATATCCCTGGGTGTTAAAAGAAGCCGGGAGGAAACAGTGGATGTTCTGAGGATCATTTTCCAATCCTCACTAGATACAGGTGAGACACCAGATGATTAGAGGTCTGCAAATGTTGTGCCATTGTTTAAAAAGGTGCGAGGGATAGGCCAAATAATTATAGGCCGGTCAGTCTGACTTCTGTGGTGGGAAAATTATTGGAATCAATTCTGAGAGGCAGGATAAACTGTCACTTAGAAAGGAATGGATTAATCAGCAACTATCAGCAAGGTTCTGGTTAGGGGAAGGTTGTGTATTACTAAATTAAGCAATTTTTTTGAGGAAGTAACAAGGAGGATTGATGGGGGTAGTGCATTGGATGTTGTCTACATGGATTTTAGTAAGGCATTTGACAAGGTCCCACATGACAAACTGGTCAGAAAAGTAAAAGCTCATGGGGTACAGGGGAATGTGGCGAGTTGGATTCAAAATTGGCTCAGCAACAGGAAACAAAGGGGAATGGCTGATGGATCTTTTTGTGAATGGAAAATAGTTTCCAGTGATGTTCCACAGGGCTCAGTGTTGGGTTCCTTGCTGTTTGTTGTATATATTGATTTAGACTTAAGCGTGGTTGGCATGATTGGGAAATTTGCAGATGACACAAAAATTGGTGTGTATTTGATCGTAAAGGGGATGGTTGTAATCTCCAGAATGATACCAATGGTTTGGCTGAGTGGGTGGAAAAGTGGCAAATGGAATTCAATCCAGAGAATTGTGAGTTAATGCAATTGAGAAGAGCAAACAAAGTTAGGGAATATAAAATAAATGGGAGAATATTGGGAGAATATCGAAGAAGTGAGACACCTTGGAGTGCATGTCCACAGGTTCCTGAAGGTGGCAGGACAGGTGAATAAGGTGATAAAGAAAACATATAGAATACTTTCCTTTATTGGACGAGGTATAGAATACAAAAGCAGGGATGTAATTATGGACTTGGATAAAATGCTGGCTGGGCCACAGCTGGGATTTTGTGTACAGTTCTGGTCGCCACATTACAGGAAAGACATAATTGTTCTGGAGAGACTACAGAGGATATTTACAAGAATGTTGCCAGGGCTTGAAAATTGCAGCTATGAAGAAAGATTCGATTGGCAATGGTTGTTTTCCTTAGAACGGAGGAGGCTGAGGGGTGATCTGATTGAGATGTACAAGGAGCCTAGAGAGAGTAGACAGGGATGCCCTGTTTCCCCTAGCAGAGAGGTCAATTACCAGGTGGCACAGATTTAAGGTGATTGGTAGAAGGATTAGAGGGGTCATGAGGAAAAACTTTATCACCCAAAGGGTGGAGAGTGTTTGAAATTTGCTGCCTGGTATGACAGTGGAGGCAGAAACCCTCAACTCATTTAAAAGATACCTGGATCTGCACCTAAAGTGCTGTAACCTGTAAGGCTACGGACTAGGTGCTGGAAGGTGGGATTAGAATGGGCAGCTAGTTATTAAGTTTTTCTTTTTTGGCCAGCGCAGACACCATGGGTTGAATGGACTCTTCTGTGCCGTAACTTTTCTATGGTTCTAATATAACCCCCACATCCCAGGAATCAGTCGAATGAGCCTTCTCTGAACTGTACAAGGCTTTAAGTTGAGCTTCCGTCTGTCTGTTCAAGTAGATGAAAAAAGATGCATTGGCATGATTGGAAGAATAACAGGAGAATTCATCCAATATTCAGGTCAACATTCACCTGACATTCAATTATAGCTAAAAGCAATGAGCAGGTAATGTATCTAATTGTTGTTTGTGGGACCTGATAGCATGCAAATTGGTTGCCATGAATGCCTGCCTTGCAAAGTAATTTGTTAAATGTGAAATACTTTGGGACATCCTGAAGATATGAAAGGCACAATAGTAATTTAGTTATTTCTTTATCTATCATAACAGCTTTCCATCACATTACATTCTCTATGAATGAATGGCCTAGGGCAAATGATTCCATCAAAATAGTTACAAGTGGTCAAACAAGAAACTTTGGCCAGTTGGTTTGTATCAATTTGCCTATCCTCTGATACAAACTCTGACTGCCATGCAAAGTTCCATCCAACATTCCAATCAACAACATACCAAAATCATCTGACTGAGGTGTGCTGTCCCAGGAGTTTGAACTGAAACCTTCCATTAGGGGTCATGCAATTATCTTATTGAAACTGTTCATTAAATCTAAATAGTGCTAAGACTAATGTATAACTTTAAGTTTAATTTATATTTGTGTGCTAAGAAAGGTTTCAGTTTCATTTAGTTTTTTTGAGAGAGCTTGGTGTCATGAAGTCTCGAGAGCCTCCTAGCAAGGAGGTCAGGTTTTCTGGATTTGTTTGTATACATGCATTTTTAATTAGGTTTTACAACCCTTGAAGTGAAGAGATGGATTACAAAGGGGTTAGTAGTTTAGTGATTTTGGGAAAAACCACAAAGAAAAAACTGTGCTGTTGCCTAGCGACAGGGGTGCAGAGACACACGGAAAGACAGAAAAGAAATTCAGTGTGTCTGTGTCAGAGAGCGAAGGCAGGAGTTCTACACTCTCAAGAAATACTGCAAGGCTACTGGGGACTGAGTTACACGTGAACATACGAATTAGGAGCAGGAGTAGGCCACTCAGCCCCTCAAGCCTGCTCCGCCATTCAATAAGATCATGGCTGATCTGACTGTAACCTCCTAACTACCCCCGATAACCTTTCACCCCCTTGTTTAACAAGAATCTATCTACTTCTGCCTTAAAAATATTCAAAAACTCTGCTCTCACTGCCTTTTGAGGAAGCTACCCTCAAAAAAAAAATTCTCCTCACCTCTGTCTTAAATGGGTAACCCTTAATATTAAACAGTGACCCCTAGTTCTAGATTCTCCCACAACATCCTCTCCATACCCATCCTGTCAAGACCGTGCAAGATTTTAAATGTTTCAATCAAGTCGCCTCTTACTCTCCTAAACTACAGTGGCTCAAGCCTGTCCAACCTTTCCTCATAAGACAGCTTGCCCATTCCTGAACTGCTTTGAGCGCATTTACATCCTTCCTTAAATAAGGAGGCTGATACTGTACACAGTACTCCAGACGTGGTCTCACCAGTGCCCTGTACAACTGAAAGCATAACCTCTCTACTTTTATATTCAATTCCCCTCGCAATAAATGATAACATCCTATTAGCTTTCCTAATTACTTGCTGTACCTGCATACTAGCCTTTGTGACTCATGCATTAGGACATCCAGATCCCTCTGAAAATCTCTCACCATTTAGATAATAAGTTTCTTTTTCATTCTTTCTGCCAAATGGACAATTTCACATTATACTCCATTTGACAGGTCTTTCCCCACTCACTTAACCTATCTATATCCCTTTGTAGCCTCCTTGTGTCCTCTTCACAATTTACTTTCCTACCTATCTTTGTGTTGTCAGCAAATTTAGCAACCATTCCTTCAGTTCCTTCATCCAAATCATCTAAATAAATTATAAAAAGTTGAGGCCCCAGCAGTTGATCCCTGTGGCACTCTACACGGTCACATCTTGCCAACCAGAAAAAGACCCATTTATGTCAACTATCTGACCCCTGTTAGCTAGCCAATCTTCTATCCATGCCAATATGTTACCCCCTATACCATGAGCTTTTATTTTCCGCAATAACCTTTGATGTGGCACTTTAACAAATGTCTTCTGGAAATCTAAGTACAGCACATCCACTGGTTCCTCTTTATCCACAGCACATGTGAGTCCTTCAAAGAACTCCAATAAATTGGTTAAACATAATTTCCCTTTCACAAAACCAGGTTGACTCTGCCTGATTGCCTTGAATTTTTCTAAGTGCCCTGCCATAATATCTTTAATAAGAGCTTCTGACATTTTCCCTACGACAGATGTTAAACTAACTGGCCTGAAGTTTCCTGCTTTCTGTCTCCTTTCCTTTTTGAATAAAGAGGTTACATTAGCTATTTTCCAATCTAATGGAACCTTCCCCGAATCTAGGGAATTCTGGAAAATTTAAACCAACAATCTCACTAGCCACTTCTTTTAAGACCCCAGGATAAAGTCCACCAGGGCTGGGAATTTGTCAGCCCACAGCTCCAGCAATTTGTTCAGTACCACTTCACTGGTGATTGTAATTTTCTTGAGTTCCCTCCCTTCCAACTCCCTACTTACAGTTATTTCTGGGATGTTACTTGTACCCTCTATAATGAAGGCCGGTGCAAAATATCTTTTCAATTCATCTGCCATCTTCTTAGTTTCCAGTTTAGGAAACTCATGTTTGCTCTGCAGTTGAAATATTAGTGAGTTTAGAGTGCAATTTTGTGTCTTGGGTCTCGGACAGAAACCAGCAGGGGAAAAAAAAAGCATCTAGTGAATGCTCAGAAATCTGCCAGAAGAAAATCATTTGCAACTGGGCCAGCCCAAGCAAGATGCCTTGGTGTTGAGACAGCGGCAAATCTTCACTGGGTGATTGTATCTGTAAGGGTATTGCTGGGATGAAAGGGATAGTGAGTTTGAATCATTTTCTGATGTTTGTATTGTGATCTTTCCAACTTATGTGTCTGGTGTAATATAGTTCATTTTTCTTTGTTTAATAAATGTTTTATTCTTTATGTTAAAAGTTCATCAGTAAACTCCTGTGAATTTGTTTAGTAACTTTCCCTCCACAGTTTCTAAAGAAAGAATAAGTTAGGACCTATGAAGCCAGGTTTCACCCTGGGATCTGACTTGTCCAATATTAACATCAGCTGGCATTGTAACAATAGTGATTAATTCATGTTTGTTATCCCATGGTTAAGTGCAATTTAGACCTGGAAATGAGAATCATTGAGCTAGAGCAAAAAAATTGCAGAAGAGGCATGAAAGTAACAGCTTGAGTGAGTCACACATGAATATGACTAAATAAATAGTACATTCAGGTAGGTTCAAAGGTACTCAAGGTAATTTTGGAATTGGAACAATGGAGTTTAAGGGATAAAAATATTATTTGGGATAGTATCTCTGTTAATCAAACATCATCTGCATCAATTGAGCAGCTGAGAAAAAGGCCAATATATCCATTATTGGGCACAAATTATATCAGCTCATCTCCAGCCATGTTTATTTCCCCTTCCCCCACTGCACTGGAAACTGATTAAACTCAAGCACATTGCTGGGGAGTGAGCATCTTGACAGCTATGCTGCTTGACTATCAACATTATAGTTACGGATAGGTTTTGTACAACCGTACTGTCCTTGGTTGAATGTGAACATGCTCAGATATTAAAAATTACATGGCAAATAGACTATGAAGCATCAAATATATTTGCATTAAGCAGCCATTTCCTGTTTCCTGTTAAAAGCCTCTTTATCTTAGCCCATCGCTCGAGACTGTAAGCAGTTGCAAGCGTGAGCTCTACCATCTTTCTCTCACTCGCGCTCTCTCATATGAGCCATTTTTATGAAATCAGGCTCATGAATAAAGAATTGCTCCTCATGAAGAAGTGAGGGCTTGCCTAATTTGACAGCACAAAACAAATGGGAAGCTGGCTGAAATCATTCCGTTTCAAGGTGACACTAAATGAAGGAGTCAGTGAAGTCTTATTGGTATGCAGGGAGAGTCAGCACAGTCATCGGACATGAGATTACACTGAATTGAGGGAGTCTAACTCCATTAATTTTAAACTGGCAGAGGTGGGGGGAAATGGAACAATATGCATTATGTATTTGTTACAAAACTATCATGTCAAAATGATACTTAGCGATAAATTACACTGCTATCAGCAGTCCAACACTGCACATATTAATAAATCTGTATCTATCAGGCAAGCAGAAGTGTGACGGAGAATCATGCACTCACCTGCACCATTATTTCAAAGGAAATATCGTGGTTGACTGCACACATATAGAAACCTCTCAAGAAATGTATCTTTACAATATTGAAAGGCCTCTCTGCCATTCATTTTTAAAAGAATATCCATGCAAGATGCTTTGGAAATCTGAAACAACTACAGCAGAAATTCTGTAAAATACTAGGATGAATTACTAACAGAGTTTTCACCATAATTTTTTTTGCATTTCATTCTCAGCAGTTTTGGACTTTACATGCTTTAAGCATCCAACAAGCGTATTTAGTTCCTCAGAAAATGTTACACAACGTTTATCTGGATTCTTGTTCTTTGTTATGCGACTGAAATTTGTTTCTTCCTAAATTTTTTTAACAGATTTTTTGTGTATATCACGATGAGGGAAATGATATTGGGGAAGGAAACACTTTTGAACCTAAAAGTTAATGTCGACACTGCAAGCTCAAATTGGTCTAGGACAGTTCTCTGCCTGCTATTTTAAAGGAGTGTTCATAGAACCATAAAGCACAGAAGAAAGCCATTCAACCCTTTGTGTATGTGTTGGTTCTTTGAAAGAGAGTAATTAGCCCCACTCACCTGTTCTTGGTTCATAGCCCTGCAAATTTCTCTTTTTCAAGTGTGTATCCAATTTTCTTTTCAAAGTTACAACCAAATCTGCTTGCAGTACTTTAATGCAGCGTGTTCCAATCATCATAACTTCCAGCGAAAAGCAATTTCTCCTAATTTTCCTAGGCTTTTAGGCAATTATCTTAAAGCTGTGCCCAATGGTTACTGGCCCTCCTGGTAGTGGAAATGGTTTCACCCTTTCTACCGCACCAAAATACATCATAATTTTAATCCCCTCTTAACCATGTCAGCTCTAAGAACAGCAACCCAAGCTTCTCCAGTCTCTCCAAATGACTTAAGCCTCTCAACCCTGGTACCTTAAAATAAAATATGTGCCATTTAAAATTGAAAAACACATTGAACTGATATAACACCTTTCCCTAAATATTCCACAGAAGGGCAGTCACTGTCATTATGTGGGCAAATGTACCAGGACATCAGGAGAACAACCTTACTCTTTAAATAGTGCCATGGAATCTTTAACATCCACCCAACAGGCAGATAATGCCTCAGATTTACATCTTATCTGATTCTATCAGTATTGAACTGAACTGCCAACCTGGGTCAAGTTCTGCACTGAGAATTGAACCCATGGTTTCCACTGAACCGACCATTGCTACTGAGTCAAGGTGGAACACAAGTGAAGTCAACAGTAATTTCTAGGCGAGAATAAAATCAAAATGCTGGATAGACCCAGTAGGTCTGTCAGCATCTTTGGAGAGAGAATGTTTCAGATCTGTGACCTTTCATCAGAACTGAGAAAAATTAGAAATGTAATAAGTTTTAAACAAGTGAAAATGGGGGAGAGTGGGAAGAACAACAAAAGGGAAGTTCTGTGATAGGATGGAGGGCAGGAGGGATTAAAAGACAAAAGGTTGCATGATGCAAGGCCAAAGGAGTGGTAATGGGGCACGTAAAGAAACAAAAGATGTGTCTGGACAGAATGCTGATTAGTTGCCATCTGAAAATAATGGAAATAAGAGAGATACTGGAGAAAAACAAGCAAACCAGCAAAGAAAAACAAAACAAAATGAGGACAAAGTTACAATATAAAATTGTTGAACTCAATGTGAAGTCCAAAAGGCTGTAAAGTGCTGAGTTGAAAGATTAGATTCTAAACCTCAAGCTTGCATTGAGCTTCGCTGGAACACTGCAAAAGGCTAAGGACAGAATGGTCAGAGTGGGGGCAAGGTGGAGAATTAAAACGAGAGATGACTAGAAGCTATGGGTCACGCTTGCGATTGAACAGAGGTGTTCCACAAAGCGTTCACCAAATTTGTGCTTCGTTTCCCCAATGTGTTTGGTTTTCCCAATGTAAAAAAGACCAAGTCGCGAATATTGAATAGTGTATACTAAATTGAAAGAAGTGCATGTAAATTGCTGTTTCACCCTGAAGGAGTGTTTGGGGCCGTAGACGGTGAGAGAGGAGGTAAAAGGGCAGATGTTGCATCTCGTGTACTTGTGTTGAAAAGGTGCCGTAGAAAAGGTTGGGGATGTTGTGGAAGTGAACCAGGATATTGCGGATGAAATGGTCCCTTAGGAATGCTGAAATGGGAGGGGAAGATGTACTTCACGCTGGAGGATGATCTGTTGAATATGAAGGCTGGAGTGCTGGAGGGTGAGGGTAAGGGGGACTGGGGGGTGGGTGGGGGGAATAGGGTCAAGAACTCTGTCACTCATAGTGTGGGGAATACTCTGGTCAAGGAAAAAGAAAGATATTTTGAAGCACTGATATGGAAGGTTGCCCCGTCTGAACAGATGCAACGGAGATGCAGAAACTGGCAGAACGGAATACAGTCCTTGCAGGACACGGGGTGTGAGGAAGTGTAGCCAAGTTAGTTGTGGGAGTCAGTGGGCTTATGGTGAATATTAGTCGACAGACCATCTACAGAAAAGGCGACAGGGCAGTCAAAGAAGGGAGGGGAAGAGTCTAGGATAGACAATGTGCAGGCAAGAGAAGGATGGTTATTGGAAACAAAGTCAATGAATGTTTCCAGCTCAGGATGGGAGCAGGAAACGGTACTGGTACAGTCATCAATGTACCGGAAAAAGAGGTGAGGGAGGGAGTCTGAGTAGGACTGGAACAAAATGTTCCACATATCCACAAAAAGGTGGGCATAACTAGGGACCATAGCAACACCTTTTATTTGGAGTAAGCGAGTGGAGTTAAAGGAGAAATTGTTCAATGTGGGAACAAGTTCAACCAGGTAGAGGAGGGTGGTGGATGGGGACTGGTTGGGCTTCTGCTCAAAGAAAAAGCAGAGAACTTTCAGACTATTCTGGTAGGGGATAGAGGTGTAGAGGAATTGGACATCCATGGTGAAAAGGAGATGATTAGGACCAGGAAACCAAGAACTGTGGAAGTGACAGAGGGCATCAGAAGAGATATGGATGTAGGTGGGAAGAGACCAGACAAGGGGAAAAAATATTTTATTTCAGATTTCCAGCATCAGCTGCATTTTGATTTTGGGGAAAAAAATAGGGTTGAGGAGGATAAAATCAGTTCAGTGGGATATGAACAGGCTGAAACAATAGGTCTAAAGCTTGTCCACCAGCAGAACATAAGATGTCATTGTGGTACAGTATGGATCAGCACCACATACAAACAGGATTGTCACTTTGTACAACATGGAAATTATTATTGGTGTCAATGACTCAATCCATTTTAAAATCAAATCAAATCAAATCCCCAGCATGCAATTCAATACATTACACATATACAAAGGCAGGAAAAATGACTGTGCCCAGCCATAAATTAGTCCAATCAAAAGGTTTGACATATTATAAAGTTCAAATATAACTCCTTATTAAATATCCCAGTAATCAGCTGAAGATGTAACAAAAAAAATTAAAAAGTTACCTTTTAAAGAGCCTCACCATTCTCAACTGGCATTCTCTCCATTCAGTATCCAATGAACCATTAGATGTTGAAATACAGATAGAAATTGACACTAAAATAATGTGGAAATGTCTCTTCTGATCAACCCTACAGTCATCACACTACATACAGATTTAACATGGAAGCAGAGGTCCGTCCACAGGCATTGAACCATTTAAGCTATTTTGTCAGCTTCACTGCTAACATTTACATCACTGGGCAGCCCTACAGCAACACAGAAACTGAGAAAGGATCAATGACAACTGACAATTAACCACTGATTGACCAATACTCAAACTGCACAACTCCCATCATAACAACAACACTATCAATAGAGTTTAATTTCAAACTTGACATGCCATTCCAATATTATTGAACCTGACTCCTAAAATATAGCGAGAGGTTAATAAACTCCATTTTATAAGGAGGTATTTTTGACAGTGAATGGCTCTAGTATTAGATTAGCTGGTGTTGAACTTAGTTAGCATGTGAAACACATTACTTCAATTCTATCTGATCAATTTTTATTTGATGTGAAGATGTGAATCAACTGGCATTTATTGTCCATCCCTGCACAACAGAGTAGCTTGCTGGGCCATTTCAGAGGGCCATTAACCATCATCTACATTGCTGCGGGTCTGGAGTCATGTTGTCCAGGTAAGGATGGCATCAGTGAACATGAGTTTTTACAATAATCCAGTAGTTTCAACGTCCATGACTGATCCTAGCTTTTTATGAAGATTTATTTAATTAACTGAGTTTAAATTAACTCATGTCTTTGGATCATTAATCCAGGTCTCTGGATTACTAGTCCAGCAATATAATCACTATGCCACCAGATCTCACTAAGGGTAGGCCTTCTTCTATAGCATTTGTTTTTGTATCTTGAATAACTTACTAGGTCATTTTAGAGGTCATTCAGAGGCAATCACATAATTTGAGGTCAGTGTCAAATGTCAGCCAGTCCAAACTGAGTGGTAGAAATGAACTAGCTGTATGTTTATGATAATCCATCAGCTTTCATGGCCATTTTGTTCCAGTGCTAACTCAAAAATGACCATATTTACTGAATTCACAACCTTTTGGTTACTAGTTCCTACATTACAACAGCGGGTTATGCTTCAAAGGTCCTTCATTGGCTGTAAAGTGCTTTGGGGCATCCTGAGGTTATGAAAGTCGCTATATAAATGCAAGTTCTTTGTCCTTTTTGTATTGCCCCATAACCACTACATTACCATTATAACCCAAATTCATCAGAATTCAACACTGATAGTTTCCTTTATTGAGTCAGTATTCTCCCCTTGCTCCCCCTTATACTTCTGAATCTATGAAAGAAACATGACTTAGTGCCTTTGGAAATTCTCTTTCTATTGCTCCCTCTTAATCTGGAACTCTTATTCTCCACCACCTAGCTACTACAGACCAGAGAGATGCATATGGATGCAGTCAATAATATTGCTTGACTAATGTGACAGAGTGTGGATGAAGTAATCTTTCTTGCACCAGGTTTCCTTCCTTCTCAATATGATAACATGAAACATGCCCTCTGGCGACACCTCGAGTATGAACGTTAGCCAGTAATATGATTTGAGATCCATTGCCTCAATGTAAATGAATCTCCAATATTCAAATATTATAGCTATGAGACCACCTCATTAAAAAGTGCTTATTAATAGTAGTTAGCATTGTGTAGACATCTCTTCTAAATCAAAACAGTATCATCTCCACTCTGTTGCTGTAATGCTGCCACTTGCTTAGATTGGATTCTGGCAGATCATCATCCAAAGGGGGCTCCTTTTCTCTAGGTGATAGAATTGGTGACCAAATAAACATCCTAGACAAAGGATGTTGGATTTGCTAGCACAAAGCCCGTATTTACAGTAAATCACAGATTAGGTTTCATTATGTTTTTGCTTACACTACCACACACCTGCTATTAGAAAGTAATCATCAATTTTCCTCTTACCTAGTTCAAAAATGCAAAGGTCATTTGTAGCATCATTATTGCTGGCCATGTTAAGATCAGTTAACTAAGTGCAGGCCAGGGCTAAAACCTGATGTCTACTCGTTTCCCAGTAGCTGCTGAATCATCAGTGTCGCTCCATGGCAAACTATTTAAGATATACATCTAATGGTAGCTTAAGGACAAATGTGCAACCTTTATGCAGTTGCCTTTCTTCGAAATTTCTTTAATTTTGTTTCCTGATTTTTTTGGTTCAGAGTGAGGGAGGTCACTGTTTTTCCACTTCAGTTATCTGTTGTCAGCAGCAACATTCCCAGGTTAGGAGCAGCGTGGTGAGATAGCAAACAGGCACAAGGGACCAATTGGCCTACTCTTGCTTCTAATTTGTATGTTAGCATGTATGTTCGAGATGCAAGTGAACCTTAGCCTCAATCTTAACCTCAGAAGAGCACCTTATGGTACCAAGGTGACAACTTTGCCATAGCAGCCAATTTGAGGTTTCTTGAAGGTGAAAATTTAGTGGTACATCTGGGTCCCCATGCCCACGAGGCATTGACCAGCATGTAGTTTTTGCCCAGAACTCAGAAGTATCTAACTCACTGCGTCCACAGGATTCCAGCCCTGTCCGCTATTCAAAAGTAACACCAAAACATTCAGACATTATCATGATTTTGTAAAAATGTTATAAAGCATCTCACTATATATACAATAAAGAGCCAGAAAATGATGTTGCCATCTCTATAGTTACTGTTTTTCCACTGAGTGTAACAACTGTAGTTGCCCCCAAGAATTCGTTTGAGCATATATAAGGGAACAGGCACAACATTCATATAAAGGATATCAAAATAATTAATAGTTGCATATTATATGGAGATAAACTCAAGCTCTGAGTAACTTCTTTTACAGAAACGTTGAGGTTTGCAGATGAGTTGAGTCAAACAATTTGACTGAATGCAAAGAGTGCCAAGAGATAGAATCAACATCAAATATGCACGTAGTTATGTGGTTAATATCTGACATTTGAAATCAGTAATGAAACCCCCCAGAAGTCAATCTCTGATCGAAATGAGCAACATGAGTCATCATGGAACACTTTCACCAAGATGATTTTAATATATAATTAGGGCCTGTACAATTATTGAGCTCCAAAATAACGCATGTTATATCCACGCCTATATGTAAAGAACAAAATTGCAGTCAGGTGGCACCTCAGGAAGTTGCAAAGATTGTTACACTCAATGAATTATTTTTGAAGCTACTTGGCAGAACAGAACTTGAATCTTGCTGAAAAGGGAGACATGTTGCTGAAGCTTTTCCTCTTGCACTCATTAGGACAAATGTAAGAATGTCAAATTTCAAGATCACAACATTTATACTACAGGAGAAAAGGGTACTGATTGATTGGCAAGTTGATACCGTGTGTATTTCCATCCGGAGATGATACATTTGTGAACTTTGAATCTGCATCAGAATATAAGGGTTTCCTTAAACACCTTAATACGCTCCGTCCCATGCTCAAATTTGCTCGAGATGGAGCAGTTTAACGCATTCCCTTCCCTTGGCATGCTAGCTGAGAAATCCGTTAATGTGTTCTGCACTACTGTCTACTGCAAGCCTACCTTTCGTTACCTGTCAATATACAGTTGGGATTCATACAGCTCCATGCGCTATAAGATTGGCCTTATTGGCAATCTTGTAAGTAGGGCACTAGCCATTTGCTCACCTTCCAAGCTTGATGCAGAAACAGAGCGCATCAAAGCTATCCTGTGGGACAGTGGGTCTTCTGATCAGATCATTGTTTGCTATGTATTGCACAAACTTGCAAATGGGCCAAAGGCTGCCACTTTCAGATCTGAAAATTACCCGGTTTACTTCAAATTACCTTGGAAAGGCCAAGTATCTCAAAAATTTGAAAACAGCTTAAGCAAGCTGTTTCATGCTACTACTATGCAATGGCCATACGAGTGGTGTTTTCTATAACAAGCTGCTGCCGTCAGTCCAAAAAGACATTCTGTCTACCACAAAGTTTAGTAACGTCATGTATGAATCTCAGTCCTGGTGCGATGCCAGGTATGTAGGCTATACGTCCCAGTGATCAACTGATTAAATCAAACAGCTTGTTCCTTCAGTTGTTTGTAATAGGCAGAGTACAGACCATATTTAACCAGCCCACACTTGCAAAACCCAAAACAAAACTGTCTGCTGTTAGATGTGATTTTGTGATTAGGCACACTTGCTGAACAGTCCTGAGGGTGTGGTAATAGCTACACTAACAAGCGATTTAAGATAATCAGTTGAGCTCATAACATGGCTCATTCACACTTGCTAGAAGCAGCATGCAGAGATCTGTAAACAAAAGGAATATGTTCAAGCCTTGCATCTTTTTTGAATTACCCGGAGCTTGGGGAGCCAACAGTTCCCCGTTGCTTTCTCCATGCCAATCAGAGTCAACTTGCCAGCCAATCAGCACCCTTTTCTCCTGTAGTATAAATTCTTGTGATTATTTGAAATTTGGCATTCTTGTATTTTGGAGTTTGGCATTCTTGCATTTGTCCTGATGAATGTAAGATGAAAAGCTTTGCAACATGTCTCTCTTATCAGCAATATTTTTAAAGTGCAGTTATTATTGTTGAACAGGCAAATATATTTGCACATCATAGCTCCAGCCCCATCGTACAAATGGTCAGTTAATCTGGTTTTGATACAGTTGGTTGAGAGACAATGCAATACTTTGCCAGTTCACTCCAGGTTATGTACTCAAATCTTGGAATGGAGCTTGAACCCACAACCTTCTGACTCAGGTGTGAGACTGCTACAACAGTAAGTAAGCGTAGGCCATTTTTAACTTAAAGCAAAGTTGTTACTAAACAGTGTTAACACTTGCAAAAGTGATATTTCCTTTTTTATGAATAAACACAGCTTAAGAGTTTTGTCATGGAAAAAACCAGTTCAGACTCTCCACGTAATGTTATTGCCACAAGGCATCCTCACTGGGCCAAACTGTATCAATCTTGCACAGAACTATCTGATACAACCACAAAAATATTTGAATTTGTCTCAATAAATGTGGCAAAGAAGCAGCACACTTGTTATGTAATGGGAGGTCCAAATTCAATTCCCAGCCTTGACTAAGGTTTAGATATAGACTTCTCACAGAATGCAGCACCTCAAGTTCTCAACAATACAGCCTATTCCAAGGCCTTTGCTCAAGGCTTCTCTGCAAGATTGTACAAGGCGGATGCTAAGTTATTGGTCTTCTAACATTGTCTCTTTTTCTATCTGAAACATCTGTTTTCCACCCAGTACATCCTCACAGTAATGCAGTTGACATCAGAATCTTACTGTGAGGAATCATCATTGCAAACTACACCAATCTGCAACACCACCTTGTATTACTTTTAACAATGAAATATATTTATGTAGTCTCGAAGGTCTTTAAAAAGTCCTTAGTTCGATGGTTCAGCTAGTTTGGGTCAATTTGTTAAAAATATATCTTATATACTATGCAGGCTTAACATGAAAGTATTAGACAGTAACCACAAGCGGCAAACTTACCACTAAAGCTCATATCAAACCTGTTAACTGGGAATTACATTTAACTGTTATCTACCAGCACAAAAACCATATTCAAAATGCTGCCGGAAATCCCCTAAGGCACTCATTATGAGTAATCAACACTGTGGCTTAACGGTCAAGAAAATGAATACTTCTTCATGTCTTCTTGTGGTAAGTTATCACTCTCAGCACATATAGAGTGAAGGATGGTATCAGATACAAAAGTGAACTATATGACTGAGCAGTTGACAGATTACTTCATTGTTATATTGTTTAGACCCATTTAATGTGCACAAATTAGCTGCTGTGTTTCCTACATTAAAACAGTGACTACATTTCAAAAAGAATTAATTGGCTATAATGTACTTTGGAAGGTCCAGTGGTTGTGAAAGATGCTATAGAAATGCACATCTTCCTTTTTAAAAAAATATATAAATGTTACAACCTAGTTTTCTTTGAGAAATTTTGAATTCATTGCAATGGGTGAAAAGGAGCACCTCTTACCAAAGTTCCCATTTTAAAAATATTCAAGGCTCCCCCTTCCCTAATGTTTGGTGGCACGAAGCCATCCAAACAAAGAATTCCAAAATTCAATTATCTTAGCAGCAGTAATCAAAAGTGAGAATTTTTTTTATAATGGCACCACAATCCCTGCACTAGGGAGAAGAAAATCAATAGTCAGACCCTACTTGCCTGACCAACCAAACTGCACTGGAATGTGTGAGAGATGATATCAGGTGAGGACAAAGTTGGATTCAGCTGTAATGGCTCCACATTGGCAAACAGCCCACCAACTGAGCATTAGTTGCTGTTATCATAAAATAAAAGCAAAAAACTGCGGATGCTGGAAATCCAAAACAAAAATAAAAATACCTGGAAAAACTCAGCAGGTTTGACAGCATCTGCGGAGAGGAACACAGTTAACATTTCGAGTCCGTATGACTCTTCAACAGAACTAAGCAAAAATAGAAGAGAGGTGAAATATAAGCTGGTTTAAGGGGGGGACAAGTAGAGCTGGATAGAGGTCACTGTTATCATGTGTGAAAAGATAAAGTGAGGCCGAGGAGAATAAAGTGTATTGCTGAAAAAAGACATTTTATCGAAGCTTTTCGTCTTGCACTCATCGGGACAATCACAAGAATACCAATGTCAGGGGAAGAAAATAAATGTCTTCAATGAAGATTAATGTTAAATTCAGTGGGCAATTTTAGTTCTAAATATAATCTGAGTTAGCAATGAACTGAAGAGTTACTTAGCAAAAGGAAACATAGGACCATCCTCAAACAACAAAGCTACTATGACAGACTGTTGGGAATGTAGTTTCATGGACCAAGGGACCAGTGTAAAACTAGTCCCTATCCTAAAAATTATGACTTCATGATAATTTCTGAGCTCCAGGTCGTTGTATTGGGGAGCGGGGGCAGATACCCCAAACATTCGGAAGTTGACAGGTAAGGTTTGCATGACAATTGCCCAGAAGTGCAAACTTCCCCATGGCAACTGCCCTGCACTCTTCTAACTTCTGGGTAACTATTGTACAGACCTACAGGACTCTCCTCACCCCCAACAACTACCCCTCCTGCACCACAGGACTCCCCCTCTCTCACCCAGCCAGGCCTGACTCTCAACCCACCGAAGCCTGACTCTCACCCCCATCCCCCAGGCCTGACCCGACCCAACACTCCCCACCACCCTCCTCTCCGCCCGAGGCCCCGCATCCATCCCTGACCTCCAACCCCTCCAAATCCTCCCCACTTACTTTAGATACATCTTATTCCTGGCCTGTCAAGGACCTTTAAACTTCAGTGAACCTTTAACTTACCTGGTTTATGGCAGCTAGTGCCATAAAAGAGGGGTTGTGGCCTCCTTCCCTTTGACGTTAGGCCCTGGGGGCATTGCCCAGATCTTGCCCAGCCTGAGTTGGAAGGCTGTGCAAGATAGGATGGAAAAAATTTAAGGTAAAAAAACTAGAAGCAGAATAGCAATCCGACGATGCTGATTGCCAGTCCGAGGAAGTTCAGGCCCCATGTGAGGAAATTTCTACAGCTCACAGACCACATGGTATGTATATAAAAGGTGGGTGTGTTCTGCCCCACAGTAAGTAGTGATAAAAATTTTAACAAGTGAGAAATTATTGTAAAGAGGCATTTACCAGACCTCACTGCTGTATAGTGCTGTGCAGTAAACCTCGCAGGGAGCACTGTAGAGAATCTGTGAAGTCATGCCCCCTTTTTACTGCACTTGCTGCCGTATTTCGGTAAGTAAAGAGTTTAGAAGTCCCAGAGTTGCTTTGGAAACTGTCACAGAGTAAGCTGCTAGAATGGCAGGTTGGAAGGAGGGTAGGTGCTGGAGGTGGTAGGGTGGCAGGTCGGCAAGTGGTGGGTCGGGAGTAGTTGGGTGGTGAGGGCTAGTCAGGTCGGATCGGGATGGGAAGGCAGGGAAGTCACTAGGTTTTTTCTGTCTAACACTTCCTAGGTAATTGTTCACGTAAGTAAGTCAAAACCGTCCAAAGTCGCCAGCTCTAACTCTGAGTGGGAGGCTTTTTTGGAGGGTTCCGGCAGCAAGGTAACTGCCCATTCAAAGTTCAAACTTCCCAGGCAATCAATTCACATGGAGTCCTTGCATTGGGACTCCTGACAGGTCCTGTTATGAATCTTCTAGGGTACGTCCAGCCTCCGACCATCCTGAGACCGGATTATCTGGGCCCAAGTACTGAAATTATTGCCTAGACTCCTTTGTTTCTCCAACTCCTCCTTCTCCAAATGCTTACCATTTGGACCAGGCTTTCATTTTAAAGCATGCCTTCCCTGTAATGCACCTCAGAATGTTTTCCTACATTAAAGGTACTATACAAATGCAAATATAAATTTTACTATAGTTGTAATAGTCTGGACAATGTTGCCATTGGCAACGTTAAACTTGAAGCCTTGCAGGTAGGTATTGCATCACCACTGGCACTGTCCACAAAAGCTTTAAAAGCAGTGAATTAGGTCATGTAATTTAATGCTCTTGAGCTAACACACACTGTTCTGCAAATGTGGCAAGAATTAAGATAACTTTAATTGTTCTTTTTATTCAAGCACTCCACTACTTACACAATCATTTACTTGTCAAGCAATTAAATAATCACAGCATCATTAATTTTAACAACGCTTATCTAATGGTTGTTTTACAATATGTAGAGAATACACAATAGTCGTTAGGGTGCAGAGTGTACCCAAGGGCTCTAGTTCCCATGTTGCAACTGTCAATGCAACCTATCATTTTGCGCTTACAAGTTGCAATTGAGTATCCACAGGCGCTTGGGATGCACAGTTCCCCATTGAAATCATAGTGGGAAAAAATAAGGCTCCCTGGTGTGGCTTCATTTGTTGTCCGATAATGCAGTGGAAACAACCATCATAAAAAGGATTCTTAACCTACATTTATCTGGGCTGTGCAAACAAGATGATTAACACTTCTGAACAGACCATAGCATTCAAATGCATTTATTTTCCATTTCTTAATTATATGTGCCAAAACTGTCAGATTGTGTTCCAAAACTGACGGATCGGAGAAAAGCAATATTATTAGGTGCAAGCCTTTTGTTAACAGTTATAAGATGAATTCTAGTAACTCCAGTATTAAAACTCTTTTTGATGCTATTTACATGGGTTGAATTAAAGCTGGGTTGAGGGATGAAAAGATTGCCCCATTTTGCCTTACTTAATCCACTGAACACCACACCAGTGAAGCAATTGCAGACAAGGTGATACTCAGTAAACAGGATAATATCTGTTGCAACAGCACTACTGTCCGCTCCATTTCCTGTTTTAGCTCAGAATATCTTCCTGTTACACCAATCAGCAATCTGAGGAATATATGCATTTTGCATTTTTTTTTGTTTGCTAGTTTATTTGCAATTAGGGGGCGGTACTGCAAGTAGATCTTCCCAAACCTTCAGTGCTGCCAAAGCTAAACACAGGCAAGCTCAGTGGAATATAAACAAAAATCAATGCTTGTTTTAATTTTAATTGATGCTTTGTTATGATCCAAGCTGCAGTTACCTCAACCTGGACAAGCCTGATCCCAGAGCGGAACCCAGCTTGATGGATCTTAACTTTTATTTTGTTTGTGTAGATACGTGGAGAGTAGCTACTGAACAGAGGCACAGGGGTCAGCTGGTGAACTTTTAAAAAAAGAATAAAATATTTATTCAATAAGAAAGGATGAACTATATTACAATACTCCTTCACCCACAACTAGACCTTTTCAGATGTATATAAATTTGTAAGGATAACACAAGTTACAAAAGCTATTTTATACTCCAATGTTCACAGTAAGTGCACAGTCCATGTAAACCTATGGCACCCTGTGGTCAGACACACTACACTTTGAAACCATGTGACCGCCTCAAACCGATGCTGTGGATCTCTCCTCAGCTCCCCCAGATGCTTATCACACTGTGAGCCAACCAGTCTCACTGAATTCCGTCTTTCACACGAGGGATTCCAATCTCCACTCTCCAGGGCATCGCCTTAGAATCTTCTCCCAAACTAAGGTTTTTGCTCAGACACCTTCCACAAGGGTTCACCTCCAGGGTTTCATACTTTCCTTCTGATGTTCCTCTTTCCTGGGTCACCACATGCCCTCAAGCTGTCTTCCAAGCACCCTCTCTCACCAACTCGGCCTTAACATTACACCATTGCTTCACATGCTCATAGCAAAGAATTACAGACCTTCAGTTGTCTCTTTGAACCTTCTTGCTTCCTGCGAGCTGTTATCACTTTAAATCTGAAGCTTGGAGCCTTTCTCTCTGCCCCTCACTCTTAACTTCACTTAAAAGGGCCGTTTCCCAGGTTCCTGTCCTTCCTTTAACTAGAAGGTCTTCTTTGGACTCTTTTTTTTCTTCCACTCCCCTGGACTTATTTTTCTTAGCTTGGGACTTGCTATCTGTCCTTTTTTTAGGCTGCTTCTGCTTCACAGCTGCCTTTATACCAACTAATCTCAAACAGCTTCCAAAACAAACTGCTGCCTTTCTTTTTGTGTGTGTGTGTCTGTGGGAGGAACATGCCTATCTGGCCCCCTGTTGCTAGGCAACAGCACTGTTCTTCCTATTCGTGTGTTTCATTTTATAGGGGTCGTAAACGTCTCATTAGAAATGCAAGAAGCCTTTTAAATTGAAACCAAACCTACATTTGACCTTTCTTAATACACATATACAGAAATACAAATCAAACTTAAACTTAAAAGCTAAAACCCATTCCTAACACCAACAAATACAAGTATAACTTACTTAAGCTATCCCTATTTCCTAAAATGCCTACATAGTTTTAATTGACACTTACAATGTGACATTGCGAACTCAAGAGGTGAGGTGAGAGTGACTGCCTTTGACATCAAGGCCACATTTGACCGAGTGTGACATCAAGGAGCCCTAGCAAAACTGGAGTCAATGGGAATCAGGTGAAAACTCTCCACTGGTTGGAGTCATACCTAGCACAAAGGAAGATGGTTGTGGTTGTTGGAGGTCAATCATCTCAGCCCCAGGACATCACTGCAGGAGTTCCTCAGGGTAGAGTCCTATGGCCCATCCATCAGTGCTTCATCAATGACCTTCCTTCCATCATAAGGTTAGAAGTGGGGATGTTCACTGATGGTTGCACAATGTTCAGCACCATTCGCGACTCCTCAGAAACTGAGGCAGTCCATGTTCATACGCAGCAAGAACTGGACAACATTCAGGCTTGGGTTGATAAATGCCAAATAACACTCACGCCAGGCAATTACCATCGTTAACAAGAGAGAATCTAACCATCTCTCTTGACATTCAATGGAATTATCACTGCTGAATACCGCTCTAACATCATCCCAGGAGTTACCATTGACCAGAAACTAAACTGGACCAGCTATATAAATACCGTGACTATAAGCAGGTCAGAGGCTGGGAATTGTGCGGCGAGTAACTCACCTCCTGACTCCCCAAAGTCTGTCCACTATCTACAAGGCACAAGTCAGGGGGGTGATGGAATTACTCTCCACTCGCTTGGATGAGTGCAGCTCCAAAAACACTCAAGAAGCTTGACACCATCCAGGAGAAAACAGCCTATTTGAACATACAAATTAGAAGCAGGAGTAGGCTATTCAGCCCCTTGAGCCTGCTCCACCAGTCGATGAGATTATGGCTGATCTGATTGTGGCCTCAACTCCACATTCCCAATAACCTTTGACTCCCTTCTGTCTTAAAAATATTCAATGACCTTGCCTCCACTGCTCGCCAGGGAAGAAAGTTCCAAAGACTCAAGACCCTCAGAGAAAAAATTTCTTCTCATCTCCGTCTTAAATGGGAAACCCCTTATTTTTAAACTGTGTCACCTAGTTTTAGGCTCTTCCACAAGGGGAACATCCTTTCAGCATCCAAAATGGATTGACGCCTCATCCACCATAGATCATAGCATAGTGGCAGCAGTGTGTACCATCACCAAGCCTCCTTCAACAGCATCTTCCAAGTACGCAAGCTCTCTCACCTACAAGTTCAAGGGCAGCAGATGCATGGGAATATACCACCTGCAAGTTCCCCTCCAAACCACATATCATCCTGACTTGGAACAACTCCCTCACTGTCACTGGGTCAGAAATCTGGAACTCCTTTCCTAACAGCGCTGAGAGTCTACCTACAGCACATAGCCTGCAGCGGTTCAAGAAGGCAGCTCATCATCACATTCCAAAGGGCAGTTAGGGATGGGCAATAAATGCTGGCCCAGCCAGCGATGCCCAGACCCCGTGAAAGAATAAGTAAGGACCAATTTCTTCGATTGTTGACTTTTATGTCAGGAGATATTACCCAGCTAATGCTCAAACTGCTGGCACGTGAAATATTGATAATGTTATTCAGGAAAGTCCTGACCACTCCAAGCAGTATCTCTAAACCTGTGAGTCAACCAATCAGGACAGAGCTCTTAAAGATAAGGTTTGATTGGATACCCCATTCTCAAGTTATTCTTTGAATCCTTAGTAACATCTAGATTACTCACTCTAAATGTGAATTTAAAAAGTCTTGCATTTATGTAACAGCTCTCATGAGCTCAGGACATGCTCAGACAATGAAATACAATGAAAAGTCTATTCACTGTTGTAACATAGAAAACTCAGTAACCAAATTGTGCACAGAAAACTCCCACAAACAGCAAGATGATAAGGACCAGAAAATATTTTTTAGTGATGTTGGTTGAAGCATAAATATTGGCTAGGACACCAGGGAAAACCCCCCTGCTCTTCTTCAAGATAGTGCCAGGGGATTTTTTCCATCTACCCAAGACAGCAGACATTCATGGCACCTTGATTTAACATCATTTAGAAAAGATGGCACCTCAGATAAAGCAGCATTCCCTGAATACTGCTCTGAACTAAAATAATTTGCAAATCTTTGCACAGCCATTTCTTAAACAAAGGGTTCCTGCAAGATGGACATGTACATTCCTGTGGCTGGGCACCCAAAGGGCATCCTAAACAGATTAAAAGAGTTGAAAGCTAACAAATCCTTAAGGATGGTGCTATACACAGAAAGTTGGTAAGTGAAACTTAGGATTATAATGTACAAAATGCTCTCAGGCATCACCAGGAAGCTGATGAATACAGGGGAGAGCCAAATAAATTGGGAACAAACCAACCTGTTTTCAAGAAAGGCAATAAAATAAACTTGAGTAATTGCAAGTCTATTAATCCAACACCAATAACTGGCAAATAATGAAAGTTATGTAGAATCAAGCTGAGGAGTATCTACATAAAAGTATCTTAAATAGCAACCAAAAAAACTACATGACAGGCATCTCATATTTGATGAATCCCTTGTCATCTATCAGGAAGTGACATTCTAAGTCATACTTGGAATGTCCTATGGCATACTATGTCCAGGTTTTCCGAAAATCTTTTGATAAAGTTGCATATCAAAAGTTCTTCCACAAACTTAAGGGTACCCCAGATAAAAAATGGAGTTGGATAGAGAATTGGCTAAAAGAAGCTGCACTGGTGCCATTTAGGGGCTGACATCAGGTTGGGGAGATATGTTAAGAATGCTGCTGACTGTTTCAGATCTAATAAATCACTTGGATTCAGAAATTGATCATTTTGCAGAAAATATTAAATTAGGTCGAGATTGGGAAGCTGTAGAGTCTAATACAGCTAACAAGGAATACAAATAACCCCAGACAATACTTTCAAGTGGGCAAAGTTGTGGCAGATGATGTTTAATACAGACAAGCGCACAGTTGGAAGAAAACAAACAGGAAAATTACTTAATGAATGATGTTCAGCAAAGAAGTTGAAGTAGATCTCACAGCAGTATTCAACTCTTAAATGATGTCTAATCATGGTGGAACAGCAATTAACCAAGCAAGCAGGATGTTGACCTATATTGGTACATCAATAGAGTGCTTCTGTGCTGGAATTGTATAGAGATCTCGTGAGGTAGCAGCAACATAATATTGTGTTCAAATCTGGTTACTGAAGCACATCCATGCCTTGCAAATGGTGCAGAAAAGAACCATAACACTGATCCTTGGTGTCCGAACAGTGTAATGAGAGAAGGGGAGAAAAACCTGGGACTCTTCAATCCTAATGGATGTTATGAGAGTGGAAGAGGGGATAGATTATTTAGGGTTCCCTGAAAAGACCTACATGGGACGAATGGTCTGTCTCATCTTTATGACTGTCATTCATAATTCCACAAGAATTGGTGGAAAGCTAAGAGTCGGAACAGAGGCTAAATTCCCCTTCCCTAATCTGAGGTGTCTACAAACCTTTGTACAGTTCCTAATGCTGCCCCAGGTTGGAACAGCGAATTTATCACAGACTGAGAATCTAACCTATGACAATCTTGGTCTATATAACAGAGAAACTTATTAGATATGCTTCCAAATCATTGGAGAGCTCCCTAATTGATAGATTACACACAAGAAACCTAACTGGTTATTGTCTTGCCTGCTCCTGGCTGGGTCAGCGCCAGGAGTTGCTTCATGCAGTATAATGTTACATAGAATATAAGGCACTGAAACAGGGCATTCTGCCCAATCAGACTGCACTAGTGTTTAAACTCTTTCGAGTTATCAACAGTCACAGATTGCAACTCTTTCGAGTACAATCACAGTTCTTGGTTTCCGGGAGTGGGACATGAACCCACAACCCTCTGATTCAAAGGCGAGGGTGCTATGAACTGAGCCACAGCTGACAAATGCTACAAGAATCTCCTCCCATTTGATTGCTCTGGCCTGAGTGATTGAAAGATTGACTTTGCCCCAATCAAGTACAACTCCTTTTAATTGCTCTTCAGCAATTAAGAACATGGCAAAGGCAGTGGGATACATTGAGTGTTTTTGGGTTCTTTTACTTTTTTCAGCTTGTATTTCACTATTCTTGTGGGGAGCCCATCTCTACATCATCAAATCAATTTAGGCACAATAAGTTTGCAGAATAAACAGAAGAATTCTAAAAAAATCTCCAAAAAAATTCTATCCTATGCTTCTCTGCTTTCAGAAGGTATCAGAATAACACACTAGCTCCTCTCTTAAGCTATATCTGCCACATAATTTATTAAATAGGAATAAATAAAGTATTTGTAGCAATAACAAAATGTAACTTTAAAAATCTGTTAAACTTTGCTAATTTAGTAAATAGGAAAATAATTGTAACTCTGCGGTAAAACTATGTTACAATGACTTTCTTTTTTACACACAGTTCCTGCAATACTTTCCAACTACATAGTTTAGTTAATTTCCTTTCGAGGCTCCAGTCAAACAGTTTCCCTTCAAAGGTTCCAGATTCAACTCATTGATTTGAAAAATGCAGGTTATTACTTTTAAAAAGAATGCCTGTAACTTTGTGAATTGAAATAACTGTTGATAATTTGAAGAAAATTGCCATTCAGGAACCCATCTGAACAAATCTCACAGTATGTTTGTATTAGAATTGATCACCAAACTGCCTGGTGATCAACCTCTTCACATATCAACACACCAGGGGTGTAGTGCTACTGGAGTGCTACTCTGGCACCTCCAACTAGGGCCCGGGGAGCAGAGTGCCGGAGAACAGGACCTGGGAAGCAGAGTGCCAGAGAGAAGAATGCCAGGACCCTGGGGAGGAGATGCTGCAGCAAAGTCTGGTATTGGAATACTGCAGAGCCCTGGGTCATTGTGGGGGGGGTAGCGTTGCAGGCAGGTCAGAGGGGATCGGCCGACTGCCGTGTGTGGGAGCGAGAGTGCGCGCGCGTGGGCGCGAGAGTGCGTGTGCGGGCGCGAGAGTGCGTGCGCGCGCGCGGGAGCGAGAGTGCATGCGCGGGAGCGAGAGTGCAGCATGCATGGGGGAGAGAGAGTGAGAGAGAGAGAGAGAGAGAGAGAGAGAGTGAGAGCGCATGCATGTATGGGATAGAGAGAAGGCGTGTGTGCATGGGAGTGAGAGTGTGCTTGCGTGCGTGTGCGTGGGAGTGAGAGAGACTGTGAGTGTGTGTGGGAGATGTGGGAGAGAGAATGTGTATGTGAGGGAGAGAGAAAGTGTGTATGTGTGGGAAAGAGAGTGCGTGCATGCATGGGAATGAGAGTGCGTGTGTGTGGGAGTGAGAGTGTGTGTGTGTGAGAGAGAATGTGTATGTTTGGGAGAGAGAGAGAGAGAGAGTGTGTATATGTGGGAGAGTGCGTGCAGGAGTGAGAGAGAGTGCGTGCGTGCGTGGGAGTGAGTGAGTGTGCGGGAGTGAGAGAGATTGTGTGCGTGCATGGGCGTGAGAGAGAGTGCTTGCATGCTTGTGTGGGAGTGAGAGAGCGTGTGCGAGTGTGTGGGAGAGAGAATGTGTATGCGTGGGAGAAAGTGTGTATGCGTGGGAAAGAGAGAGTGCGTGCATGCGAGGGAGTGATTGTGAGTGCGTGCGGGAGTGAGAGAGAGTGCGTGCGTATGGGAGTGAGAGAGTGCGTATACATGCATGCGTGGGGGTGAGAGTGCGTCCGTGTGAGTGAGAGAGAGTGCCTGCGTGGGAGTGAAAGAGTGTGTGTGTGCGGGGGTGAGAGAGAATGCGTGCGTACGTGGGGGTGAGTGTGTTCGCGTGTGTGGGAGAGAGAGGATGCATATGTGGGAGTGAGAGAGCGTTTGGGAGTGAGAATGTGCGCGTGTGTGTGTGTGTGTGTGTGTGCATGCACGTGAGAGTGAGAGTGAGAGAGAGTGAATGGATGTGGGTGTGAGTGAGAGTGTATGTGTATGGGAGCAAGAGTCTGTGTGTGCAGAATGAGTGTGTGTAGTACGGGTGTGAGTGACTGAGAGAATGTGTTTGTACTTCTGTGTGGGAGTGAGACAGAGTACAAGTGCACGAGTGGGAGTGAGGGAGAGTGCGTGCATGTGCGCGAGTGTGTGTGAGTGAAAGAGAGAGAATGCCTCTGTGTGTGTGTGAGAGAGAGAGAGAGAGAGAGAGAGAGAGAGAGAGAGAGAGAGAATGTGTGTGTGTGCACGCGTGAGCGAGAGAGAGTGCGCGTGTGTTGCCATGACAGCTGATCATAGTCCGAATTACTTACGGCCATATTGAACGTTTAAAGGAAGATGTGTGTTTTTTTAAAAAGACATACAAGCCAAAGCTGGCTGAGAATATAAAGGAACCACTTGTTGGAAAATTCCTGTGTATTACACTTGACTGACTAGTCCAGAGAACATAGAATGTCGCACCTAAAAGGTGTCAAGGCCTACTTCAGAGACATCTGAAAGGGAGAGATGCAACGCAAAAGACAGAACTCTAATCTCATTGTGGTTACAGAGACAATGGAGATTGATTACCATTTCAGCAGGAACCATCTCCTGTTGAGTTATATCTCAAAATCTGCGCATGATCTGAGTTTAAAGAAAGCAGATTCTGGGCGAAAGACACATTTGTTTTTCCCTTCCAGGAATACACAAGAAAAGGTTAAAAAAGCCAGCTGCAAACTTGATCGGTGTGTTCTAGTTTTGGTGTTCTAGTTTTGGTGTGCTAGTTTTGGTGTGCTAGTGTGTGCGACGAAGGTCACAGCTGAAGAACATCAACTAGGCATTCCTGCAGCCTGCAGGTAAAAAAATCTTTGTTGTTGGAGGCGAGTCACAAGTCAGCAAAACCACAGTCAAAAAGTAAACAGGACAACTTCTTCAGCTAACCTGCAGAACCAAGTGTCTCCAAACCAAATGCTCAATGGCCAAAGTCAGCTCTACAGGATCTCTAATTTCATGGCTGCAATGTTTCGCCATCTACTCCTCACGGACAAACCAAAGACTGATTTTTTAAAAAAAAACTTTTATTTTTGGACTCAGATACTCATCTCTAATCTGTGTATGTGTGTCGCATTTTTATTATTTTTTCCCTTGGGTTTTTAGTAACTAATGAACTTACTTTTTCTATGACTCAAGAAAGTCTGGTTAAATTGGCTCCTTCTAAAGCACAAATACATTTGGACTTGGAAAAGGTATTCACGAGGGAAGGAAACCTTTTTAAACTAACCTTGTTGCAAACGACTGAGGGAGTTGAATAAAGAAAGGGAGCCAGTTCATCCCTCCTCACCCGGGGGCATAACGATTTGGGGTATCTCATCTGGGATCATAACAAATTGGGGTCTTCGCCTGGGGATAGGCTGTAACAGTGTGCATGTGTGAGTGAATGAGAGTGTGAGTGAGTGAGAGAGTGTGTAAGCAAGTGAGTGAGAGAGTGTGTAAGCAAGTGTGTGAGAGCAAGTGAATGAGAGAGAGTGTGCGTGTGTGTGTGTGTGTGTGTGAGTGAGTAAAGCTTAATTTTAAAAATAAGATTGTCTGCCTTACTTCCGGTCTCAGGTTTCTCACTCTCACTACCACACACCAACACATACACACATCCACTCACAGTGGGTGAGGGTGAGTGACCAAGCACCCTGAGGCTGGGAGTGAGCCTGGCACATGCACGCACACACACACCCTCTCATACCCTGGTCATTTTTATTAATTACTTTCTTAAACTTAGCAACTTATTGTTCTGACAATTGCTTTATTTTTGCTCTGGAATTGTCTCTTTTCTTAATACCTCAACTGTTTTTTGAAATTCAGTTTAAAGTTGTGCTGAATCTTAACTTTCCAAAATTTGCTCAAAAAGATGGAAATGTGCCCCCCTAACCCCCCACCCTCACCCCAGCGAAAAGGTTGGACAAGCCTGTTTTGAACAGAGTTCTCTCATCCACACTGAGCAGCCAGAGCTTAGTATGTGACAGACTGGCTCCAGTCTGAGTTCTGATTTTTTGAAGCTGGTCTGTCAGGTCAACCTCATTCGGTGCTACACTGCTGCTGGGGAGTCTAGAAGTTTGGGGAGGGGGGGTTGTTGGGGAGGTTGGGAGGAGCGATGGGGAGGAGTTTGGAGAGGGTGACTTGGTGGGAGGGAGTGGGTGGTTGGGGTGGTTGGGGGAGGAGTGGAGAGGAGGTTGGAGGGGGTTGGGGTGGAGGGGGGACAGGGTGTTTTTTCTATTTACTCATGGGATGAGGGCATCACTGGCTGGGCCAGCATTTATTACCCATTCCTAACTGCCCTCGAGATGGTAGTGGTGAGCTGCCTTTTTGAACCGCTGCAGTCCATGTGGTGTAGGTACACCCACAATGCCGTTAGGAAGGGAGTTCCAGGATTTTGACCTAGGTTCTGGGGGTTGGGGAGGTTGTTGGACAGAGGGGGTGAGAAAGAGGTTGGTGGCAGTGGGGGCACTGATATTTTTCACTTAAAAGGCATGGTTTTACTGACTTTTGGGGACTCGAGTGATTAATACATACGAAAACAACGTAATAGTAGATTTAGAAATGATATGGCCAACAAATTTTCTTAGAACTCCGGCACCTCAAGATTTGGCACTATACCCCCGCAATACATTGACAAACTGGGGCATGATTTTTCAAGTAGTTTTTAACCTTTTATTCTACCAGAACAGAATTAAAGAAGCCAACACATAGCTAAATCTTAGAAAAGAATACTTCATTTTTGTCACAGTGTTATTTTCTTTTTGTTTCCCAACCACCTGAACTGTGCTCCCTCAAAAGAAGAGATCATTATGGTGCAGGAGGGGACTAAACACAAAGAAATCAAAAGTGAAAAATGAGAAGAAAAGCTTCATTTGTAAGTAAGGTTGAAATCAGTGTACATGCAGCAATACACTTGTTAATAAACTAAACACAGAAATGATTTTCCCTCTATAATAAGCAACAATGAGAATCGGATAACAACAACATTTGAGGGAGGGTGCTGGCTGAAAATTAGTGCTAGCTCTGCAATAAACTAAAATCAAAATGTTCACACTTCGTTTACATTTTTAGTTTTACCATTTAATGGAAATACTGTAAATCCTGAAAATTCATTACTGGCATGGTTTCATCTTTCCTATCAGTGAGAAAAATGCCTAAAAATTACTTCTTACTGAATTTGCAGCATTCCAATTATACCCTTGAGAAAAGATGGTATTTTAGTCCCGTTTGAATTAGTCAGAAATGAGTGATCAAGTACAAATCTAACAAGATGAATCTTCAAGGGTTTACAGCAACAATACAGCCCTTATAAAAACACAAGGTTAAACTTCTTACAGCTTCCATTTGAGCGTTAAAAAATTCCTCACTTTTAACCTTCAGAGGTCATTGCAAAACCTTCAGGGATTTGAAAATTTTATAAATAGCATAATTTCTTTTGGGAGAGAGAAGAAGGAAGATTGGAATAAGACAGACTAGACCAAGGAGTACGAAACCTTATATTAAAACCATAATCTGGTTTCCTGCTATGGTAAGTGGTCCTTTTACTTCATTTTGCCCATAAAATATGACAGAAGTTTGGCTCAGCAACAAGACACTGTCTGGATGGATAAAACCAAGGCAAAACAAATCTAAGCTATCGCACTGGGTGACAGTGTGTTCTTGCTGTTCTTTCATAAATGTGAAAGACTCATAATTCAAGAGCACCACAGGGACGAACGAACTATGAAGATCTTTCTCACGAGTGAAAGAACAGTTTGAACGTGCCATTGCAACATTCTATTCTGTCATTGTTCGATGGCTTTTAAAAATAATTCTATAATAACAATTGTCTACCAATTTATACTCTTGGACAAATTAAGCTCCATGCTCTTCATAATGTCACACAGTCACTAAGAAAAGTTACATATGAAAGGGTGATTTTGGAGACAGCAGCAGTGATCATACCTGCCATGGTCTCAGGGAAGGGGAGGGGGAAATGCGACTGTTCCCAGGGAGCAGGAAAAGAACAAGATGGAAATTTAAGTCTTCTGAATTCCCAGGGAGGGGGTTGGCGAAAATGGGGAAAGATATGAATCCAACCAATTCTGCATTGTTCTCAAGTGGCGCGTCCACCCATTTAAAATGAGCACACTGTGACACAGGACTGTCAGCTGAATTCAAAATCAATCTCATGCCTTCAGCCTCACTTGTTGAGAACAGGCCAATTCTTTGAGCAAGAGTCATAATACTGTGTATTTTCACCAGAGGTGGAATGACAATTTCAGAGGAGGCCATTCAGCCCCTAAGGTTGTTTTGTCATTCAATTAGATGATGCTTGATCTGTACCTCATCCATGTGCAGTCAATGGAATATATTAATAAATTACAATTATTTGCATTTATATAGTGCCTTTAATGTGGAAAAACACCCCAAGGTGCTTTACAGGAGCATTATCAAACAAAATTTGACATCAAGCCACATAAGGAGATATTAAGTCAGATGACCAAAAGCTTGGTCAAAGGGGTAGGTTTTAAGGAGGGTCTTAAAGGAGGAGAGGTATAGAGAGGCCAGGAGGCTTAAAGGATGGAAATTCCAGAGTTTAGGGCCTACGCAACTGAAGGCATGGCTGTCAACAGTCATGGATGTGCAAGAAGGCAAAATTGGAGGCGCAGAGATCTTTTGGAGAGGTCAGGAGAAAGATGGATTACCAGATGATTTAAAATTAAAAATAAAACCGAATGGCACACTTACTTTGGAAATGCGCTGGGTATTGTGGATTTTGAGTCATGCAGAATGAAGACATCTCAATTGAATTGTTGACCTAGGTGGAATTATCCAATGGGGAGGAGTGGCGACAGTATGCTCCTGGGTTAGAAACTGAGAAAAACTACCTGTCAACATTCTGACTGTTGATGGCTATCACCAGTGACTGCTACTGAAAAGCACATGTTTATGTATGTGAGATAAGAACTGGATCAGACTATGCTATCTTGCCGATCTACTCCTTCCCCAGAGTGAATAACCTGTTAACACACTCTATGAAGGTTGAGACACCAAGAACGGCTCATTACCCAAGATACTGGAAGGTTGCCAGCAAACGTGGAATGGTACCAAACACGCAACAGTGCTTTCAGAAGATGAGGGGAGAAAATTAGGTGGTGGGTAGAATCTTTTTACCACATTTTGTTTCCATCGAGTTGTTTTCCTCTTGCTTTCCCATACAGTTCAGTCCTGTCAACTAATTATTCCGTCAATGTTACATGTGTCTTACATGTCCGCATCTCCTCATTGCATTAATATTGAATCAAATTGGATCCAACAGGGATGATCACTGATATAAAATAAATCCTTCAAAGCACTGAAAATCTAAACAATGCCCATAATAAACGTATTGTTCTTCTACATGCTCAGTCACACAAATTAGCTATTGTAGAAATATTCTTTTAGTTTTTGCAATGAAACTGTTATTTGATATTCAATAGACAGCCAAAGTCATCATAGTCAGCAGGAATAGTTTGAAAATCTTGCTTTTATAACACAATGTACCTCCATAGCATAAACAAGGCAATGTATGTGCTCTTAAGTGAAAGACACAATCTCAAACAGATGTGGTTATGAAAGGAAAACTGGGTATAAATGTCTTTTTGTTAAAGTGGATGAGTCTGAGAGAACTCATTAAGCTTTTAGAGTGCAAATTTCTGGTCTTGCATATATAAGTTACAGGGTGAATTCTGAGTTTGGAACAACAGAAGATACACAGCAAATCCACAGAGTCTGTAAAGAGGGAAAAAAAAGACAGCTTAATGTTTCCGGGTTGGCCCCTTTGTCAGAACACATTATCAGTATTTGTAAGAAGAAAGACACAGGGTTAACATTCCAAGTGTGGTCCCGTTCTGAAGAAAGGCCCATGTCCGAAACAAGAACTTGGATTTTATTTTTTTACAGATGCTGACAGACCTGATATATATTTCCAGTAACTTTTTCTTCGTACTCTAAAGGAGGAACTATGAAAATTACAAAATAGAATTACAGTAATATATTGTGCCGTTGAGAAACAAGCTGTCCACACTTGCCTAATGGGGATAGAAATGTGATTTAGTCTCTGAATCAACCTCACTTTGCAGCACTGTAGATTTAATTTTGCTTTCAGCAAAGAGCGCTCTTTGCTTGATCAGGAAAGATATCTCGTTACTTCAGTGTTTTTACTCAGAAGTGAAGTCAGATTTTATCTCTGGAATTGAGCCAGCAACCTCCGCTGTAGTTTTATCAGGTGTGACATTTCTCACCTATACACCTATATGCGAGTGAGAACAAACAGGTTTATTCAGAGAATCTGACAATGAGAAGCGAGTGTGAAACACCTCAAAGCTGTTTATTTTAAGTGTTGAAATGGTTACATTCTGCAGGCTACGTGCAAAAGCCCGCAACAATTACATTTCCTGAATACCTCAATAATATTCCACAGAGACTGCAAAATAAGAACCCACAAGAAAATAAATGAAACATTATTCTCACCTAAAACATGAATTATTTTTATTAAATCCACAACACAGCAAATATGCTGGCGACTGAGGGATTTCTGATCTGGTTTATTACACATTTTGTTCTGCTACTGCTGATTATTAAGCTGGTTTAACATTATTTAATGTACTTAAAGTCTTTATGGCTGTAGCCCCTGCAGTTCATAATAAACTCTGTTATGGATTTTAGGGCACTAAACGTGCTTCACTGTCCAAAAGCTTCATTTTACTGATGTTTATAGTTATAAAGTGAGCATTGTTAAATAAGAATAAAATACTTAGGACACTTGTATCCCCTGTGCATTAGCATAATGGCAAGGTACTGATGTGGGTTGAGGTCAGGTGCTGTGATGGCCCCCATAAGATTGAATTGTCTATCAATAGTCATTATGAAGGCTTATAGGTGAAGAGAGGCCATTTGTGCCAATTATCAGAAGTCTGCTGGCATCCGTAGAACCCTACCCCAGCAGTAATCACTACCTTTGGGAGATGAAGAGACAAATATGGGAAGATAAATAATTTTCTCAATCAGCTTAAAGAGACTCATTCATTCTAGCCATTGTAAATGCAACAGGTAGATACTATTCTGGAAATTGGGTCTAAAAACAACTTTTATGTATATATAAATAAAATGTCCCAATGTGCTTCACAGGAGCATTATAAAACAAATTATAACATTGAGCCACATAAGGAGATATTTGCACTAAAAGCTTGGTGTCTTAAAGGAGGAAAATGAGGTAGAGAGGTGGAGAGGGGGAACTCCAGAGCTTGAGGCCTTGACAACTGAAGGCACAGTCACTAATGGTACAGCAATTATAATTGCAAATATACAAGAGGCCAGAATTAGAGGAGCGCAGATATCTTACGACAGTTGGATTGGAGGAGATTACAGAGATAGGGAGGGGCAAGGCCATGAAGGGATTTGAAGACAAGGATACGAGTTTTAAAATCAAGATGTTGCTTGACTGGGAGCCAATGTAGGTTAGCGAACACAGGAGTGATAAGGAATGGGACTTGCTGCAAGTTTATACACAGGCAGAGTTTTGGATGACCTCAAGTTTATGAAGAGTAGAATGTGGGAGGCCAGCCAGGAATCCATTGAAATAATCAAGTCCAGAGACAACAAAGGTATCAATGAGGGTGAAACTCTCACAGTTTCAGTTAACTCAGTTAAGCTGCGACGGGCACAAAGTTGAGCGATGTTATGGAGGTGGAAATAGATAGTCTTAGTGATGGCACAAATATGAGGTCGGAAGCTTATTTTAGGATCAAACGTGGCACCACGGGTTGTGAACAGACTGGCTTAATCTCAGACTGTTGACAAGAGTGATGGAGTTGGCAGTTAGAAAATGGAGTTCAGAGCGGGGACCGAAAACAATGACTTCAATCTTCCCAATATTTAACTGGAGAAAATTTCTGCTCATCCAGTACTGGATGTCAGATAACCAGTCTGATAATTTTGCAGCAATGGAGGAGTTGAAAGGTGTGGTGGTGAGGCAGTGTCGGATTTTTAACCAAAAAGTCTTTAATATCAAATTAATAAGCGGTTAGTAAGCTGAATTCAGTCTGCAAACTCCTCCAATCTAGCCTGGAGTTCCTTCCTTCTATTTCCTTTCTTGTGTGCAATAAAGACTTTCCTGCGTGCTTCAAACTCCAAAGACCTGGAAGACTAGAAGAGCTGATTTCTGACTGGTGAATTGGACTGTATTCTACGCCAAGGATGTTTTTAAGAAGCTGAAAGAGTTTCTATATTGTGGGCTGAGGGACAGCAGAAAGAGGAGCAGGGAGCAAACGGTGATGGACTAGGTCAGGTTGTAGAAGAGGATGCAGAAGTGTTGATCATATCTAGTCACAACAACTCTCATTTAAATAGCATCTTTAATGTAGAAACACATGCCAAGGTGCTTCACAGAGGCGGAATCACAAAGCAATGGATGTCAATCCAAAAAAAGAGCAATTAGGAGATGGTGATCAAAAGCTTGGTCAAGGAGTTGGGTTTTTAAAGATGGTCTTGCAGGAGAAGAGTCAGCTGGAGGGGTTCAGGGATGGAATTCCAGAGTGTAGATGGCTGGAAAGGTGACCACCAATGATTGGGCAAAGGAAAGATGGATGCATAAAGATATCTGAGCTGCAGAAACAAAGGCCAGGATTTTCAAGCATATGAGACTTGGAACCAATGTAAGTCAGCATGAACAGAAATGGTCAGTGAATAGAATATGTGCAGGATAGGTTTGGGCAGAAGTTGAGGTTTATCGGAGATGAAGGGCTGGAGGCTAGCCATTAAAGACCTGGAGGAGCAAAAAAGGCAAATGGGGCACTAGTCCTGGTGTACGTGCTTTTAGAAGATTTTATTCTAAACCACGCTTAGATTTTTGCATATGGACATTGAATTTTTTGCATGAGTTGGCTTCAATTTTTTAGTGCAAAGGGTTTCTTTTTTATATATGAGGCCCTGGGTTTTTATCACAGGAGCAACTGGAAACTCGATATTGTGGAGAATTGGGGTTTGTGAATAAGATTAGGATTAGATAATACAACATATACAATACTCTGTCCTAGCACACATTCCATGATGAGAATGTAAATAGTTCTGAAATGTGGAACTTGTGACACAGAGGTTTCCACTTGATTCTACATATTGTTTGGGGAAAATCCATAAATCTTGACATATTATGCTCTGCTACAATATTCCAAAGGTCTGTCAGTAAATAGGAAATAATCATTTTAACATGCTACTTTAACAATTAGATATGTGAAATGAACATTTCATAATAAATAAGAGATCTTTCTTACATCAAATTCATTTAGAAGGATCATAATTTCTACATAGATTATTATATATGATGTAGCTTAAATCTATCAACAATTTTTCAAGTTACTGCACTGGGAGATAGAGATCCTGACTACAATACTTGGCTTCTGGTCAGAGGAAACCAAAACAGGTGTATGGAAAGTACAACATATTATGCCCAAAGCTGTGTTATTCTTTTAAAAATGCCCAGCCCATAATTTTCCAACATGCTCTGCTAAGATATTAGTACAGCTCCACGAGGGCAGGCAATCCTCCAGTAATTTGCCTAAGTTGCTGTTCTTTGGGTACAAGATTTGACTATATGTTAGTTTCCAAATATCTCACCATCAGAGCCAAGATATAACCTCTCCCCACTCAATATTCTCACACGTGCATTTTGTTGCACAAGGTAGCAATTAGAACAAAGGTTAACTGTAGTATCCTACTGTTGGCCTTACCCAGATTAGCTAATTTAAAAATCAAACCTGGGGCCTTCTGCTCAGTACTGCACCGTACAATTAATTTATCCACATAGTCACCTGATTTTTTTTTTCTAGTTAGTCTTTTTATAAATACAGAACATTAATGTATCTGCTATTAGGTACAAGCTTTAATCCAGATTTTAAATGAAGTCATGAGCTCCCAAATTCCTGTGGGAACATCATTAACATGCTGCCAGGTGTGCAAGAGGAAGCAGTGCTTTCAGTTCTTACGATAAAACTTATTAAAGATGAAAACAAAGCAACAAATCCGTATTACCTGGAGGGAAAATATAAAATCTAAACGTTATAATCTCTTTCCCCATATAAAATGTAGTGTGACGTCCTGTGAGTAAATGTACTCCCATAGACTCCTAGCATGACTTGCTGTTGTGTTAAGGTGCTTGCTTCACATCCTTGATTGTAGGCTCCCAGCGAAGTTTAACACTTAAACTTGCTAATAATTTATGCATGTGATTAATTTCCGCCAACTAAGAATTAAGAAATTTTTCTCTCAGCGCATTGCGCTTGTGTTGATTGGTTTTAGAATGCAGTATTCTTGGGTCTCTTTCACTGTATTTCCCTAATTGTTAGGGAATGTGATGTAACCCAGCCAAAAGCTGAGAGGCAGTTGTAGAGGAAATGCCAAAAACTGTGGGGCAGTCTGAAGAGACACGTCAGAAAACATGAAGCATATGTAGTTCACTCACTCAGAGAACATAGCTGGCCCTGTTTTCTGTGTGTATTAATAATCACAGCAACTTGTTAAATAATAACTTTCTTTCATTAGTTAGACACTTTGCTTCTGTGGTTCAAAGCAGTAATTTTCAGGTAATTTTTGCTAAGGCCTCCTGTACTCGTGGGAGCCCCTCTCTCTACTGTGGTGTCCTTTCTTGGGTACTTCGCTTTTGTTTTTCTCTGTTGTTGTGAAGCTTGAGAGGATTATTTTGTTGGTTGGTCACTGTACTGGCTGGAAGAAAATGGCGTACTTCAATCTGTTGGAGGTGGTGCAGCAACCAGGAGCATCTCAACATGTGATGTCTATAAAGCAAGATAGTTGCTACTATTTGTAGTATGCTACAAAACCATGATGGTCTGGAAAGTTGTGTGATCTGTCACAAGATGTTGTGGCCTTGACAATTCCCTTATTCCAATAGCAGGAAGACACAGATTTAAGATAATTGACGAAAGAATGAGATGGGAGAGAGTGACTTTTTAAAAAATAAATGCATTGAGTTGTTTAAATCCAAAATGCACTGCTGAGAGGGTGGAGGAAGCAGATTCATTAGTAACTTCCAAAAGTTTATTAGATGTATACTTGAAAAAGGAAAAATTTGCATGACAATGGCGAAAGATCAGGAAGAGTGGGACTAATTGGATAGTTCTTTCTTAGAGCTGATGCAAGACACAATAGGCTGAAGGGCCTCCTTCAGTGCAGCAATATTTCAGGGAGGATGGGGGGAGGTAGGGGAAATGTGCCCTCAAATATCTAGAGTGTCTTCTGGAAACAAATCCAACAAGTCCTTCACCGGCCATTTATTACTAACATCCCTTCACTTGAATATTTCATTCAAGTATTGAAATTGACACCCAAGAGTGGGAATGTCAGGAGCAGCTGGCTAGAACAGGCCCATTAGAAAGGGTGCCTGGACAGATATTTTGCAACTAGAAGGCTAAACATGGTAGGTCTCCATGATGCTTATACTACACCAAGTGAATGGTCCCAGATAATATTACCTCTCAGGGCGAAGGTGTACTCTGATTTTTTTTTAAAACAACTCCATTTGTGGTGCATGTTTAGATTAACAGCATTCACCTTGTGGAACTGTTCCCTTTTAAGCTGACACCAGGTAATTTATATCAATTATTTTTGTGAGAATGGCAATTACTGTAGTGCTGAATTGGGAAGCAACATTGCATGGTGGCCGCCCACTGTCCATGAGAAACTGGGTTGAGACTAAACCTCATTTCAGAGAGGACTTTACAGCCAACAGACAAATAACCTATCAATCTGCACCGAGAATATTTTCAGTGTATTAGAAATACAAAACCATTTCCTATCTATACCTATTCTACTTATCCAGTGGACGGTTGGTACTTTTGTAAATGTTACATATTTTGCAATTAAACCCCCAGGTTACCCACAAGTGTTGTGTTATGCACTGTCTAGACTTTTGATGTCAATCTATTAAACATTAAATAACAGGAAATCATAATACATTGGAACAACTTCATGATGATGAAATACATGCAAGAAATTGCAAAAAATGAAATTTATCTTGTGAATTTTTGACAAGTGACTAAAATCTTGCGATAGACCTTCACATTTTTCATTTCAATGAATTGTGAATCTGTGCTACCAGACTGCTCCTCACTATCTTGATTTGTTTTATAACTTTCAAAAAAAATGAGGGAAGTGAACAGCAAACAGAATATTAATTTTCTCTTGCTCTGTGTCTGCCAAACTCAGCAAATCTAGATACCTGAAACAGCCATCAGGGTACCTTTGTTGGAAGTAAATTATACTAATACACTGCTCGAAGATCATTGTTCCACAAGCAATGTCACGGGCTTTTTAAGTTGATGAACCGTGATACAGCACCAATGGTGTGAATAATTAAAATTAGCTGATGAAAGTGGAATCAAACATCACTTGACTAAACTTCTGAACAGATGTGTCATCTTAATGAAAAACCAAACAGACTGCAAATGCTTTTAATACTGAACTAAAATTATCCCCCAAAGCGCGAGACTTAAATCACCAGTAACTGCACTTGAAGGAGCCAGTATGCAAAGCAGCAACTTGTCATGGTTGCTAATTTCATTTCTCCCCAGCATGTGCTAACAGTTAGCTACCATTATTCAAGTACGTCCATTGATGCAAGCCAGTCCCCAAGGTGTAGCATTAAAATGTAATAACTTCCACTGTAAATGAAAACAAAAACCATTATGTTTTCCAGGGATTTGAAACCTAATACATGTCCCATCTGGCTGCCGTGATTAAGCATACAGCAGGATTGTAACCTCAGAAGGGAAATTTTGAACAGATTGGCTGGCTGTCTGTCGGCAAGACACAGCCTTGCAACCTGAACACAACCTCCCTGCTCTGTTGAAGAAAGCGGCCACAACAGAGAATACTGCGCTTATTAAAATTCACACAGCAAGCCCGATTGCTTCAAACAGCAATTCAAGGAGAATCGACTCAGGGTCCATTAACTTGATAAAAGTATCAATTTTAAAAAAAATAAAGCTGTCAGCATTACTGGTGTCATTTCTACACGGGCTCAAAAGCTGTTGACTGTCACAGAAACCAAGCAACATTATTTTACTGCAAGTGTATGGCCATTTACAACTTTTACTAAATTTATGTTTGAACATGTTGAAAAAGGAAATAAAAGTGCTCACGGGAAATTGAGGCAAGGAAGCATATGGTATCGTAAAAATGTTAATGTTTATTTGCAAGAATCACAACAATTTCTCAAAAATAATTAACTGGCGGTAAATAATAAGTGGTGATGTCCTCTGCCAAAAAACCTTGCCAAAATGTGCCTATAGTACTTGCTTCCTGCCCACTTCAGTGGGAACTGCGTGCTGTTGTATTTCATTACAAGTCAATAATTTGCTGGGATTTTGCTGAACAGAATTTACAACAGTGGCAGAGGGGGCATCTGACAATAACACGCAGCACCACAATTATTTTTAAATAGGACTATAGTTGTATAACGAGTCCTGTAATACAATGTTGCATAACTGCCATAAATTTTACATCAGGCTTTGCTGGAAAATGGGCCTCTCAGAACTGTCCCGATAGCTTGGTTGATAAAAGCAGCTGTACAAACTAAGAGTCAATAGTTGCCCTACGTGGACTTACATTTGGCTGCCTGACCTCAGCTCGCTCATTAATCTGAGATCATCAGGGGTACAAAGGTAATCACAGTGCTCCATGGTAGAACTCAACCCTCTAAGAATTAGTGATCGCATTTTGTGGCGCAACTTCATGCTGAGGATTAGTGTAGAAGAAACCTCTGTTGCTTTTACATCTGGAGAGCAGTATAGTTTGTAATTATTGTAGATATACTGCTTGAACAAAGTACCATTTATTTATGTTTAATGTTTCAGTAAATGTATTTTTGGCTTGAACTGCAGCATTGCAAAGATGAAAAGCATGTGTGATGGCATGTGACATATTCCTGCAGGTCAGAGCGCATTAACAAGGGTTCTCTGTTTGAACCTTGTGATTCTCTGCAGTTCCAGAGGTATGAGACAAGCAATGACATACTCTGGTTTTACAAGAGGTGTGAAGTTCACTCCTGGGTGCGAACACTGAAGTTGAATCTAAAGAAAACCGAATTCTGAAGGTTAAAATTTTAGCACCCAACAAAAAAATCTTTTTTCCCTCCAAACAATCATGCTTTCAACCATCGTTATACTCACAGTTTACAATTTAATGGTGCCAGGGATAACCAGGGATAGGTGAAAGAATATCTCCAAGATCCTGATCTTACAGACAATCTTAGTGATGCAAATATTTGCTGGTATATTTTGGAGTAGCAGCTTGATATGTTCACTTTCATGTTTCAGAGTAATTGGGCTAGTACTGGTGTTTTTATTGTGATATACAGCATTGAGATTTAAACATACTACTAAATGTAAAACGCATGCCATGTTGGAAACATTTGAACTCCTGAGGTGTTTGACAAACCTTGGGAAAGCAAGTGTGACAACAGAAGTGTGCATAATCACAAGAATTTTAATACAATACAAACTGCCCTCTCATGCTGCTGCCTACAGGGAGTCAAGACTATTCACTTTAGGTGAAGGACTCAGTATAAGTGGCCGATATGTAGTTATATTCAGGTTTCATTTTAAAGACTTCCTTTCATATATCTCCAATATAAATTATGTCCAGACTTAGAATGCAAATTACCTAGGTCAATACCTCATAAATTTAATCATAGAACAGTTACAGTACAGAGGGAAGGTATTCAGCCTGCCATGTCTGTGTCAGCTCTCTGCAAGACCAAATCAGCCAGTCCCACTCCCTGCCCTTTCCTCGCAGCCCTGAAAATTTTCTCTCCTCAGGTTTTATCCCATTCCTTTTTGAAAGCCAGGATTGAATCTGGCTCCACCACACTCTAAGACAGTGCATTCCAGGTCCTAACCAGTTGCTACATAAAAGGAAATTTTGCCATTGATTCCTTCTGCCACTCACCGTAAAACTGTGTCCTCTGCTTCTTGAATCTTCCATCAATGAGAATAGTTTCTCTCTATCTACTCTTTCACCTACTTGGAGGGAAGGTCCACGAATATCCTCATCCTCAATGATGGGGGAGCCCAGTACAACAATGCAAAAGACAAGGCTGAAGCATTTGCAGCCACCTTCAGCCAGAAGTGCCGAGTGCACTGATGCCGGTCTTCAGCCAATTCGATTCACTCCACGTGATATGAGGAAACAGCTGGAGGCACTGGATATGGGCCCTGACAACATTCCGGCAATAGTACGGGGGGGGGGGGGTACTTGTGCTCCAGAACTAGACACGCCCTGAGCCAAGCTGTTCCAGTACAGCTACAACACTGGCATCTGCCCAGCAATGTGAAACATTTCCCAGGTGTGTCCTGTCTACAATAATTAGGACAAATCCAAGCCGGCCAATTACCACCTCATCAATTGGCTGATGATTGAGAGTAGCAGTTGCAAGTTCTGCTCCACTGACCGGTTTTGACGGCAGCATTTTATCTGCATAAGCAATATTATATCATTTTTGGCCGAGTGGTTAAGGCGTTGGACTTGAAATCCAATTGGGTTTACCTGCGCTGTTTGAATACTGCTCGCAGCGAATCTATTTATTAATTAAAACATTATTTCAAATGGAAAGTGTCATCAACAATGCTATCAAGCGACACTTAATCAGCAATAACCTGCTCACTGACGCTCAGTTTGGGTTCTACCAGGGCCACTCAGCTCCTGACCTCATTACAGCCTTGGTCCAAACATGGACAAAATGCTGAAGCCAAGAGGTGACATGACAGTCATTGTCCTTAACATCAAAGCAGCATCTGACTGAGTGTGGCATTAAGGAGTCCTAGTAAAATTGAGGTCAAAGGGAATCTGAGGGAAAACTCTCTGCTGATTGGAGTCATACCTAGCACAAAGGAAAATGGTTATAGTTGTTGGAGGTCAATCATCCTAGTCCCAGGGCATCACTGCGGGAGTTCCTCAGGGTGGTGTCCTAAGCCCAAACATGTTCATCAGCTTCATCAATGACCTTCCCTCCATCATATGGTCAGAAGTGGGGATGTTCACAGATAATTGCACATGTTCAGCACCATTCGCAACTCCTCAGATACTGAAGCAGTCCAGGTCCGAATGCACTAAGACCCTGACAGTATTCAGGCTTGGACTGATAAGTGGTAAGTAACATTCGCGCCACACAAGTGCCAGGCAATGACCATCTCCCACAAGAGAGAATCTAACCATCTCCCCATGACATTCAATGGCATTACCATCACTGAATCTTTCACTATCAGCAGAGGTTATCATTGACCAGAAACTGAACTGGACCCACTATATAAATACTGTGGCTACAAGAGCAGGTCAGTGGCTGGGAATTCTATGGTGAGTAACTCACCTCCTGACCCTCCAAAGCTTGTCCACCATCTACAAGGCACAAGTCAGGAGTGTGATGGAATATTCTCCACTTGCTTGGATGAGTGCAGCTCCAATACTACTCAAGAAGCTCGACACCACCCAGGACAAAGCAGCCTGCTTGAATGGCACCTCATCCACCGCCTTCAACATTCACTCCCTCCACCACCACCAATGCACAGTGGCAGCAGTGTGTACCATCTACAAGATGCACTGCAGCAGCTTACCAAAGCTCCTTCAACAGCACCTTCCAAACTCGCAACCTCTACCACCTAGAAGGACAAGGGAAACTGATGCATGGTAACACCACCACCATTTGCAAGTTCCCCTCCAAGCAATACATCATCCTGACTTGGAACTATATCACTGTTCCTTCACTGTTGCTGGGTCAAAATCATGGAACACCCTTCCTAACAGCACTATGGGTATACCTACACCACATGGACTGCAGCGGTTCAAGAAGGCAGCTCACCACCACCTTCTCAAGGGCAATTAGTGATGGGCAATAAATTCTGGCCTAGTCAGTGAAGCCCATATCTGATGAACGAATGAAAAACCTTTGTCCACGCACTTCATGATTTTGAATGCCCCTATCAAATCTCCTCTCAACCTTCTTTTCTGTAAGGAGAAAAAAAACCAGCTTCGCTAATCTATCCACATAACTGAAGTCCCTCATTCCTGGAACTGTTCTGGCAAATAATTTTCTGCACCCTTCACAACCTTCCTAAAGTGTGGTGCCCAAAACTGGATACAGTAATTCAGTTCAGAATAACTTCCTTGCTCTTGTACTCCAAAATATCAAATGTAACTCCTTTATTCAAAAAGAGAGGGAGGTGGAAGGCAGGAAACTACAGGCCAGTTAGCTTAACTTCTGTCACACAGAAAATATTAGAAGCTATTATTAAAAATGTTATGGCAGGGCACTTAGGAAAACTCAAGGCAATCAGACAGAGTCAACATGGTTTTGTGAAAGGGTAATCATATTTAACTAATTTAATTAAGGTCTCTGAAGAAGTCACATGTGCTGTGGATAAAGGGGAACCGGTGGACGTACTGCACTTAGATTTCCAGAAGGCACTTGATAAGGAAAATAAAAACTCATGGTGTAGGGGGTAACATATTGGTATAGATTGGCTAGCTAACAGGGAACAGAGGGTAGCCAAAAATGGGTCTTTTTCTGTTGGGTGGGATGTAGCTAGTGGTGTGGCACAGGGATCGGTGCTGGGCCCTCAACTTTTTACAATTTATATAAATGACTTGGATAAAGAGATTGAAGGAATTGCTGCTAAGTTTGCTGATGATACAAAGATATGTAGTAAAGTAATTTGTGAAGAGGACATAAGGAGGCTACAAGGGGACATAGATAGGTTAAGTGAGTGGGCAAAGATCTGGCAAATGAGGTATAATGTGGGCAAATGTAAAATTGTCCATTTTGGTAGGAAGAATAAGAAAGAAGCATATTATCTAAATGGTGAGAGATTGCAGAGCTCTGAGATGCAGGGATCTGGGTGCCCTAGTGCATGAATCACAAAAGGCTTGTATGCAGGTACAGCAAGTAATTAGGAAAGCTAATAGAATGTTATCGTTTATTGCAAGGGGAATTGAATACAAAAGTAGGGAGGTTATGCTTCAGTTGTACAGGGCATTGGTGAGACCACATCTTTGTACAGTATTGGTCATCTTATTTAAGGAAGGATATAAATGCATTAGAAGGAGTTCAGAGAAGGTTTACTAAACTAATAGCAGGAATAGGCAGGTTATCTTATGAGGAAAGGATAGACAGGCTAGGCTTGTATCTGCTGGAGTTTAGAGAGTAAGAGGTGACTCGACTGAAACATATAAGATCCTGAGGAGTCTTGACAGGGTGGATGTGGAGAGGATGTTTCCTTTTGAGGGAGAATTTAGAACTAGGGTCACTGTTTTAAGAGGTCGCATATTTAAGGCAGAGATGAGAAGAAATTTTTTCTCTCTGAGGGTTGAGAGTCTTTGGAACTCCCTTCCTCAAAAGGCAGTGGAAGCAGAGTCTTTGAATAATTTTAAGGCAGAGATAGATAGATTCTTGATTAACAAAGGGGTGAAAGGTCATCAGAGATAGGTGGGAATATGGGGTTGGGGTTACAGTCAGATCAGCCATGATCTTACTGAATGGCAGAGCAGGCTTGAAGGGCCGAGTGGTTGACTCCTGCTCCTCGTTCGTATGCCTTTTTAAAAAATTATTTCACGGGCTGTGGGTGTCGCTGGCTCAGCCAGCATTTATTGCCCATCGCTAACTGCCCTTGAGCAGGTGATGACGAGCCGCTTTCTTGAACTGCTGCAGGCCATGTGGTGTAGGTACACCCACAGTGCTGTTAGGAAGGGAGTTCCAGGATTTTGATCCAGTGACAGTCAAGAAGCAGCGATATATTTCCAAGTCAGGATGATGTGTGGTTTGGAGGGGAACTTACAGGTGGTGGTGTTCCCATGTGTCTGCTGCCCTTCTCCTTCTAGGTGGTAGAGGTTGTGGATTCAGAAGGCGCTGTTGAGCTGTTGCAGTGCATTGTGTAAATGGTACACACTGCTGCCATTGTGTGTCGATGGTACTCAGGATCCATATGTCACGCTGTAAATATGTAAACATGCCAGTGGTGGCCCTACAGCCCCTCCACTTTAACTTTTGTGACCTTAGATAGTGAATGATAACAGGTTATTCAACCATCTGGGCCATTACAGCTGAACCTGACTTTGCCTGGAGGTTTAATTACATCTGTGATTGCCAAGTACATGTTAATCTTAAATACATTTGTGTGCTATTTTGATGCCATTGCTCTCCTGTTTAAAACAATGTTTGCTCAAACATAAGGGATCACTGGATAGCAGGAACAATGGCTGATTCTTTCCTTCCTCAACCAGAGACCCTGAGATCAATTGCAATGCTCCCTGTATCACTCCAGATATATCACTTTTATTTTTTGCTAATTCAGAAGTATGAAAATTTTCTTATACTTTAAATGCAGAGTGTTTGTTCTTTTAATATTATAACAAAAAATATACAAGTCCTTCTTCCATCATTTCTCAGGCAGTTGCATTCTGCTTTAAAACAGCCATTCAGCTTAATATACCTTGTAATCTGTGCTGCAGGCCCTAGGGATGAATGGTTATCAGTAATAGTTATTTTCATAGTAAATTGAACAGTCTCACCTGGCAGATAAATTACAAGACTCAACACATAATCTTTCATCTAGCAGCCCTAATGACAGATGGATTGAGGGGTTAATTTAGCTCAATTCCCAACTACATGTTCCATAGCATTGTAAAAGGAAAGCGAATGAACACAATTACTGCAACATCTGCCAAAAGAGTTCTGCTGCTTTTAAATCTGGTTTGGTAACATTAGCTTTGTACTAGGTAGTTTTTCACCTTCAATCCTTCACTGGATATATCTACCATGTCCTACAGAATTTTGGGCTTCTCCCCTCTGCTGCTTCTGGTATACTTGAAAAAAATAAGGACCTGGTTTGTGACATTACTCGATACCTTATGGTGTTTTACAATTTTAGGGTTGGGTGGAGATCATATGTATCTGTGTTGTTTTCACTGCCAAGGTATTTTCCTTATCATCCCCTCCAAAAATATACTGAGTGACAATGTAACTGTGGGGAGGTAGGGAAGAGTCAACTCAGTAATTAGCTTCCAAAGAAATGTCAATATAGTATGTAAAAACAAAGCACTGCCAATATTTTGCCAGTATGTGGGAATTTGCACCCACTTAAGTGGATCAATGACAGTAATTATCTATCTAATCATAGCCAGGGAATCACCTGCAATGGCATCTCTTCCAGTTCTATTACCTCTGGTGTCCCCCAAGGATCTATCCTTGCCCTCCTCCTATTTCTCATCTACATGCCACCCCTCGGTAACATCATCTGAATGCACAATGTTGATTTCCACACATACACTGAAGGCACCCAGACCTACCTCATCACCACCTCTCTCGACCCTTCTACTGTCTCTAAATCATCAGTTGCTTGACTGATGTCCAGTACTGGGTAAGCAGACATTTCCTCCAGCTAAACGTAGGAAAGACCGGAGCCATTGTCTTCGAGGCATACCATGAACTTCATTCCCTAGCTGCCGACTCAATACCTCTCTTTGGCAAGTGTCTTGAAGCGGAACCAGACTGATCACTTCTTTGGTTCATTCTTGAGCCTAAGATGAGCTTCCACTATATATCCATGATATCACAAGACCTGACTTCACCCCTGCCTCAGCTTATCTACTGCTGAATACTCATCCAACCCCTTGTTATCTATGGAACACATTTTGAATCAGAGGGTTGTGGGTTCATGTCCCACTCCCGGAAACCAAGAACTGTGATTGTACTCGAAAGAGTTGCAATCTGTGACTGTTGATAACTCGAAAGAGTTTCCATGGTTCTGCCCTCCACAAACTTGGTCTCTATAAACTCTGCAGCCTGTGTTATAACTAGAACCAAGTCTCATTCATTCATCATCCGTGCTCGCTGACCTACACTGGCTTCTGGTTAAGCAAAAGTTCAATTTTAAAATTCTTATCTTTGCCTTCAAATCCCTCCATGGCCTCATCCCTCTATATCGCTGCAATCTTCTTCAGCCCCACAACCCTCTGAGTTATTCTGGCCTCCTGAGCATCTCTGATTTTAATTGTTCCACCACAGGCATTAAAGTGCCAAGATCCTAACTTTTAGAATTCTCTTGCTTAACATTTCTGCTCTGTTTCCTTCTTTGAGATGCTCTTTAAAGTATATCTCTTTGGCCAAGCTTTTAGTCATCTGCCCCAGTATTTCATGTGGGTCAGTGTCAAATTTTGTTTCTTAATGCTCCTGTGAAGTGCCTTGCGAGGTTCTCCCAAGTTCAAGATGCTATATAAATACAAGTTATTGTTAATGTAATCTAGGAGAGCTCCACAGTCATATTGGGCTTGACACTGGGAGCTCATTAAGGGAGGGGAATGGGATATTGCCCTGAAAGGATCGCTGACAAAGAAGACAGGAACAATAATTATGTTACTCTTTACAAAGGCTGCAGATATTTACAAGGCATTTTCAATGGCTGGTTGGCAATATCCAGTGGCTGGCATGATAAATGTGGAGGCTGGAAACTAAATCTGAGAGTTAGCAATGAAGAAGCGAAGTGCTTTGATTCCCTGTTTGAAGACTTAAATGGAAATGGTCTTGCATGATGTGGGTGCAAGGAGAGGTGCCCTGTAATCCATTCGGGGGCAGCCTCCCAGAGGGCAATGTACCTGTCACATGTCACCAGGTGGGCTCAACACTGCAAATTGGATTCAGCTACAGTGCTTGCACAATTGGATAACCTGCTGACACTTATTGTCTAGGCTAAAAAATAGCCACTTGGGCAATATTCTACAGGACTTGGTGTACGTTGAATTGTATACCAGCAGGAATCAATGTCTCCCAACAACAGAGAAAAGATGTTTAAAAAAAAAAGTACAGAGTTCCCTTTGCTGCCATTTCTTAAGGTAGTTTATTTTATAATTGATACCCTTCCTAAGGGTTTAAGGTCAATAGACTGGTTGGAAACTTTTTGTAGAGAACAACATTCAACCCAAAACCATCTACCCAGAAATCCCTGTTGCATCACCTAGACAGACAGCTGATAGAGCCCAGTAGGCAGGTTGTTTCAGTGATTAGACAAAGGCTAAAAAAGCCAACAGATAAGAATCGTGAAATTCCCTAGAGACCCCACAAACTAGCAGGGCAGCTAAATGTGTCAGAAGGGAGAATTGAAACGGTGTAATCAGAGAAGACAGTTCAAATGAACTCTGCATGCCTGCACAGAGGCACTGGCTGATTTCTCCTTTTAGAGCTAATAAGGACATGTTTTCTTAAGTGAGAAAGACATGACGTGCAACAACTTCTGTCAGGATTAAAACATAAACTGAAGGGGGGTGGGAGGGACATTCAGTGCACTCAAGTTATCCTGTGTCTTCCTCACACTGACCTTTAAAAGCAATCTGAACCTCAAGTTTAAAACACTTAAGCCTTGTTTGCTCTGTGAAGTACATAATCTATATATAACATATAAAAATGTTACAAAGACTATACCTATAAATACAGTTATTCCTTTCCCTCTGTTGGCATGAATGAAATGATACTCTGACATCACTTTGACAAAAGCTTACTGTTGAAAACATGGCTGAGGATTACATTTCTAAGTATTAACAGTATTCCCATTCGCTATTCAGGTGAATTTTCTCCTGGGGTACACAATAATGTGAAACCAGTTTGCACACCACTCAAGATGTACAGCAAAATAGAGGAGGAAATTTATCACAGCCAAGTAGTGTAAAGAGTTCTTCAACAACAGCATTGCCGGATGAGGTTGTGCAATTTTTTGAACACCACTCTCAGCTCTGGAACTTGGGTTAAAATTCAGACTAAAGGTTGCATCTATGTACACTGCTAAAGTGAGTTTGGCCATTCTCAACTTTATTGACAAGTCAATAAATCTTGGCTGACTGTACTATACAGGTGATTCGGTGTTGCTCAATTTGTGAATTTCTATAATTACCACATACAGTGCACATTAATGCAATTTTGCCGTAAAGTGACAGACTGGGTCTCTTTTCTCTTGATAAAAGAAGGCTGAGGGGTAACCTAATAGAGATATTTAAAATTATGAAAGGTTTTGATATAGTAGATACAGAGAGAATATTTCTTCTTGTTGGGAGGAGCATAACTAAAATAAAAACAAAAGTGCTGGAAACGCTCAGCAGGTCAGACAGCATTTGTCAAAGAAATAGTGTTAAAGTTTCAGGTCGCGATGACCTTTCATCAAAACTGGAGCATAACTAAAGGGCATCAATGGAAGATAGTCAGCAAGAAATCATACAGAATTCAGAAGAATCCTGAAGAAGATACAAGAAATCTCCCAGAATTAGAAATTCAAGGGACTAAGGAGAATGAGGAATTGAAGGAAATTAGTATTCGTAAGAATGTTGTATTGGAGAAATTAATGGGACTGAAGGTGGAAAAGTCTCCAGGACCTGATATTCTACATCCCAGAGTGTTGAAAAAGGCAGGTATGGAGATAGTGGATGCATCGGTGATCTTCTTCCAAAATTCTATAGATTCAGGAACAGTTCTTGCAGATTGGAAGGTAGCAAATGTCGTCCACTATTTAAGAAGGGAGGGAGAGAGAAAACAGGGAACTACAGACCTGTTAGCCTTACAGTAGTAGGGAAAATGCTGGAATTTGTTATAAAGGATGTGATAAATGGGCACTAGGATAATAATGATCTGACTGAGCATAGTCAACATGGATTTAAGAATGGGAAACCATGTTTGATGAATCTCTTGGGAGTTGTTTTAAGGATGTTACGAACAGGATTGATAAAGGGGAGGCGGTGGATGTAGTATACTTGGATTTACAGAAGACTTTTGATAAAGTCCCCCACAGGAGATTGGTTAGCAAAATTAAATCACATGGGATAGGAGGTAATATACTGGCATGGATAAAGGATTGGCTAACAGGCAGAAAACAGAGAGTAGGAATAAATGGGTCTTTCTCATGTTGGCAGGCTGTGACTAGTGGGGTACCATAAGGATCAGCACTTGGGCCCCAACTGTTTACAGAATATAATGTGGAAAAATGTGAGGTTATCCACTTTGGTTGGAGAAACTGATGTACAGAGTATTTCTTAAATGAAAAGAGATTAGAAAGTGTAGATGTACAAAGGGACCTAGGTGTCCTCGACAATAAGTGACTGAAAGCTAACACACAGGTTCAGCAAGCAATTAGGAAGGCTAATGGTATGCTAGCCTTTATCGCAAGAAGATTTGAGTGTAGGAGTAGTGAAATCTTGCTTCAATTGTATAGAACTTTGGTTAGACTGCACCTGGAGTGCTGTGTGCAGTTTTGGTCCCCTTACCTTAGGAGGGATATTACTGCTATAGAGGGAGTCCAATGTAGGTTCACTAGTCTTGTTCCCAGGATGGCAGGGCTGTCCTATGAAGAGAGATTGGGGAAACTGGGCCTGTATTCTCTAGAGTTTCAATGAATGAGAGGTGATCTCATTGAAACCTACAAAATACTACAAGGGATAGGCAGGATAGATGCAGGTAAGATGTTTCCATTGGTTGGGGAGTCTAGAACCAGGGGACACAATTTTAAAATAAGGAGGAAGCCACTTAAGACTGAGATGAGGAGAAATTTTTTTACACAGAGGGTTATGAATCTTTGGAAATTTCTACCCCGAGAATTGTGGAAACTCAGCCACTGAGTGCATTTTAAAGTAGAGAATGACAGATTTCTAAATACCAATGCAATAAAGGGATAGTGTGGGAAAAAGACATTGGAGTGGATGATCAGCCATGATCGTAAGAATGGCAGAGCAGGCTCGATGGGCTGAATGGTCTACTCCTGCTCCTATGTTCCTAAGAGGCCCCAACACTGATACAATGTCAGATACACTTCTGGACGAGAATAACAATAGCAAGTTGTATTTATATAGTACTTTTAACATAATAAAACATCCCAAGGCTCTTCACAGGAGCATTATAAAACGAAATTTAATACTGAGTCACATTAGATGATATTAGGGCAGATGGCCAAAACCTCAAAGAGAGAGGGTTTAATGGAGCAAAGAGAGGTAGAGATGTGGATAGTTTTGGGAAGAGAATTCTAGGGCTTAGGGCCAAGGCAGCTCAAGACACACTCATCAATATTGCAATAATTCAAATCAGAAATGCTGTAGAGGCTAGAATTAGATGATTGCAGATATTTTAGATGGTTGTGGTGTTGGAGGAAATTACAGAGGCTGGGCCATGGATGGATATGAAAACAAGGATGAGGTTGCTTAATTGGGAGCTAAGGCATGTCAGCGAGGACAGGGTGATAGGTGGACAGAACTTGGTGCGAGTAAGCACAGAGGGCAGCACAGGTTTTGGATGACCCTAGGTTTACGGAGGGTAAAACTTGGGAGGATGGCAAAAGCAAGGGTAAGGGTTTTAGGAGGAGGTGAGTCGAAATTGAGGTGGAGTAGGGCTACGCCATGGAGGTGGAAATGGGCAGTCTTAGTGACGTCACAGATATGTGGTCAGAAGCTCATCTTGAGGTGAAGTAAGACATCAAGGTTACAAACAGCCTGGCTCAGCCTCAAAGGATGGCCATAAAGGGGGTTTGAGTCGGTGGATGGGGAACAAAATTTCTAGCGGAAACTGAAGATAATAATAGCTTTCAAGCTGATATCGAACAGTTTGGTTGCAAACCTCTAAGCCTTGCCATATTTGATCTGGGGGTGTGTGATGTTGACACGGATTGTAAAGAGAGAGTCTATTCTCCAGCACTGCCATTCCTCATCGTGATAAACACACAAAATAATGGAACATGGAGGGGTTGGATTGGACATGTATACTTTCATTCGTATTTGTTAATTAAACTACACCGACATGGTCCACCAGCTTATTGCTCTTAGCCTTATGTCAGCCACTTACTGGCAATGTCAGGGAGCAATGGCAGTGATGAGAGTTACACTTGGCAATCTCATCCAAAGTGCCACAAAATGGATTGTATAGTTTTAAAATAACGAAGCAGAAAGTGTTCTCCCTATAGAATTGCTTGTAGATATTTGGGATTTGGAGCATTTAACTGCCAACCCTTGAAGGTCACTAGTCAGGTACTTCCCATAAAGGAAGTAATCTGAATTGGTACTGAGGTAAACGTGAAGCTAATTAACATTATTGGGATTTTCTCTAAACTGGCAGTTTCAACTTCATGTCACTTCATCAACCTCTCCACGTTATCTCAATGTTAAAAACAAAGGAAATAACTGCTTTTCTACTTTTCTTTTTGTATATTAATAAATAAAAATCCAATGTGAGGGTAGATATTTCTTTCCAAGTGGCCTGTCAGGCACAGTACACCACAGATGGGTCACATCCAAGCAGATTGAGCTCTCTATGTTGTTCCTCACCAGCTGGGAGGAACTCAAAAGCTCAGTCCCAGTCCTGTGCTCCTAAAAGTTGCGAAGAAAACTGATGTTGTAGGCCGCAGAGATCAAGGCCTTTTGTCACTGTTCAACTGCAAATACTGTTTAAATTCTAAGTATCATCCAGGGGCCTAAGCAGGGAGATAGAAGCTATCCACTGGCAGCAGCTGAAATAGTTAATTAAGGGAACTAGCTTGCTGTGCCTGGGCTCAGATAGTCCCTTTGTTTAGAACATTTAAATTCACACAATCTCAGTGCGACCAGCACTGAGTTTACAGCCTCAATGGAGTGAAAGAGTTTGGTGAGCTGAGGGAGTTCGGTGTGGAGGGAAGAGAGGTGCTTCTTTGCTTTTTCCATCTCTTTCGCCCTGTAGGAACTGGTTCTTGCTCTACTATTGTTTGGTGAGTGGTCAAGGTCTATTCTATTCCTAAGGTTTAAAATAGTACAGGAATTTGTGATAAGATTAATAAATATATAAAAGAAAATAAATATTGGAATAAAATAATTAAGTAATTAATTAAAGCACATAAGTATGAGAGGACAGGTGATGTGTCATGGCTGCAGCTTGTGGGAGGTCATGGATACCAGTGTTATCCAGGACAAACATATTTGGAGTAAGTGTCTTCGGCTTGAGGAGCTTTGACTCAGTCATTGTGCTGAAGGCTGAGCTGCAGACACTGAGACACATCGAGAAGGGGAGAAGTTACCTGGACGCTTTGTATCAGGAGGCGGTCACACCCGTTAGGATAGGATCTTCCTATTTGGAAAACATGGGCAGTTTAGGCTTGTATCCACTGGAGTCTAGAAGAGTAAGAGGCGACTTGATTGAAACCTTTCAGATCCTGAGGGGCCTAGTCAGGGTAGATGTGGACAGAATCTAGAACTAGGGGTCACTGTTTAAAAATAAAGGGTTGCTCATTTAAGACAGAGGTGAGGAGAATCTTTTTCTCTGAGGGTTGTGAGCCTTTGAAATTCTCTTCCTCAAAAGGTGGTGGAAGTAGAGTCTTTGAATATTTTTAAGGCAGAGCTAGATGGATTCTTTGTTAACAAGGGGGTGAAAGGTTATCAGGAGTAGGCAGGGATGTGGGGTTGAGGTTATAATCAGATCAGCCATGATCTTATTGAATGGTGGACAGGCTCGAGGGGCTGAGTGGCCTACACCTGCTCCAAATTCGTATGTTTGTACTTACAGCCCGTGATGAACACTCAACATTTTTATACAAATAAATACATGGGATGAAAGACAAATATATACAACTGTACAACAGAAAATCTGTCTGAAATAGTAACATGGTCATCTTTGGCTACATCAGCAACTTTTACATGGGAAAATTCGAGACTTTACTCTAGCTAATTTAGTCAAAATGTTTTAAAAATGGGCATATCTGAAACGCAATGTTGGTTTTCATTTAGCTCTTCATGGCTACAAAAAACATTACTTATATTTCAGATTGCCATTAAAACCAGTCTAGATCCAGTGACCCTTTAGTAGCAGTTAGCAGCGTAAGAGATATCAATGGACACAGCCACCCAAGATTAATTACTATAGGTTCGACTAAACAAAAAACAATTCTGAACCATAATTACTGCTGAATTGGGCAACATCTTTGAAGAAATGTACCTTTGTACACATTGAACATTACAAAGACCTCTATGTGAAACAAACACATTCAATATGCAAATTAAGAAACAATTTTTCATCGGATGTAACTCCTAAAAATATAAACCCATGAGACAGGTCAAAACAGAATCTGATCTTTCAGGTGTCATTCGCTTTTGTTTTAAAACTGCACAACAACTCAAACTACTATATTTGAGGAAAAGACAGGCTGTAAAGGTTTAAAGCATTGTGATCTTGTCATCAGCTTGATGCTGCAGATCAGTACCCACTTCCCAAACATTTAGAATTACTTTTCAAAAGCTGTGTTAAATCACCCAATAGGGCCACCATTAACCTTCCTTTCAACCATTGATTGATAGCCATGCAACACACAAACAGCCTAACGTTCTTTACAAAAAGAGCAAAGATGGCAACTAATCTGCTTTATCACAACATTTGTCCATAGGGGGAAAGGGAAAAGAAAGATGCTTTCTTATCCAAGAAGATGCAAACTATCATGCTAAATGAGCCTGTGCTTTCATCTGGAAAATGTTTGTATTTTTCTCCACTTGAAATGCTAACACAGTTGCAGCTGAATTTTTAATCTGTAAAAAAATGTCATTGTTAAATTACAGTACTTTAAACATAGAACACTCCTATAATTGTACCTGCTCTACAGCTGCCTACCTTGTAACTCTTACTTGAGCCAAATTACCATAATTTAACATGAATAGCATTTACCAGAAAAACAAGTTAGGTGTAACTTGACTTTTTCCGTTTTTACAGAGACTTCCAATACTAATTCTTCACATCCGTAATTCAAAACTGTTATTGTTAGTTTAAAAAAATTATACGTTACGTTCAGGTTTGGCAAGACCTACTTTGTTTTATTACATATAATTAAATGGCAAAGGGAAAAAGCTGCAAGAAAGGCAAAATTATTTTGATAGGTGATTTGTTCTCCTCCGCATGTGGCAGAATCTATTGTGGCAACAGCAGCTTTTGAACTTTATAGGGCGCATAGGATGGTAAAATGAACCAAGTCCAGCATTAACAGAGATAAATGAATTACGGGGCAGGGGCTATATTGAAGAAAAACAACTCAAGTGACACTGTGACCACAGAACTAGCAAGAGGGTTTTTTTAATACCTCTGACATTACAATGGTTGGGAGAGGGGAATGTTCTATCCATCAGTCACTTAATAATAATTTACTCACTATTTATATTTTAAGGAAATCTATGCTGTTTTAGGACTTAAAATTATATGTTAATCCAAGCAATTTGAAATTGTGGAATATCACAAAATTTCCACCAAGGTGAAAGTACCAATTTGCATTCAATTGGCAATTGTGACAATCAGTATGAAGCAGACTTAGCGCTGAATGGTATGGTAGCAAACAGACTTATGTTTGCATGCATGTATGGGCAAATATGAAAAGTAGGTTCCATTAAGTTCAATCACAAAAGGACTGGGGATGAATGTCAAACAAAACAGATATAAATTGGGAGATTTAGATTGAATTCGCAAACATCAAAACTGGATCTAATTCAAACCACTGTATGCCAAATTAGGTTTCTCCCTTTGACAAAAAAATAGTTGTTTAAATTCAGAATTTGAAGCACTTTTAGGGGAGAGACACTTCCAAAAAGAGGGTGCTTAAGGAGTCATGATGCTTGCATTCTAGACATGGCACAGATATGTCAAATCTGCAAAGCTGTGGCCTTGACATCAAAATGTGCCAAAAACCCATTTTCTAGCAGCTTTGGCTTTCAAATGTTAGTTTAATACTAGTCCTTTGTGCACATCCAACTTATTATGTAGGAGCCATAAACTTTGTTTTTTTAAATCCTCGTTTTCCCCTTTGCATTTGGGTATAAGTTTAGAAAACTAGTTCTGCGGACATGTTTAATATTTAAAGCAATAGTGTTTTTTGGAATAATATATTTTGTGTGCTCACTCTTTGTAATGATTGTATTAGACTGAACACCCATTGAAGAAACAACATATCATGCACATCACTCATTTAACTTGTTGACCAAAGTAAACATAAATCATCCTTCACCTTTGACAAAGCTGAAAAGTTTCAGATTTTTAGATTCAAATGTAGCAGTTTTTGCAGACTACTAAATAATCGTAATATTTAAAAAATGGACCAGTGCCCTTTACAAATCTGTAACTAGGAAACACTTTGTTAATTATATTTTACTGTTAGACTGGGCTTTTCAACAGCTGCACTTTCCCCCCCACTCCACTCCCCTAAGCCTTATAAAAAGAAAGTTAGTTTCATTTTTATGATAAAACTGTTGATTTACTTGATCAAAGAAATTAGAGTTTGCTTCATTCTATGTTAACAAAGGACACTGTTCCAATTCTTTGCTGTCTTACTGGCTAATACCATCAATACTACAAACCTGGTTTGTAAACATTCGTTTTATGATCCTTGACCAGACCCCCAAGTTTTTGGTAAGATTCGGCTAAGGACTATTAATGTTTTGTTTGAAGTAGACAAAGTTTGAGGTTCAAGACATTTGCCCAGAGAGCCCTCTTTGATTACCTGGGCTTTCCTCGAGCCCTCTTCACTTAAAGTCTGTTACCTGCAACCCTGCTTATTGGAGCCATTATTCCCTGCTCCTCTCTTTTTAACTGAACTGGGACCTTTTCCTATGCCTATCCTTTCTGAGACTCTTCTTTTGGGACCTCTCCCTGTCCACTCTCCCTGTCCCCTGCCTGGGACTTTCCTTCTCAATGGCCCCCGGCTCCCAGTGCTGACCTGGGTTTTTGCACCATTTCTCTTCTTGCACAGGTGCACTTGGCCCAAAGAATGTGAAAATGCTGATCTGTGCATGTGCAGCCTGTTCCTGGTCTGAGCATGTGCTGGAAAAGCACTGAGGCCCATCGGGAGTTAAATTCCCAATCTCTGTTCTCAACGTTAAGGTAGTTTGACTTTCATAACACTCGTCACAGGCATGATAGGTTTGATTCTCACCAATCCCTGGCCCATGCCCACCCACCCCACATCCCATCCCAACACCCTGCCAACATCACTCCTTCTTGATTGAATGAAATGTGAATTAGCTGCTGACGCTCACTATCTGGCCTCTACTGTGAAGTGGCCACTTTAGCAAGGCACTTAAACGCTGCTTGTGGCCGTGGATTCAGACCTCAGCCTGAGCATCCAGCTCCAGGAGAGGGGTGAGAAAAATGTAGAAGAAATAAACCATAGGCTTCTAAAGTGCAAATTAAATAAGTCAATGCTGAACTTCCATTTTTAGTGGATGAAAAAGTTGATTTAAAAAAATACATAGACAGAGTTGGAGGTTGACTGCTGACAGAGGATGAACTATAATAAAAGAGCAAAAGAAAAAAAGACCCATGAAAATTATGGTGTTTACTGGGTTGACATCTACAATAAGGTGCCTGAGTTTTAGATTTCCCTTGCTCCCATCTCCTGCCTCCAGTCTCACGCTAAGGTTATTAAAGTACTGCTGAATTCACCCAAGCAACAAATGGCGCTGACTGCGGTCCATTAAAGTTTTTCACTGGGGAGCTGCAGAACATGCTGGCAGGCAATGAAAAGGGCAAAAAATTTTACAAATCCAAACACCTCAGTCACACTGCAGCACGCGCCAAGCCTGACTGGAGTGACGTGATTTGGGTGACAGGTGCGTTTTTCTTCCTCTGCCTTAACATTTTCTCTTAACTGCATTGCCTCAATGCAAGTGTTTTATTTATAAACATCATCTGTATTTTTGCAAACTTTGTTGTGCTTTCATTTAGCAGAATGGATACCCCATGAAGTCCCTTTGGAATGCTGTAAAAAGCACATCAGGGATGTTGCAACGCAACCAAGTGGTTTAAATTGCCTAACCCAAACAGTCCCAGTAACCATATAAAATTGATATGTCATGCTCGCTCAGGAAGTCAGTGTGCTCTGAAAGGATGATATCCATTTCAGACAACTCCTCAGACTTTTCTGAGGGGCATATGTCGACAAAATAACACCTGGTAAGTATTTACAGGCATTTACTAAGAGGATACCAAGTAAAAGTTGAAAAACACCAAATTTATAAAATCCAGCAAAAGTGACGAGTGGTTGGGTGGGTGGAGGGGAGAGACTGAAAGAAAGGAAAGAGAAAGATGGCAAAATAAAGAATTGGATACCTTGTAATTCAAACATCCAAGCATTTGTATCTCAAGAAGGGTTCTTGAATTCAAATCTTGCTATCATCTTCCAATTGTTCAACGTACTTTTTACATTTGTGCGCACAGCCAATTCTCAACCAGATACATCAAATGACAAACAGAGTATAGGTGTGCCATCCAGAGAGGCGGCAGAGAGAAAGATTGATTTGTGATCTGCACTGTGCGATGAAGCAGCAGTATCCCAAAGTTGTAGAGGACTTAAGAGTGATTTCTCCTTTGGTTGGCTACAGATGCTTTATAATGTGTGACCTTCCAGCAGAGGGAAAATGGGGAGTAAATCTTCTCGGGGCATACAGAAAGGGAATAATACAGTGGATTCCTGTGATTGTTACTTTCAGCAACGCTGGACAAAAGCATTTCACTGCAACATCACAGTGAAAGGTTTTTTTCCTACAAGCATTTGAAATGAACAATCTGCAGTTAAAATGAAAAACATCAGGCTTTTTGCATTATAGTTGCTGTTTTAGTTTTGTGTAGTTCTGGATTACATTCAAAAGCAGCTAACAGCAGAGTCTGCTGCAACAACAAAAAAAAATGCATGAAAATTGTGTTACAAAAAGTGACAATAGGTACAATAAAACAATAACTATCAGATTCCCCAGAGAGGGAATGACTAAGAATTGGACTTGAGAAAAATGTAACAATGAGCTGCAAATTATTCATATTCTACCAATGAATTTATTAGATGGTGATCATGTTTGGAGCTTTAGGAAATCCCGTTGTAGTTTCAGGTTGCGTCAAAGAAAATATGTCAAAATATAACAGTGACCGAATACAAAATGGTGCCAACTGACTGTCTGCTCCAAACAGTACCCTGCAGAGAATGAAGCATGTATCTTTCTTCAGGAAGAAATTATGCCAACAGCATTAGATGGAAGCAGTAAAAAAGGGATTGAAAAACCAATGAACAAAGATGGAATTAGAAAAGAAAGATGAGAGTGAGAGAATTAAATAGAAAATCAATTAGGGAGAGACAGAACAAAGGCAAGGAAGAGCATCAAAAGGAATTTGGGTATGACAAGGTTCTAATATTTGCGCTGCACACCAACTTCAATGTTTACATACCTTTCCTTGTTGTGCTTTCACTTTTACACATACTGGGAAAAGTGTGATGTGAGAATTTGTAATGAAATTACACTGGCAGTATGAGATAACAGAAGTCTGTCAAAATCAGGGACAGTGAGTTGGCATAAAGAGGACACTAATGGACAGTGAGGAGAATCTGACATTTATCCTTCAGTACTAGTTTCTTCCCTATTACTGGTAATTTCTATCTTGTGTATAGGGCTTTCACTACCAACACTAAAGCCTCCCTCCCAGCTGAGATTTCAATAGTTCATTAAATTCACAATTCATGAGGCATATTCTGATCCACTGAACACTTTGAGAAGCAGATGCTCCCATTGCAATCACCACCCCACACCCACCCCATCTTATTCTGTATTCAAGAAGCATATAAGATGTATGGTATTTTATTAGTTCATGCTGGGGACAGATACTTAGCCAAAACAGAAAAGCTTTGATTTTAAATGTATTCAATTCACCACTCCTATTATAATGATCCGCAAGCTCCTGTCTCTGTTAATTTCAACTGCAATAAGTCAATGCCGCATCTACGTTAAGGTCTTTCGATTCTGATTTAGTCCATATTCAACCAAATTTGGAATGTAATGTACCTTGTAAATGGTGAAGTAATTATTTTCCACCAAAAGTATTATACGAATAATGACGTAGGCAGACTACTGATGCTACCAACTGAGGGAAGGGGGCCTCTAGATAGACCCCAAGGCAAATAATATACTAAGTAAATCAATCTTTAGATCACCATGGACTTTAAATTGTAGATAGTTGCTTATTCCCTTTGAGGGAAACAGTTCCTATGGAGCAAAACTGGATAAAAAAAAGCCAATGTGTACAGTTCATTCAGTGTAATTGTCGAACTATATAGTCACTTATTGCAGTGGCATAATCAGACCACCTAAAATATCCACAGGCTAATATAAACAACTGTGCATTTGGAGTGGATTAGGAGGACATTGAAATGGCAATATTGTTCAAGATCCAGCAGTTAGTATGGTCATTTTCCATGACTGCCTGACATTCGCTAATGCAGGGTACTTGTTTGTGAAAAAAAAAGTCACCAAGTAAGTGATTATTTTCACTTCGATCTAACATTCTAATGCCACAATGTAATTGATTGGAAAAGGCTACAAATCAGAGATTGTTGTGCAATAAAGACATACTCCTGCAGGGCAAATATTTAAAAGTTTTTTAGTAAGTGACTGATACCTGCATATTTACTCACGTCGCCTTTAGCTTTTAGCTAACATCAGGCTTTGAAGATGATTTTTAAAATTCATTTATGGGATGTGGGCGTAGCTGGTTAGGCCAGCATTTATTGCCCATCCTTAATTGCCCTTGAGAAGGTGGTGATGAGTTGCCTCCTTGAACTGCTGGAGTCCCTGCGGTGTAGGTACACCCACAGTGCTGTTAGGGAGGGAGTTCCAGGATTTTGACCCAGCGACAGTGAAGGAACGGTGATACATTTTCAAGTCAGGATCGTGGGTGGCTTGGAGGGGAACTTCCAGGTGGTGGTGTTCCCATGAATCTGCTGCCCTTGTCCTTCTAGATGGTAGAGGTCGTGGGTTTGGAAGGTGCGACCTAAGGAGCCTTGGTGAGTTTCTGCAGTGCATCTTGTAGATTGTGCACACTGCTGCCACTGTTCGTTGGTGGTAGAGGGAGTGAGTGTTTGTGGAAGGGGTGCCAACAAAGGTTGCTTTGTTCTGGATAGTGTCAAGCTTCTTGAGCGTTGTTGCAGCTGCGTTCATTCAGGCACGTGGAATTCCATCACACTCCTGACTTGTGCCTTGTGGATGGTGGGCAGGCTTTGGGGAGTCAGGAGGTGAGTTACTCGTCACAGGATTCCTAGCCTCTGACCTGCTCTTGTAGCCACAGTATTTATGTGGCTATTCTAGCTCAGTTTCTGGTCAATGATAACCCCAGAATGTTGACATGTGGGAGATTCAGTGATAATAATGCCATTGAAGTCAAAGGGCGGTGGTTAGGTTCTCTCTTGTTGGAGACGGCCATTGCCTGGCACTTGTGTGGCACGAATGTTACTTGCCACTTGTCAGCCCAAACCTGGATATTGTCCAGGTCTTGCTGCATTTGGACATGGAATGCTTCAGCACCTGAGGAGTTGAAATGGTGCTGAACATTGTGCAATCATCAGCGAACATCCCCACTTCTGACCTGATGCCTGGGCCTAGGACGCTACCCTGAAGATCTGCTGTAGCAATGTCCTGGAACTGAGATGATTGACCTCCATCAACCACAGCCATCTTCCTTTATGCTAGGTATGACTCCAACCAGTGGAGAGTTTTCCCCCTGATTCCCATTGACTCCAGTTTTGCTAGGGTTCCTTGATGCCACACTCGGTCAAACACTGCCTTGGTGACAAGGGCAATCGCTCTCACCTCACCTCAGGAGTTCAGCTCTGTTGTCCATGTTTGAACAAGGCTGTAATGAGGTCAGAAGCTGAGTGACCCTGGCGGAACCCAAACTGAGCATCGGTGAGCAGGTTATTGCTCGGCAAGTGCTGCTTGAAAGCACTGTTAATGACCCCTTCCATTACTTTACTGGTGATGGAGAGTAGATGGATGGGGTGGTAATTGGCCAGGTTGGATTTGTCGTGCTTTTTGTGTGCAGGACAAACCTGGGCAATTTTCCACATAGCCGGGTAGATGACTGTGTTGTAGCTGCACTGGACCAGCTTGGCTAGGGGTGCGGCAAGTTCTGGAGCACAGTACTATTGCTGGAATGTTGTCAGGGCCCATAGCCTTTGCAGTATCCAGCGCCTTCAGCCATTTCTTGATATCACGTGGAGTGAATCAAATTGGCTGAAGACTGGCATCTGTGATGCTGGGGACCTCCGGAGGAGGCAGAGATGGATCATCCACTTGGCACTTCTGGCCGAAGATTGTTGTGAATGCTTCAGCCTTATCTTTTGTACTGATGTGCTGGGCTCCTCCATCACTGAGGATGGGGATATTTGTGGAGCTTCCTCCTCCAGTGAGTTGTTTAATTGTCCACCACCATTCATGACTGGATGTGGCAGGACTGCAGATCTTAGATCTGATCTGTTCCTTATGGAATCGCTTGGCTATCACTTGCTTATGCTGTTTGGCATGCAAGTAGTCCTGTGTTATAGCTTCATCAGGTTGATACCTCATTTTTAGGTATGCCTGGTGCTGCTCCTGGCATGCTCTCCTGCACTTTTCATTGGACCAGGGTTGATCCCCTGGCTTGGTGGTAATGGTAGAGTGAGGGATATGCCGGGCCATGAGGTTACAGATTGTGGTTGAATACAATTCTGCTGCTGCTGATGGCCAGTCTTGAGTTGCTAGATCTGTTCAAAATTTATACCATTTAGCATGGTGGTAGTGCCACGTAACACAACGGAGTGTACCCTCAGTGTGAAGACAGGACTTCGTCTCCACAAGGACTGTGCAGTGGTTACTCCTATCAATACAGGGTCATGGACAGATGCGACTGTGCCAGGCAAAGTTTGCAAAGCTGTAATATAAATGAAGCAACAATACTGTTACTGGTGCAGTGCAGAACAGCTTAGAAATTGGCTTTCAACGGTTCTCAAGGAGCAACCATGTAGACAGTGACAGGTGTGAATACCCGTCGACACTGGTAATTAGCCGCCATTTCCTCCCAGTCACTAGTGTAGTTCAGTTTGCCAATCCCAGCTAGATGTGCTGTTTCCCCAGCCTCCTGTATGAAAATCCATGGCTGCAAAGTGAATATTGCAGTTGTCATGTTTAACAATTGTGCAAGTGACCATTCACATCTATTTCACCATTGCTGTATTAAGAACATAGGTACTGTTCGATTAAAAAGACCAGAATATCCCACAAAAAGTCCATCTAGTTCACCTTCTACCAGCCTGATAGTTACGTGCTACAATGATAGTGGAGTTGTTGACTAATCGTGGCAACTAGTCTCTATCAATTAGTGTACAACAGACCTAGACACGAGGTGGGGAAAATCCTCTCAAGAGTCCAGGTGTTGGGCGCTGGAGGGTATGGTTTCATCAACTTTACATTAAAGCATTTTGTCACTGACAGGACCATTTGTCTCTGACTGCATACCATTCAATGTGAAAGTAGCACCATCGAGCAAGAATCCTCATCAGTAGTGTCATTACAGCTTTTATGAGATTGCCTACACAAGAACAGTCAGCACACTCCAAAAACAATTCACATGATAAAGCACTTTAGATCTTATCACATACTATGCGAATGCATACATCTCTTCTCTAATACCAAACAGCAAATAAGCAAGAGTTGCACTGTAAGCCTGCAATCAGAAAATCATCTACTCTTCAAACATAAGTCACTTGAATCTTAGCCTGCATTGACATCACAAGCAATTTCTGTTTTTCACAGAGACTAATATTGATTAAATCTGGAATCAGGGCCTGTCTGCCTGCTCAAGTGGATGCAAAAGATCCCACTCCTTTATTTGACAAAGAACGCAGAATTCTCCTGGCATCCCTGTGAACATTCCTATCGCCATGAAACAGGTTGTATTCACTTGCTGTTTGTGGGACCTTGCTGAGTGTAAACCGGCCATCATATTTGCATATGTAACAAGTGATTGTCCTTCAAAAATGTAATTAATTGGTTGTGCACTGCTTTGTGATATCCTTCGGATGACACACACACACACTAATTTCCAGTCTATTTCATTTCCTCCTAAGTACTGACCACTCTGTCAGTCAATATTGTTGGGAAAGATAGTAGGCTCTCAACGCCATACCATTGGAGGCACTATTTTCATCTGCACACAGCACCTATACACACAACTGCAGAGCAACTGGCTTTGTAGGAAACTGCAGGGATTGAAACAACATCATGCTTAGCACAGTAGTGCAGTTATGCTCTGCACTGCCACAGAGAGCCTCTTATAAATGTTTTAATCTAAAACATCTAAAGCACATTTTCAGAAAGTGTGACATTAAGTATTCTCATTTATCTTTCCTAGTAGTGTACAGTTATACTACTGCTGATGTATTATACAGTAGGAGACAATGTGAACATGCAATCATTATGTGGTACACAATACTAATCTTCGATATTGCTATTATATATTTAAAAAGAAATTGTTTTTATTGTTGGGGCCAGAAGAGCCACTTATTACTTTCTGCCCATTGACGTCATAAGCAAGCATTTCCATAACATAATGAGATGCTGGTACAATTGCTTGCTTCCCAAATGAAAATGATTTTCCATTCTTACACAAAGATGATGCACATTTAATGTTTCAATTAACTTCTGCTACATCACAATGAAACATAAAATCCTGCATTTCTAACATCACATCAGCCATTGCTCCAATGTTTATATAATAATCATGTACAATTTAACTTTTTGTTAGTGAAAACATGAAGTTGAGTCATTATCCAGAAACATTAATGTGTGATTTTTTAAAATCCATATGAATCTATAATGGCTTTAAAAGTGATGACCACAAGCAGAAGAGGTCATTCATTTTACTCAGTGCTGACTCACTAACAGGTCTCTTTAAAGAAGAGCAGAAGAATTCTCCTGGTGTCTTGGAAAACACTAATTCCTCAACCAATACCACCAAAATGAATTATCTGCTCAATTATCATATTGTTCTTTGTGGGATATTGCTGTGTGTAAATTAGTTAACTGCATTTCCCTCCAATACAACCCTTCATTGGATGTGAAGCACTTTGGGATATCCAGAGGTCATGAAAGGCACTATATTTATACAGTGTGACCTTAAAGCTATTTCCAATATTCCATCCATATCATCATCTCCTGAATATTGTTCCACAGATGTTCATCATCATCCTTAGATACCTCTGCCCTCCTAGTGGCTATTATTTGAAAGTTTAGGCAGTAACCACAAGCAGAGTACTCAACTGTGAGGCATTGGAGTAAGTAAATCATCTGATGCCCACACGTACATTGCAGTTGGGGTTGCCAACAACAATCAGAAGCAGGAACCCTGAATGAATTCCCCCTCCTAGTCCAAGGATGCAGAAGACATTTGATGCACCCCTGGTCCAACCCTGAATGAGATCAGCTAATTCAACTCAACCAGGAATCTAATCTAGGATCTCTGGATGTATGATCCCATTATTCATTATACAGTACAAAGGCTATGCCACTGAATGTTCACTTCTATAAAACCTACTGCAGGACTAAATGCTAGTGAGGTCCACCAGGCCAAGAAAGAGTCTACAAGACTATGTCTTCAGGTTTACATTACAATAACGTTGTAACAACATTTATTAAAAAGTTCCTTAAACACAAAGCAATAATCAAACAGGCAATGAATAAATATTTTTGGGCACCAAAAAGTAAATGCAACATGGAAGCATGCCTAGAAAAAGAAAGCAGCTCGGACTTTAAATCCTCTGGCAGTTGAAAAAAGATCCAAAACCTAGATTTGGATTAACATACTGTATCTGTTACTTGTATTCCTGGGGTAAAATACCACCACCTTCACACACAAACAAATTATTCTGCTTTCATCAGTTCTGATTGTGAATTTGATACTTCTTTAGTTGGATCAGAGAATTTGAACATTGCACACTCTTAAACATGCAGGGACAGAAGTGGCAGGAGTCATAGATATGCAGCCTGGTGCAATCCCACTCTGCAAACATGTACATAATTGATTTGATTCTCCTTTGCTTTGGAGACCTTCCTCACACTTGTGTGGCTGAGATTGGGAACTCAATAATAAACCCATGCTCACACAAAATTGCATAGTTTTTAATGCATCAATATATTTAAAAACTTTACTGCCAAACTTGATTGTTCTTACATTTTAAATGCTATTCAGCCTGTTTTGAGTTAAGATGCAAGGTCATATAGTTGATATTTCAAGGAATATGCAAAACCAAGGTTAGAGACAACAACCTTATGCTTAATGTTTGTAGCTTTCTATAGCAAAACAGGCAGGAATAATAGAAAAGCAGTATACTATTTAAATGGAGAGAGATTACAGAACTCAGTGGTGCAGAAGGATCTGGGTGTCCTGGTACTGTCATGAAGCTCTTAATTTATATTATATTATTGGAAATTATTTTTCTTTTAAAAATAGAGGGTTAGTCTGTGGGTGTGTCTTAATTGGATTAAAGACAGCAAGTCTGGGTGCTTTGAAGTATACTAGTTTTGAGATGTAAGTGAGGTAGCGTGTATTTGCATTTTGTTAAATAAAGCATTCAAGAAGGGGAGTGAATTCTGGCACCTAGCTAGCAGAGACCAAGTAATATGTTTATATTACTAATAAAATTGGTACTATGAAAGGTATTTTATTGTTAGAAGAGGTGGAGTTCAAAGGGGCTGGTGATACATTGAGATTTTACATTCAATGAGCTGTTTTGGGTATAACAGACAGCAGTTTTGTGTGTGCAGGGCAGAGGCAATGTAAGATCAAAGCAGCTGTAACCTCCAACTGTCTCCACAGGAATCAAAGTGAAAGGAACCTCATTTTGAATTTGTAAGGTGAAAATGCTTTGCCTGGTGTCTGCTTAAAGTCTATGGGTTGCTGTTGCCTTAATGGAGATGAGTTTGGGAATTTGTTAAAAGTTATGATAGTCGTAATTTGTAGCCATGTGTATATATTTAACTTGTGTAAATTAATAAATGTCTCATGTATTTTGATATAAAACCTCTCGAGAATTGGTGGTCTGATTCCTGAATTTAGAGCTGCATCTCAAACATACAAAAAAATATAGGTTATGACAGTTGTTTAAAGTTTCCCTCAGGGATTTTTAAATAACTCAGCTTTACCAACTGCTGTGTCATAACAGTACATGAATCATAAAAAGTTAGTAGGCAGGCACAGCAAGTGGTTAGGAAGGCAAATGGAATATTGGCACTTATTACAAGGGAAATTGAGTATAATAGGGAGGTTTTACCTCAGCTGTACAGGACCTTGGTGAAATGACAACTGCAGTGTCTGTACAGTTTTGGTCTCCTTATTTGAAAAAGGTTAGAAGCATTTCAGGAAAGGTTGAACAGGTTGGGCTCATGCCCATTGGAGCTTAGTTTTGTGTCATCAGCAAACTTGGAAATATTGCATTTGGTTTCTTCATCCAAGTCATTTATATATCGTGAATAGCTGGGGCCTAAGCACTGATCCCTGCGGTACACCACTCGTCACTGTCTGCCACACGGAAAAAGACCCATTTATTCCCACTCTCTGTTTCCGGTCTGTCAACCAATTCTCAATCCATGCCAATATATTATCCCCGATCCCATGTGCTTTAATTTTGCCCACTAGCCTCTTATGTGGAACCTTATCAAAAGCCTTCTGGAAATCCAAATACACCACACTCACTGGTTCTCCCTTATCTATTCTACTAGTTACATACTCAGAAAACTCCAGAAGATTAGTCAAGCATGATTTCCCTTTCATAAACCCAAGCTGACTTTGTCTAATCCTGTTAATGCTTTCCAAATGTTCTGTTACCATAATAGACTCTAGCATTTTCCCCACTACTGATGTTAGGCTAACTGGTCTGTAATTCTCTGTTTTTTCTCCCTCCTTTTTTAAATAGTGGGGTTACATTTGCCACCCTCCAATCTGTAGGAACTGCTCCAGAGTCTATAGAATTTTGGAAGATGACCACCAATGCATCCAATATTTCCAGGGCCACTTCCTTTAGTACTCTGGGATGTAGATCATCAGGCCCTGGGGGTTCTTCAGCCTTTAACCCCATTAATTTCTCTAGCACCATTTTTTAACTCATACTGGTTTTCTTCAATTCCTCCCTCTCACTAGACTCTTGGTTCACTAACATTTCTGGGAAATTATTTGTGTCCTCTTGTGAAGGCAGAACCAAAATGTGCGTTCAATTCTTCTGCCATTTCTTTGTTCCCCATTATAATTTCCCCTGTTTCTGACTGTAAGGAACCTACATTTGTCTTTACTAATCTTTTTCTCTTCACATGTTTATAGAAGCTTTTACAAGTCAGTTTTATGTTCCCTGCAAGTTTACTCTCATACTCCATTTTCCCCTTTTTGATCAATCTTTTTGTCCACTTTTGCTGAATTCTAAACTGCTCCCAATCCTCAGGCTTGTTGCTTTTTCTGGCAATTTCATATGTCTCCTCTTTGGATCTAATACTATCCCAAATTTCTTTTGTAATCCATGGTTGAGCCACCTTTCCTGTTTTATTTTTGCAGGAATGAATAATTGTTGTAATTCATGCATACGTTCCTTAAATATTAGCCATTGCCTATCCACCATCAACCATTTTAGTAAGGTTTCCCAATCCATCATTGCCAACTCGCAACTCATGCCCTCGTAGTTCCCTTTATTTAGATCCAGGACCCTAGTTTCAGAGTCAACTTCTTCACTCTCCATCTTAATGAACAATTCTATCATTTTATGGTCGCTCTTCCCCAAGGGAACAACATTGCACAACAACATTGTTAATTAATCTTTTCTCATTGCAAAATACCCAGTCTAGGATAGCCTGTTCTCTAGTTGGTTCCTCAACGTATTGGTCTAAAAAACCATTATGTACACACTTCAGGAGATCCTCCTCCACAATATTATTGCTAGTTTGGTTTGCCAATCTATATATAGATTAAAGTCACCCATGATTACAATTGTACTCTTATTGCATGTGTCTCTAATTTCCTGTTTAATGCCTTCCTTTACATCTCTGTTACTGTTTGGGGGCCTATTGACAACCCCCACATTTTCTGTCCCTTGGTGTTTCTTATCTCCACCCAAACAGATTCCACATCATGATTTTCTGAGCCAATATCCTTCCTCACTGTTGCATTGATTTTTTTCCTTAACTAACAGTGCTACCCTAACTTGGACAACATTTGCTAAATAATCCTCAATGTGATAACAAATACACTGACAACCAATTTGAGATTGTCGCTGGGCTCGCAATGTGACATATTTGCATGTACCGGAAGCTACATATATTAATACACAGGGCCCTGTTCTTTGCGCCTGTTTCAGCTAAACAAAATAAGTGACAGCCATTCACTCGCTCATTCCTCAGGGCAATGCCTTGACCAATCAGGGTCAAACTGCCTGGTTTAAATTTCAAACAATGCTTGGTAATTAACTGTCAGTTACCATCAGTGGTGCATTCTCCACGGCAACGCCACTTGCTAACCAATCAGCAATCTCTTCACATACAGTATAAATTGTTGTTTTTCCCCTTATATTGGTATTCTGATGAGTGTAAGACAAAAAGCTCAGACATGTCTCTTTTTTCAGCAATACTCGTTTTGTACTATCAAACTATTTCTGACTTCTGTTCAAATGAAATCCACCAGATAGACTTTTATAGTCTGAGCTACAGTGTATTTATAACCAGGATCCAAAAATGTATAAGAGTTTTAAGACAATAAAAGATTAATTCTGTCATGACTAAAACACCATTTATTTTCCAAAGCACTGTTTTATATTCAGTTTCTTCCAAAGTTCCATTAAAATCTAGTTTCTGATGGAACAATGCAATTGTGTTCTTTTCTGAACAATTTATCCTTGGAGAATTTAAGAAGTATTTTAATACCATCTAGAAATAACAAAAAGTCAGAGTTTTCAATTTACTCAGACCATACGTTAAGTACATACATTTTGCTAATGTTTCATCATGCTGTCTAACACTTAGTATTATGGAAAATATGTTTTAACAAAGTATTGCTACAAAAATCAAAAGTACATCACATTGAACAAAGCTGTCTGAGCAAGTAGTGGTGTTCAGAGATGAGATGCTACGACCCATAAGGAGTACCATGATGCAAATCAGTATAAGTCTCCCTCACAAATCCTTCATTTGTTAAATAGTTTAACAACTACGCCACCACACATTATGATTAATTATAAGACCTATTGTTTCATGCTACACCTTTTCAGCTATTTGATCCACTGTAACTTTGAAATCTCTGAATTCTGCTTTGCAACTTTTTTTTATACCCATTTTCTGCTTTGCTGTTTTATAATCCTTCCTAGAGTTTCTCATGTATTGGATTGTTCCCAGTGAAAGTGGCAAGCTTTTTCTTTTGAAGTATTAAACATTTAAATGTGTGAGGGAATACATATTTTTAAATTTAATTTGAATGTTTTTGAGCAGTGTTTACCTCAAAACAGAAGCTGAACTGAAAATGAAACTGAAAGGGAAGCAGAAAAGCTTAACACAGAAATCAAACTGAGTTTCTCAGCTTCTAAGGAAACCAAAAACAAGCTGGTGTTGGGAAATCAAAAGTAAACCTTGTTGAAAAATATAAAAGGACACAGATCAGTCAAGGTGTGCAGTAGCAGTTATTGAGTCCACTGATGCAGTACAAGCCAGCTGAAGATGTTTGAAGAAGACAGTCCAGATCCAGAATCTGAGAACAAGTTGCTGCAACTGGAAGATAATATTGGTGGGTCCACCCCTTCCAGACTGAGTTGAGCAGGTTCTGCAGACGTGTGCCATTTGTGGTGAAGAACGTGCCGTGGAACTTGAGTTGGTTGTGCGCTGCTGTCAGCTGGAGTACAGACTAACTCTGAGAAGGAGAGGAGCTGAAATTCCTCATGAGGAAGGCAGAGTTTGAAGGATTTGTGACTCACTGTGATCACTAAAATCTAAGTGGACCGCTAAGATAATTCGTAAGATCTGTCTTAGTTGTATCTGCCATTTCAGGTGTAATTTATAGTTCATATTCATCAAACTTTTAGCCTGTTGATTCATGTTTACTTCATGTTAGTTATGGATGTTAGAGTATAAGTTAGATAGTATTTAGTGTTTGCTTTGTTGACTCTTGTATAGGAAAAATTCTTCTGTTTTAAACCGTGGAATCTTGTGGCTGCATTCTTTTAGTGAACAACCGGATTTCAAATTTTGTCTACTCAGTTACTGGTCTCTATTGAGATGTTAACAATTGCCTTTATTTAAAAAGTTCACCAAAGAATTATTCACTCTTCTAAAAAACATTAACTGTAAAAGTTTTTATCAGATATTTAAAATAATTCACATTTTATACAATGTATATGTCACAACCTTCATTTATATCTTTAAACGAGAGAGAATTTTTTGGCTTACTTTTTCAAAGCCTTTTGTGCACAAGACAAGGCTCAACTCAACTATCCTAGTTTAAGGCATGACGTAGTTCAACCTTTTTCAAAACCCTACCTCCTGCTGGGTAAGTGCACTGACAAGAATTAACTTCTTTTAAATACTACAGATGTAAAAAAAAATCGGTAAAAACCTTTATGGAAATAAAGTTTTCTTGACTGAATAGCCCAGCCTACATCATACAGTGTTCAGTCAGTGGAAAACATGCAGTAAAGTCCAGAGAATGGCCCAGAACCCTGAATCCTTCATCCAGGGCCATGACTGATGTGCTGTGGGTCCTTGTTGCAGTTAACAGTAATTTTTATCTGTTGCTAGCAGCAACAGCCAGGGTCTCAGCGTGAGGTTAGCAGCAAGCTCCACTGCTACAGTAGTGCTGCACACTGGGGCAGACAAATAGTCTTTCAGCTGGATAGTGTTCACGGTGTGGTCTTGACAAAAACAACTCTTTGGAAAGGCTGAAAATGTCAATCCTTTGATGGTGACATGCTGGGCTATTGGTTTCTGTTACTAATTTGTGCTGTGTGTCTCAGTATGTGAGGGCAACGCAATGCGAACACCTGCAAACTACTGGAGATGACTGCATGGGGAGAGATAATCCAAGTGTATCATTTGCTGAGAACAGGTCAGAGACAGCAAGCTGACAAAAGAAGCCTAAAGTGAACAGAAATATAATAGATAGTCCTGGCAAAAAACACATACCAGTGTTACATTACAACAGGGTGCAACTACTAGAGCAAATCAAATTTTCTTGAAAGCAGAAAAGTGCCCAGTCTACCTCAGATTACCCTGGAAGGGCAAAATATCTCAAAAATTTGAGCAACAGGTGAAGCTAGCTGTTTCACACTGCTATTATGCAGTAGCAACACAAGTGATATTTGCCACTAACAGGATGCTGCCATCAAGCCAAAAAGATATCCTGCCTATCACACAAATAAGTAATGTAGTGTATGAATTTCAGTGCCAGTGTGATGCTAGGTATGTAGACTGTACATCCCAAAGGCTGGCAAATCGTATCAAACAGCATGTTCCTTCTGGCTGTTTGCAATGGGCAAGGTACATGCTGTACCCAACCAGCCCATGCTTGCAAACCTCAAGACAGTGTCCAACATTAGATGTGATTCTGCGACTGGACAACATTTGCTAAATAATCCAGTGTTAAGAATTATGCTGACAGCCAATTTAAGATGGTCAGTTGGGCTTGCAGTGTGGCACATTTACATGTACTGGAAGCTACATAGATTAATACACAGGCACTGTTCTTTGCAGACAAAAAGAACGTGTACACACACTACGCCTGTTTCAGCTAAACAAAATAAGTGACAGCCATTTGCTGGTTCATTCCCAGGGGCAATGTCTTGACCAGAGTCAAGCTACCTGGTTTAAATTTCAAACAATGCTTGGAAGTTAACTGTCAGTCACCATCAACTGGTGCACTCTCCAAGGCAACGCTTCTATCAGAGTGTCTACTTGCCAACCAATCAGCACTCTCTTCTAATACAGCATAAATATGTTGTTTCCCCTAACATTGGTATTTTCTTGCGAATTGTCCTGATGAGTGCAAGACGAAAAGCTCTAACAAAAAAAGGTATCTTTTTCAGCAATAAATAATTATTTTGCTACAGTATTTTCCAGAGAGATGTCTAAAATGGATATGACATTGTAGGATAAGATTACAAATGATATAAACGCATTTGAAATAACTTATATTCATATAGCACCTTTAATGTAAGAAACATCCTAAGATGCTTTACAGGAGTATTATAAAACAAAATATGACACCAAGCCACATAAGGGGATATTAGATCAGATGACCAAAAACTTGAAGAAGAAGTATGTTTGATGGAGTATCTTAAAGGAAGAAAATAATGTAGAGAAGCAAAGACGTGTAGCAAGGGGATTCTAAAGCTTAGGTCTAGGCAACTGAAGATGTGGCACCAAAGGTGGAGTGATTAAAACTGGGGACGCCAGAATCAAGAGACCAGAATTAGATGAATGCAGCTATCTTGGAGGGTTGTGGGGCTGGAGGAGATTACAGCGATGGGGAGAGACAAGCCATGGAGGGATTTGAAAACAAAGCTGAGAATTTTAAAATCAAGATGTTGCTTGACCGGGAACCAATGTAAATTGTCATGCACAGAGATGATAGGAGAATGGGACTTGGTGCGAGTAGACCTCAATCAAAAAAAAAGCATGAAATGAACTATTTGAACTCAGAGAATAAAACCTATGGTCCAGATGAACTGCATCCACATATTTTAAAAGAATCGAAGCAAATGATAGCAGAAGTGCTATTACACATATTTAATAATTAATTAATAAAAGGTTGTAGTATTGGAAGATTGGCAAATAGCTAAAATCATCCCTATATTTAGGAAGGGAACTAGAACACGTCCACAGAACTACAGACTAGTCAGCTTAACATCAGTAGTTGGAAAAATAATGGTTTCCCTACTCAAGGAGAAAATAGAAAACCAACTAGAAACTTAAAATATTATAATGAATAGTCAACATGGATTTCATAAGAGAGTCTTGCTTGATCAACCTCATTGAATTCTTTGAAGGAAGAAAGCAGGCATGAATATTAAATAGATGCAACATATGTATATTTCCAAAGGCTTCCAATAAAGTACCACATAATACATTAATAAATAAGCTCAAAGCATGGGGGGGAGTCAGGGGGCTAATAGCAGACTGGTTAGCTGGCTGAAAGACAGAAAGTAGACAGCAGGAGTAAAGGGTAGCTTATTCAGAATGGCAGGAGATGGGAAATGGGAATATTAGTGCTGGGATCACTGCTGTCCACCAGTTATATTAACGATTTAGGCATAGGCATCAAAAATAAAATTCTAAATTTGCAGACAACACCAAATTAAAATACACAACACTGAGGAGGACAGCAACAAATTAGAAGCCAGCATTAATAAACTTACTGTACAGGCATTTAATTTGCAAATTTATTTCAACATAAATAAGTGTGAAATATTATATTTTGGTGGGAAAATGAGACTACATACTACTTGTAAAATATCTAAATGGGGTAGAGAAGCAAAGGGATCTTGGAGAACAAAAATTCAAATCACTACAAGGTTGTATTCCAGGTTGATAATAAAAACAAAGCAAGCACAGAGACAGAATTGTAAAGTAGAGAAGTTATGCTGAGCCTATATTGAATCTTGATTAAAGCAAGTACTGTGTGCAGTTCTGGTTGGCACATTATTAAAAAGGTACTGATGCACTGGAGAAGATTTACAAGGAGGATACCTGAAGTTCGAGGTTATACCTATCATGTAAGGATGAATAGGCTGGGTCTCTTGAAAAAGAGAAAGGTGAGGGGTAATCTCATAGAGGTCTTCAAAATTCTGAAAAGGTTTTGTTGGAGCAGATACAAAGAGCATGCTTCCAGTTGTGGGAAATATCATAACCAGAGGCCGTCAGTACAAGAGAATGACCTAGAAATGAAAAAGGCAATTCAGAAGAAACTTCTTTATCCAGAGAGTGGAACAAAGAGAGTAGGGTGAGGTGAACAGTGTAGATGGAATAAGCATATAAGGGAGAAGAAGTAAGAGAATTATGCTGATAAGAGTTAGATGAGGAAGGATGGGAAGAGGCTCAAGTGGAACATAAACACAAGCATGGGCCAGTTGGGTTGAATGGCCTGTTTCGGTGTTGCATATTCTACATAATTCCATGTAATTAACCAATAGCTCTACAAATAAAGTTCCCACAGAATGCAAGGGACTTTTTTTTAATGACATCAGGCACAAATTAGGATTTGGTAAACGGCATTTGTTTAGACAAATTTGAAAAGTGCGAGTAGCAATTTTAAAGGATACAATATTGTTTCCTGTGCCAATATCATGGACTAGCCAATCACAGGATTATTCACTCTCTCTAGTAATTTATCTTCTGAGATACAAGACAGTTGAAAACCAGCTTGAAAGTCCAGGGTGGAACTTTATGACGGTGGGATTTTACAGTCTGGCCGAAGTCAATGGAGTTTAGAATGGCCCGCTGCATTTGCAGGTCTCCTTTATCTATTGGCTGCAGGGATCCCAGATGAAATTAGCTTGGACATTTTGCAAATGTGTTTTGGATCGAGTGTATAGAATTGGTCCAAACTTGGCACTTAATTAGCAATCTCATGGCTATTGTGGGAAATGGAAAAAGTGGTGAGATAAGAGTGCTCATCTGAGGCTGACGCAGAGCATAAGCAGAACTTTACATCTCATTTTATTATATCTGATGTGGGAATGGTTGGCTCTGAACCCAAGTGCCTGAAATCAACTCTAGTTCAATTTTTCACATGAACATTCTTCATCTTGGAAGAGGATAAAAAATCATCAAGGGCCATTACAAAAAGCAATTTGAGGAGATGGAGTGAATAATTCCCCATATCACTAAAAATAAAAACTCGCATTTATATAGCTCCTTGCATGACCTCAGTACTATGCAACCAATTAAGTACATTTTTTTTTGAAGTGTAGTCATTTTTGTCATGTAGGAAACATGGCTGCCAAAATTGTGCACCACAAGCTTGTGATGTTGATTGAGGGATAAATATTGGTCAGGACACTAGAGGTAACGCTGTTTTTCTTCAAATAGGTGCCAGGGGATCTCTTATGTCGAACTTTGAGAGCAGACAGGGCCTCTGTATAAGGTTGCGAAAGGTGGCATGTCCAAAACTGTAGCAGCCCCTCAGTACTGGAGTATCAGTCTAAAATTCTGTGCTGAACTGCATTAGTGGGACTTGAACCTACAATCTTCTGACTCAGAGGCGAGAGTGCTACCAACTGAGCTGCAGCTCACATTGAGTACGTTGCTTTTAGTTATTTTCGTTTTTATTTCAAGTTTTCTTTTGTGACTTTTCTTTTCACCTGCTCTTGAATTTAAACCTCTGAAGAAGTAGACCCGTTAATATGCTGTTACAGTCTCATGTTGAGTGGGCAATCTAAATAGACACACACAGCTGCTACACTCCACAGATACACATCGTACTTTGAACTGAATGCGTACATGGAGATACATGCCACATTATGTTAAGCCGTGGCAGAAATGTAATTTATAAAATACTATATCATTATCCCCATTGATAAACCGGGGGGGTGCGGGGTGGGGGAGAGTTTAAGCAAATCAAATCCTGCACATCCTGAAATTCAACGGCAAATTCTTACTGCTACTGAAAAATAAGGCCCCCCAAAATGCTCAGCAGTCAACTTTCAACTTCCATAGATTTTTTAAAAAATCTTTCACAGGCTGTGAGCATCACTGACAAGGCCAGCATTTGTTGCCCATCCCTAATGGCAGTTAAGAGTCAACCACATTGTTGTGGGTCTGGATTCACATGTAGACCAGACCAGGTAATGATGGCAGATTTCCTTCCCTAAAGGACATTATTGAACCAAATGGGGTTTTTACAACAATCTGAGATAGTTTCATGGTCACTATTACTGAAAGTAGCTTTCAATTCCAGATTTATTAATGAATTGAATTTAAAATCAACAGCTGCCGTGATAGGATTGGAATCCGTGTCCCCAAAGCATTGGTCAGGGCCTCTGGATTACTAATCCAGTCACATTACCACTATGCCACTGTCTTCCCCACCCCCAAAAATTAAATAGGCAATGTCAGATTGGTCATCCAATATGCATTCAACCTAAACGAACAGAGTTTTCAAACCAATTGATATGCTGTCAGTCTAGAATCTGTAATTAAGAGTTTATTTAGATGCCAGTATCCATTTTGAGTTCAACGTACTAATTGGAAGAAATTGGTGCAGCAATAACATTCAACCTCTATATATTTTTCACACTTTTAATACAAAGTATTTGCTAAATATACAAGTGTCACCTAGTGGCAGAACAACAATACTCCACTATAGTGGTGACTTTTACTGTACCTAGATCATGTACATTTTTGCTAAGGCTGAAAAGCAAAAGTTAAAGTTGATGATGTTTCTGAAGACTAGCAAGTTTATAGTTGCCTATATAGCTGATTGGCAAATTTGCAGGTCAATGTACCAATCTGCTGCTTGATAAAGCAGACAATCATCTAGTTATAATGATTAAATAGTTTTAAAATCCAAGATCCTTGTCCTAGAATACTACGGTAATATAGCAGTACATAGCATTATTAAGGGACTCGTCCAAAAGGAATAGCATGCCAAGTACTGTTGAATTCTATTTCCTTTTGTTAATCCTAAAGTCTTTTAGAACAGAGGACTAAGCATTAAAGTTTCTGTCTGGCACTTGGAAGTATTCTCAGTCATCCAGGCATTAATTTTGAAGAGCTTCATTCATTTGCACTAGATTACAGCCCTCTTCCAAATATAAATGTAATGTACACTTTTTCAAATTTATATATCAGATGTTTATGAGGATTTAGAGGATCCAGGACTCATTTTTATGGATTGGCATTTTAGGGCTCAAAAAACACCTTATCTACAAAAGTAAGATTTCCAATTTAGCCTGATTACATTTTCATAATCCCTTTGGGATAATGCTGATTCATTGGCAGGATTTGGGAATATACAGCATTTGATGGGGCATTAAAATGATACATAGGTCACAGCCAGCTACTTTAATCTTAGGCATAGTAAAACATTTTAGTGGGTATGACATCTACAAATTACTAAATACAGATGTTTTCTGGCAATGTAGGTACATATTACTTAAAGTTGCAATGTGTTCACATTGTCAGGTATAACATCTTGTAAGTAATCATTTAGTCAACATCAGGCTAGGCAAAAAAAATTCCTTATTTTTGGCAAAACTGGTCATCACCATTAATGTACCTTGCATGCTTCTTTAGCAAGATGGCAGGATACCTACACAGCTGATATCTCTTAACAGGGACTTTTTAAATGAAAACATACATTTGCCTGATTACCAGCTATTTTCAAATAAAATCAGCACCATTGGGTTTGTTTAATGTTAATGATAACAAATTGGAAAGGTTAATTTCTCCAAGGGAATCCCAATTATGGTCTCAAATGTAGAAGCAATACAATATAATCAACATTGTATCAATACATTCAAAAGATTTGGATTTTACATCAGGCTGTCCTTTTAAGAACCATCAGGCCCATGCAAACACAGTAGGATACTTTTCTGTTTTTGTTCTGGCGCATGCATGATTTGTTATTGGAGGATCTACCCAAGAATGCTACTGGGCAACTGGAAGAGAGTAAAATTATTTCTTTGTTTAGCATGTATCCTGTGATGGTGACCATTCATTTCCTAGGAGGCTACAAAAAATACAAGTTTCTCTTTTCCTGATGGTCAAGGGAGTGGGAAGAGTAGACATTTCTTCAGCAATCTCCTACTCTTTAATAACACCTGGCACCGTTATTTCTTCTGAAAACTTCAACTTGTGCCACCGATTATCTTTTTTGTTAATCTAAGTTAAAACAGCCAGAAGTGGGCAGAATCCTCAGATCAAATGACAGTTAACAGAGTATAATCACAGCTAGTACAAGTTAGTAGAAACAAATGTAGGTTGTAAAATCATGGCTCACGCGCCATGCAGGCAGTGTCACTGTAACACAGTGTTTCCAGCCTGCCCTTCACCAAAATGCTAAACATCTAATTTAGCGGCCTGACATAAGGTAACATTGAACACCAAAGAGATGCGTTGAACACACGTTTTGCATTCCTGGAACCTACAGCAGGTTTCACACCACTGTACACTTGCAACAAAATTGGAAAATATCTCAAAACTAGTGTAGGTCAAGCATTCACGAACAACAAACATGTAGCATATTAGAAAATAAATTGTAATCCAAGAGAGTATGCAGTGTACATGGATGTGACATAATTGTATATATTCAGTGGCATATGGAAATTTTATTTAAAAAAAAAATATTTTTGAAAGCTGTAACAGCTAGGAGTTTCACTCTGAAATGGATTCAGAAAGCACGGTTTTTAATCGGTGCCTTTGGTAACTATCTGATAACCGAGTTATTCCTGTCTCTGCAGGCCAAATGTCTCCCTCTTCCTGTAGCTGTAACCACACCGAGACACCTACAGTACTCGCGTAACCGCAGACATCAGAATCTAACTGACAAAGCATGTGGGAACAGAAGCACAGCTTCACTCAGTTTGTATTTCTATAAAACCAGAAGTAAGCCACAAGCTGTAGAGGGATCAACCACAGATACTACCTAGATAACAAAACTGGGGCTGGTAATTCAGAGCTTCCTGAATCAAGCCTCCCACAAATTAATTCCCCCTTCCTCCACAACCCAGCCTGATGTAACTAATAGTAAACCTCCCTGCACACATATCTTTTGGTTTATCACAAAATATGATAAGTGCAACTGATAAGATGCGTGGCTGGGTTTCTTTTTTAAAATCTTCAATTATCTAAAATAATGCATCTCAATGCCACCCTATTTAAGAGATAAACAAATGGAAGGCCTTGCAAACAAAATTCTACATTTTTCCTTAAGCGTAGAATCTCAGTTCCTGTTCCATAACCTGACTTTTCCCAGTGACAATCTCTCTCCCTAGTGGTCTTTTTACAGCCTCAGGCAGAGTAGCTGAAGATTATTCAATTCATAACTCAAAAGTTATTGACTTCTATGATTTGCATGCAGCATTATTTTTGGTTATCAGGTACCAAAAGGAAATTTAATTGCATCCTAAAACATACTTGGTTGGAGCCACCATTTTATTCAGCCAGTTTTCTTTCCATCAGTATTTCAGGGTGTCTCAAGAATAGTGTGTGCTTTAACACTAAGTGGTGTACTGAAACTCTAAACATATATATAAAACTACACTTTTTATCTTTGCCAATGTTCTGTGGAACACAAAAACACAACATTGCAAGGATCAAAATACAAAGCTCGATGTCAGTTTTAGTTGAGATAACACAAAAAAAATCCTTCCTCTTTTGAGGGCATCCTTGCACAACACTTGGTCCCAGGCCAAGGGGCAGATTGGCAAGCAATCTACTCACAGGCCACTGTCAGTGCTTTCCAAAACCAACCACAATAGCATTGTGGAAGAGCGTTAGAATTACTCACCATCTGGTGCAACACTTACTCTTTGCTTGGTGGCACCCAATGATAACACAGCTAAGGTCATGAACTTATCATAAGGAACTTTGGTCTTACCATTATGAAGCCTTATAAAGTTAGTTTTTATGTCCTTTGCTAACAGAGTATGATCCTATATTATTTTTGAGAATACAACAATCCTATTAAGACATGTGTCCTTTTCCCTTCAAACTCCCCCTGCTAGGCCACAACTGTCATGCATCTTTCATCAACTCTGATGTAATATTCTGGAAACCAAATTGATGCCAGGTTGTGTAGCACACTGCACAACTTTCCTTTACAACAACAACAACTTGCATTTACATAACTCCTTTAACATAATAAAACGTCCCATAGCACTTCACAGGAGCATTATGAAAGAAAATAGAACAACAAGGTACAGAAGGAGATATTAGGCCAGATGACCAAAAGCTTGGTCAAAGAGGTAGGTTTTTAGGAGTGGCTAAAGAGGAAAGTGAGGCAGAGAGATATAGGGAGGGAATTCCAGAGCTCAGCAGGGCTGTGGCATTTGAAGATATAGCTACCAATGGTAGAATGATTAAAATCAGGAATGCTCAATACGCAAGGGTGGAATTGACAAACTGCAGACACGTAAGAGGAGGAGGTTGAAGGGCTGAAGAACAAAAGAGAGATAGGGAGGAGCAAGGCTAAGAAATGATTTGAAAACAAGGGCGAGATCTTTAAAATTGAGACCAGGAACACAGGTCATTAGCACAGGGGAGATGGGTGAGCAAAACTTGGTATGAGTAAGGACACTCGTAGCAGTCTTTTAAATGACCACAAGTTTGTGGAGGATACAACGCCAAGAGGGCATTGGAATAATCAAGTCTAGAGGTAACAAAGGCATGGATGAGGGTTTCAACAATGGATGAGCTGAAGCAAGCTCAGGTCGCGTAATGTTATGGAAGTGGAAATACATGATCCTGGTGATGATATGGATATATAGTAGGAAGCTCATCTCGGGATCACACATAACACCAAGGTTACAAACACTGATATGAAACTACATTGTGCCACCTCGTTGAAATATATGTTTGTGGACTAAACAAATAATCCACCCACAAACCATCTTCTGTATTCATCAAGGTGAGGGGAGTCACTGATGCAGCATGCAACTTCTTTCGCTTTTGGCATCTTGTATTGACGATTAAGTATTTCCAGGTCTGACAGAACATGGCAAGAGTAAGCTTGTCTGTGCACAGTATCAATCTACTGTAACTGACTACAATGTTTGTGTAGAAAAACAAACTAAAGTAGCAAAATTTCAAGTCATTATACATGCATCTCCCACATTCAGGGCCTGAACTGTCAATAACATGAACTCTTTTGTCCAAATTGGTGAGATTTGTTGCAGCCAGCTTATTAGACAACAGCACTAGTTAAGGCGCCACTACCTTCTGACAGTGACATTGATTGCAACTGAATGAATTATCTAACCTCCAAACGGCCAATGGCAGGCACCACATACATTTTCATCAGAACAGCGTTATCCTGCCCATTAAATGTGATAAGCAATTCCACATGCAGAAGAGATAGTCTGTATCCTCCCAACCAGTCTCCAACTAGTGGCAGGCTTAAGTATTAACACAGAAGAGTGACGTAGGGGGTTGATTTTGACATTCCCCTACCAAGGCCTAAAGTACATTGAGCTGCAAGGTAAAAAGCCCTTTAGAAACAAAGCAGCTTAAATGTTGTAACCAGTAAAGTATGAGGATGAATGAGACACTTTTTAAAAAAAAAATAAAATGATGCTCACTTGATCTGCAGATGCAGCAAGCAGTACAATGCTGATTATTTTCCTTTGAAACTTTTCTAGCATTCAGAAGAGCATTTTTGGGTGTACAGCATTAGCGTGAAGTACTGGTGGCAATAGGTGTGCAACTGGTGGAGGGGCAAACAATTTGAGGTAATGAATTGGAATCAAGAAAAAGAAAGATTTGTATTTATATAGCACTTTTCACAACCACTAGATGTCTCAAAGTGCTCTACTCCAATTAAGTGTTTTTTGAAGAGTAGTTACTGTTGTACATGGAAACATGGCAGTCAATTTGCGCTCGGCAAGTGCCCGCAAACAGCAATGTGATAATGACCAGATAGTCTGTTTTTTGTGATGTTGATTGAGGGATAAATATTGGCCAGAGCACTGGGGATAACTCCTTCGCTTTTCTTCAAAATAATGCCATGGGATCTTTCACATCCAACCGAGCAGGCAGATGGGGCTTCAGTTTAATATTGCATCCGAAAGACAGCATCTCCAATAGTGCAGCATTCCCTCAGTACTACATTGGAGTTTCAGCCATGATTTTTGTGCTGAAGCCCTAGAAAGTTACTTAAACTCAGAGCCTTGTGGCGACAGTATTATCAACTGAACAAGGCTAACATATTCAGATACTGAATTAGTCCCAATATACTAAAGAAATTTAGTACAAATCCACCTTAAAAGGAAGAGAATGTAAAAAGTTTGGCTCACCCTAAATGACATGCACTGCAAAATGGCACTTAGGACATCTACGAAGAAATACGCACCACCTGCCTGTCCCACTCTCCTAGACTTTTTGGAGTGAAGAACTATGTTACATAGTGTAGCATAGATAAGATACTGCTTGAATCTAGCCAGCCAAGAAGAACATCTGCCACCATGCACCCCTCCCCACCCCCACTCTCCGCAAAAAAATCCTCTCTGCTGGTTGTACATAAAACTAAGTATGGAGTAACCAGTAGGAAAAGAAAGTAGAAAGACTTGGACATTTATTATTGCTATGCTTTTTCTATAAAGTAAATGCAAGGATGTTAGTACTGCTCTAGTTCATTAAGGTTTTATATAGTTGTGGTGCAAGACATGCCATTAACTAAGAAGTTGACTCAGCATTTATTAATTGGAATGTAGCATAAATTTTGTTTTTGGAACCTATCGTAGGACAAATTCCAGATATCTGAAATAACATGCAAAAAGTTGAAATATGGAAAAAAACACCACCAATCTGTAAAAGTAAAATGGTTCCTGTTCAATTGTCAACCGAAAGGATTAAACCATCAAGAGCGCTTTAGGAACTCAAGTCTAAGAATATTAGAGTATGTCATAATTACACCAAATGTTGCCAGAACTTCCGCATTAGTAGGTATACAGTACTTCAGTACCATCTACATGGAACAATTTAGCAGAATTGAAAGGAATATGGACATCATCTGTGGCAGCCTGTGATATGTAAATCTGTCACATCTAATCAGAATCCTATGACTTCCAGTGACAATCCTGCCAGATACCATTAACATAGCAATGACCTTGTCACCAGAGAATGAAGCTTTAAAACTAAATCACATTAAGTCTGATTAATAATAATAAACTACACAAAAAAATAGAAAAAGTAACAATATGGAGCATAATGAACAGCAATTACAGAAGAGATAATGATTTGGAAATTTGTTACATTGATCTCTAGACTGTGTCAGGGTATGTTCCCTCCCCTAAACCTTTCCAAACACTGTACTGCACTGATCCCGATATATGGTTTAAGGATGACATAAGCACAAAAGAGAGAGATGATCTTAGTTCGAAAGATCAAGGTCTAGAAACAGTTTGAGTGGAGATAAGAAACAGTAAAGGCAGGAAGTTACTTGTAGGAGTAGCTTATAGGCCTCCTAACAGTAACCATGCTGTAGGACAGAGTACACAGGATGAAATAATGGGGCTTGTGGGAAAGGTATAACGGTAATTATGGGTGATTTTAATCTACATATAGATTGGGCGAATCAGATTGGCATAGGTAGCCTAGAAGATGAGTTCATAAGAGTGCTTTCAGGTCAATTTCTTAAAGCAGCATGTGGAGCTAACCAGAGAACAGGCTATTCTAGATCTGGTAATGTGCAATGAGACAGGGTTAATTAATGACCTCATAGTAAAGCAACCATACATTCGATTCCGCCATCCAAATCATTAGCATGAATTGTAAATAGTTGAGGCCCGGCACTGATCCCTGTGGCACTCCACTCATTACTTCTTGCCAATCTGAAAATGACTCATTTATGCCTACTCCCTGTTTCCTGTTAGTTAACTCTTTATCCATGCTCATATGTTACCCCCTACATCATGAGTTCTTGTTTGTGTAGTAACTTTTGATGTGGCACCTTGTCAAATGCCTTCTGAAAATCTAAATACACCGCATCCGCAGGTTCCCCTTTATCCAAGTTGCTTGTTACTTTCTCTGGTCATCCCTTGGTAGCAGTGATCTTAACATGATTGGGTTTTGCATTCAGTTTGAGGGAGAGAAGGGTGGGTCTAAGACTAGTTTTTTGAACTTATACAAGGGCAATTATGAAAGAGAAAGCATACAATTCTGTGAAGATTGGACAGAATTAAAAAAACAAATAATGGCAAAAAAAAGGGGAAAATTTAGAGTATGAGAGAAAGCTAGCTAGGAATATAAAAGCAGATAGCAAGAATTTCTGTACGTATTTAAAAAGGAAAAGGGTAATTAAGGTGAGCATTGGCCCTCTACAGGGTGAGTCTGGGGAATTAATAATGGAAAATAAGGAAATGGTGGATGAATTGATCAGACATTTTGCCTCTGTCTTCATTGTAGAGGATACAAATAACATGCCATAAATAATTGTGCATCTAGAGGTGAAAGGGAGGGAGGAACTTAAAACAATTACAATCACTGGGGAAAGAGTATTGAGAAAATTAATAGAACTAAAAACTGAAAAGTCCCCAGGTACTGATGGAATTCACACTCGGGTCTTAAAAGAAGTAGCTGCTGAGATAGAAGATGCATTGATTTTAATTCTCCAAAATTCCCTAGATTCTGGAAAGGTCCCATCAAATTTGAAAATAGTAAATATAACTCCTCTGTTCAAGATAGGAGGGAGACAGAAAGCAGGAAACTACAGGCCAGTTAGCTTAACATCTGTCAGGGAAAATCCTGGAATCTATTATTAAGGAGGTTATGGCAGGGCACTTGTGAAATCATGTAATCAGGCAGGGTCAACATGGTTTTGTGAAACAGAAATTGTGTTTGACTAATTTATTAGAGTTCTTTGAGAAAGTAACAAGCAACTTGGATAAAGGGGAACCTGCGGATGCGGTGTATTTAGATTTTCAGAAGGCATTTGACAAGGTGCCACATCAAAAGCTACTACACAAAATAAGAACTCATGATGTAGGGGGTAACATATGAGCATGGATAAAGAGTTAACTAACAGGAAACAGGGAGTAGGCATAAATGAGCCATTTTCAGATTGGCAAGAAGTAATGAGTGGAGTGCCACAGGGATCAGTGCCGGGCCTTAGTTATTTACAATTCATGCTAATGATTTGGATGGCAGGATCGAATGTATGGTTGCTAAATTTGTTGATGGCACAAAGGTAAGAAAATAAGTTGTGAAGAGGACATAATGAGTTTGCAAAGAGGTATAGATAGGTTAAGTGAGTGGACAAAATTTGGTAGATTGTAGATGGAGTATAATGTGGGAAAATGTGAACTTGCCCACTTTGCCAGTAAGAATAGAAAAGCAGCATTTGTTTAAATGGAGAAAGATTGCAGAACCCTATGGTACAGAGAGATCTCGGTGTCCTGGTACATGAATCAGAAAAAGTTAGTATGCAGGTACAGCAAGTGATTAGGAAGGCAAATGGAATGTTGTCATTTATTGCAAGGGGAATGGAATATAAAAGTAAGAATATTTTGCTAAAGTTGTAAAGGGTGTGGGTGAGATCACATCTGGAGTATGGTGTACAGTTTTGGTCTCCTTATTTAAGAAAGGACATAACTGCATTAGAAGCAGTTCAGAGAAGGTTCACTTGACTGATTCCTGGCATAAGGGAGTTATCCTATGAGGAAAGGTTGGATAAGTTGGGTCTGTATCCATTGGAGTTTAGAAGAATAAGAGGTGATCTTATTGAAACATATAAGATCCTGAGGGGATTTGACAGCGTGGATGCTGAAAGATGTTTCTCCTTGTAAGAGAGACTAGAACTAGGGGATACATTTTAAAAATAAGGGATCTCCCATTTAAGACAGCGATGAGGAGAAATTTAACCTCTCTGAGGGTCGTGAGTTTGTGGAACTCTCTTACCCAGAGAGTGGTGGAAGCAGGGTCATTGAGTATTTTTAAGGCTGAATTAGACAGATTCTTGGTTGACGAGGGAGTCAAAAGGTAGACAAAGAGGGTAGACAAGAAAGTGGAGTTGAGGCCACAGTCAGATCAGCCATGATTGTATTGAATTGTAGGGTAGGCTTGAGGGGCTGAATGGCCTACTCCTGTTCCTAATTCGTATGTTTGTATGTTTTCTGACTTAACTCCTCCAGTTAATTTCCTAAACGATTAATAAGCCTTTATTTCCGTTGGACATATTTTATTCTTTAATTCTCGTTCCTCATTCACTTATCATTCCTCCATTCCTAAGATATGCAGCTGCAGTTAAAAAGGCAAGTGGCAGGTTTGCACCCAGGTTTCTATGATTGGTGTGCTAAATCCAGTTTTTCACAGATCTCACCAAGTCTGGGACCAGGAGACAGGTGCTAGGTTTAATAGCATGAATGTAAAAATTTAAGGTGGGATTTTCTGGCCCCGACACTGATGGGTATCGTCACAGGCGGGCTGGAAATCCCGGCCCTCGTCTTCCAGCATTATGAAAACAAGAATGGAATCACCTACTACAATGGGGTTATATTTTTAACAAATGCAGAGCTTTCCATCGAGTTCCTTCACATGGGTTTCTACGAGTTGCCCAAAACAATGACTTGCATTTATATAGTACCTGCAGCATAATAAATTGTCCCAAAGTACTTCACAGGAGCTTAATCAGAGAAAACAAACTGACACGAGCCAAAGGTGGAGCCATTAGGACAAGAGGCCAAATGCTTGGTCAGAGGTCAGTTCTAAGGATTGTCTTATGGAGAGGGAGAAAGACAGGCAAATCTAGGAAGGGAATTCCAGAGTCTAGATCCTTGATAACTTAAGAATGGTCACCAATGGTGGGGCAAACTTGGGGATGCACAAGAGGCTAAAATTGAAGGAATACAAAGTTCTCAAAGGAATATTGGGCTGGAGGAGTTTAGAGATAGGGAGGGGCAAGGCAAAGCTGCAGACCACCACCTTCTCAAGGGCAATTAGGGATGGGCAATAAATGCTGGCCTAGCCAGTGACGCCCACATCTCATGAACGAATAAAAATCAAAAGCACTTAACTGAAAAGTCAGAGGTGCATTAAAAAAAATTGTGCTTCTGTCATTTTCTTTGAACACTTTCATTTGTCAATTAAAATACTGGAGGAGGAAAAAAAAGGCTGTTTGACTGGGTGAGGCAGTTGGAGGCAGGAGGTCACAAACCAGAGTAGGCAATGTTAGTTATGTTCCAGTTACTGTCCAGGCTGATATTGACTATCTCAGCATAGATTGAAGATTAACCTAATTTGGGCCTTCAATTAAATACTAAATACCAGTATCTCCTTAAGGGCTGGTGACTTCAGCTTCCACACGGTTTCACTTAACGCAGCCAAGAGCTCTCAAAATGCAGCAGACAGACTGTTACCAAGGTTTTTCTTGGGAGTCAAAGAGTACAATTATTTTATATTGTTCAGTAAATTTTCTTCTGTTAGGATTGATTTTCTATCGTCTCATTCCCTTCAATGTTTGTAAAACTACTTTTTCTATCAATGAGTTGTGCTGAGGTCTTCTCAACTTACACCCCCTCCCCCACGATAAGGTTTATCTCTTTTGACATGACTTTTGATTTATAAATTCTGCCTCATGTGATCACATCACCCTCACATAAAGTATCCCCAACCTTTGTAAATGTGTGCACACACAAACTTTCAAGCAGAGTGCAGTTATAACACCAGACAACCCTGTAGCTTACAGCAAGTTCCATAAGAACAATGGAAGGAAAACCTGCATTTGCAAGTCTGGCTGTATTAGTCACACATGAAATGCAGGTAAAGCTGATGTGCTGGTAACTGTCAAGTGGAAATAATTTATGACAGAGGGCCACTGTGATTTTATAAAGCCCATGGGTGCTATAAAAACAAATGTCTAATACATTTATTTATATACTAAGGGGAGAGCAGAATCATGCCACATGTTCAATTCTGTGTTAGTTATACCATCATAATATAATTTTAGGAAACGTTATAATTCAGTCAATTCTACTTCCGCATTAATGAATATCTCAGCTCAAGGAAATGGCAGCTATTGGTGAGAAGCACCAATCTTATTTTCTCCTTCACACCCCCTCTCCCCTATCATGTCACACTTTGAGGTGCTTCAATACAATTGTGGTACATGTAATATTTACTATATACGTTCAATGTGAGTTATACAGTCCGAGCGGTTCTATACAATTTTCAGCCCCTCAGTGCACTATGGCTGAGAGGCCTTAGACAGTGACCTTGCATCTCTGCGGTGGCTGCCCCAAGCTTTAGTGCTTTCCTTGGCACATATGCCTGGACTTTGGAATGTGCCAGTCTGCAACGCTCGGTCGAGGATAAGTCTTTGCATTGGAAGACCAACATAGTTCGGGCAGACCAAAGAGCATCTTTCACCGAGTTGATGATCCTCCAGCTGTAGTTGATATTTGTCTCGGTGAACGGCTCATTGAGCAGAGGTGCTCAGGATGAACCTTGACAAAAGCCACTGCATCTCTCTCCAGGCCTTCTTTGGAAAGCACATTCCACAAGGAGGTGGACAATAGTCTCTTCCCCACCACAGCCACCTTGACAGTAACGTGTGGAGGGGGTGAGACTCCAGGCATGTAGGAAGGTCCTGACGGAGAGGGCCTTTCTCACCACGAGCTAAGCTATACCTTGGTGCTTGTTTGTAAGTTCTGTGATGGGGCATTCTGTCAAATTACTTTGACAGTCTGTTCAGGGAACCATCTGACAGGATCCGCCAACTCCTTTTCCCACAGGGCCTCCAGGACGTTATGTGCAGACCACTATATGATTTGTATTGAAGCACTTCAAAGTGCAACATGATCTATGTAGAAAATTTGAATATCACTGCATTTTTTAGTGCCCATTTCAAAATGTTTTGTAAATTTCTTTATTCATAAAATGTCTAAAAGTATATTTTTGCAAATAAAAAACACCCCTATCAGCCACCAACACCCACTCCCACCCAGTAAAACATCTATGACTGAAAAGTCAGGCCACCTGCTCCCAAATGTCTACTGATATTGCTCTTCAGACTGGCACAGGGTAGAATGGTACTTTGGTGGTGCAAATTGATCCTCTAATTTGCCCTCCCTTTCAGGAAAGGATTGGGACTGCACTGCAGTGCAGTTGACATCAGGATTTAAGTAGAGTGGAGAAATTGAACTTGTATCCTTTCACTTTGCGGTACTACAAGCTCCTCATTGCTGTATTACTGGCATTTGGGGGATAAGTAGCTTTAATCATTCAATAATCAAGCACTTTGTTCAGCAATTCCAAGTTCAATATTTGGACAATGGCTTTTACTTACCAATCCCTGTTTCTGGTCATCACAAGCAACTTTTAAGAGGTCACAAGAACCAGTATGTCAGTGTGGGAGCGTGGAGGTTGCTGTTGCTAAGTTTTTGTGGGCTCATGCGAACGTACATACGATTTAGGAGGAGTAGGCCACTCAGCCTCTCGAGCCTGTTCTGCCATTCAATAAGATAATGGCTGCTCTGATTGCAACCTCCACTCCACATTCCTGCCTTCCCCTGAAAACCTTTCACCCCCTTGTTTATCAAGAATTTATCTAGCTCTGCCTTAAAAATATTCAGACTCTCTTCCTCAAAAGGCAGTGGAAGCAGAGTTCCAAAGACTAACAACCCACTGAGAGAAAAATTTCTCCTCATCTCTGCCTTAAGTGAGCGACCCCTTATTTTTAAACCAGGTCTAGATTCTCCCACAAGAGGAAACATCCTCTCCAAATGCACTCTGTCAAGACCCCTCAGGATCTTAAAGGTTTCAATCATGTCGCCTCTTACTCTTATAAACTCCAGTGGATATAAGCCAAACCTATCCAGCCATTCCCCATAAGACAACCCACTCATTCATGATATGAGTCTAGTAAACCATTCTCTGAACTGCTTCTAACGCATTTATATCCTTCCTTAAATAAGGAGACCAATACTGTACACAGTATTCCAGATGGTCCCACCAGTGCCCTGTACAACTGAAGCATAATCTCCCTACTTTTGTAATCAATTCCCCTCACAATAAACAACAACAGGCTTTCCTAATTACTTGCTGTTCCTGCATACTAGCCTTGTGATTCATGCACTAGGACACCCAGGTCCCTCGGAATCTCAGAGCTCTGTAACCTCTCACTATTTAGATAATATGCTTCTTTTTTATTCTTCATGCCAAAATGGACAATTTCACATTTGCCCACATTGTACTCCATTTGCCAGATCTTTGCCCACTCACTTGAACTATCTATGTCACTTTGGAGCCTCTTTATGTCCTATTCGCAGCTTACTTTCCTACCTATCTTTATTGATGTACATTGGCTGTTATTCATTGATTAACATAAGACACAATGCCTGTGTTTACAAATATAATTACAGCCTCTCAGAAGCCTATAGAATCAAAAAGAGTAAACTCCACATCTTTAGGCTGAAACGCTCTGACAACCCTCTGTGGATCAGGTAGCCATGGGTTACCAATGGGAAATGAAGCTTTGCTCTGAAAGTGTAGGCTGAAGTTATCTCCCCTTAAGAGAAATTAAAGATCATTTTCTGTATCCAATCCCATTAATTGAACACAATCAGCCATAAAATCCAGTAAAGTGCGCTTGTCAAACTCAGATTACACCTTTTTGATGCCCAAGTCACCAAAGTGATTTGTCACACAATAGCTATCAATTGTATGAACAGCACTAAAATGGAGCAATATGAAAACAATTTTTGGGGAAAATACTCCCCAAACTTGCAAGAATGAGTATAATATTGACAGAAACAGGTAATTCACTCAAATAGTAAATGTATCTCCAGAACCAAGAAATCAAGCTGCTAACTTTCCTGAAAATGGAATTTCTTTGGCTACTGCAGATTCTAATCCTTTCTTATTTTTATCTGCATGGATGGAAGAATTAGAAACCACCTAAGTGAACGGCATCAACAATGATCCTGACCATGAAATAATTTCATACCAGATTCAACTGTGAACAGTGTACCAAATGGGAGCTGAAGCAGTGTTTTGGGCTTTTAAAGATTATGACATTACTGAAGTATAATATATTTTAACAAGAATGTTGTGGAAATCCAAGTCTTTATGTTGTGTGACTGAGTGACAATTATGAACCTCAGGTGAAATCAAGCTAAGGATCTGTGGAAGAATGACAGACTTGAGTCCTAGTTTAGGATGCTAATCATCCAGTCATTTCTCACTTTACCAAGCAGTGCCTGGTCCACTGTTATCGATGTATCAGTACCTCACAGCAGTACATCCTATACTCCTGCAAACCATAGTTTATGTAGAATCTGAAAGAAATAGACCCTCCAAAAAATTTACCTCCATCATCAGCCAATTGCAATTCAACAATAGCTGCTAATAATATACATAGAGTTCAGATTCTTGTTCGTCACTGTGTGGATTCTTGCTTTTTTTAAAAAAAAACTTGCTGAAGCACACCCATTATCAGTTCTTGAAAACTTAAAATTTTAGCACTGAAAAATACTAATTACAGAAATAATTCAGAAATACAAGCAGTCTTGCCAATACTGAGCCCCAACATGTTAAGCGAAATGTTGCATGTGCAAGCAGAACACCCCTGTTTCATTCCATGGGTGTAGTCAACCCATCATCCTCTAGATTGCAGTCTCACACCTGTTGCTCAAATGACCTAGGAAGAAAAAGGTCTCACTGCCAACTTCTCATAGTAACCAGGGATGGACCAAAGTCACCCACATCCAGAGAACAAATATAAAACCAAAAACCAGGAATCATAAGCCAATGCCCATCATTTATTTGTTAAATCAGTAGCCCTGTAGATCCAATTTTACAAGAATCTTGGAATCAGATTTAAAGCAACTATTCAAAAGGGACATAAGATACAAATGGCTGAAATTTAAACATATGCTAGGCTGGTAAAAAGATTGAGAAGGGCAATTAAAATGTGCTGAGAATAGCTAAATCCAGCCCATTCTTTTCACAATTGTAGGACTTCTATAAACCAAGTAGGAACTAACATATACCGTTACCATGTAATGAAATCCCATGCTAGAAGACCATTTCTGCAATTTATTACTTTGTGTAAGTGGATGTATGTGCATGTATACTCCGAAATATACGCAATTAGCTCTGAAACAGAGCACTAATACCCAAGAGAACTGATGTATGATATTCAACGATTTGCAATGACTTACAGAATATCCTCGTCCTGAAAACGAATGAGCAGAACTCTGTGGAGGGAAAAGAAAGGAGGAGAATGCATTAGATTTTGCACATTTTTTAACACCTCATAACAAACCCTTTAACAACTTTTAACAATTACAGGCCTATTGTATAGTAGTGGAAGTGATTATGCATATTTTCTGGCAATTGGTCTGTTTTCAACCATGCTTTCTTTGTTAATAGACATAGTTAGATATTTTATCACTATATTGTTTCACATTTTGTCAGGCCTGTATGTTTTGGGTACTACGGTTACCATTTTGACTGATCTGACTTATTTAAATATTTTAAAAAGGTTACAGTGCTCAGACATATAGTGTTCAACCAAAGCGATGCTTATCCTTTTATATAATTTGATTAAGAACCATAGGTTTCAATGTACTGAATTCTCTCTATATTGCAATACATCGTTAGAAATATATATGTATAAAACACACAATTTGCCATATATTAGCTCCTTGTAAAATGACATAGCAAGAACATCTGAAATGGAAAGGAATTTCTCATTTCTTAAAATAAGACTTTGTCTGGTTTAATGTATAAGTGTACCAGGCAGTGCATTACTGAGCCACACAACCAGAAGGTCCCAGGTTCAATTCCTGGCCTCTGCCAAGTTAGCTGCTGCTACAGCGCTAGGGTGTCAACTCAGTGCCCTATATTACTAAGTAGCGGTGGGGTGGGGGAGAACGTGAAGAACAGCACATATTTACACTCTATCTCTACAAAGACGGAGTGTGACTTCTGGGTGAGAGCATGATTGAGCTCAGGTGTGATGTCAACCAGGGTCAATATTCACTATCTAAACCACTTTTGGAGAGTACCTGTGGAACCATACTTCAGAAAGTGTCAGCGTCCTCAGGTGAGAAGAGGACAAAATTGGGGATAAATCGAAGTCCAACAAAGTGCGTCAGCTGTGGCTCAGTTGGTAGTGCTCTCCCCTCCGAGTGAAAAGGTTGTGGGTTCAAGTCCTGCTCCAAAGATTTGGGCACAAAAATGCAAACTGACACTCCAGTGTAGTACTGAGGGACCTGAGGGAATTATGCATTGTCAGACGCACTATCTTTCAGATGAGACTTCAAATCAAGGCCCTGTCTGTTTTCTCAGATGACACTATTTTGAAGAGCAGGGAAGTCATCCCCAGCATCCTGGCCTATATTTATCCCTCAATCAACATCACAAAAACAGATTATCTGGCAATTATCATGTTAGTATTTGTGGGAGTTTGTTGTGTGCAAATTGGCTGCCGTATCACCTACATTACAACAGTGACTACACTTCAAATGTGCTTCATTAACTGTAAAACACTTTGGGATGCCCCGAGACCACAAAATGCACTATAGAAATACAGGTCTTTCTTTTCAAATATTTTCTGTTGCAGCATGTCTTTGCAGATACCTTCCAATCAGAATGTGTGGAAGTAAAACTTGAACATTAGCAAATGTGCAATGTACAGCACAAATTTCAAAATATTCTGGCATCTGTGTATTTCCACTACCTTGGTCCTTCTATCACAACTGACTAGTGTGAAGCAAACATCATCATAAATCCAATGGATGGATATCAGCCAAGAGTGACCATCTGTTTGATGATAAACTGTGACACAAATTACTGCGAATGACACAAAAGCAGCAGAGAAGCTGCTGAAGAAACATTTTTTATCATAAGATAGGTACTAATCATTGGCTCTTTAGCAAACATGTGCTAGCTGGAAGAGTATTCAGCTATGAAATTAATAATCGACCACTGCTGTAATCAGAATTTAATCAAATATTGCAATAATCGGTTTACCTCTGCTTTAGTCAGGTTTCTGAGCTAGCCAGCATTGCTTGCTTCATCAGCCCCAATCAGCTAGTCTTCATCACAGAAATTTTGCTATTTCCTATTTCAATCAAAAGCTCAGAAGGCATTCTACACCTGCCAGCCTTTCTGCTGTGCTAATAATTGCCAATTTGCACATAGCTCTGGCTATATCACTCAATTTGGCCCTGGCTGCTGCACGCATACACCATGATTCATCAGCAACCCCCCCATGACAATTAGAGCCAATGTCTTGACTAACTGGAGCACCCATTCTAGAGGCTCAGCAGACAATTACCAGTCTATTTTCCCATCTCACCCAGAAAAATATGAGAATGTGTAACAATGGCATTCAGTGCCTCTGAAATGTTACCCTTGAGGGAATGAATATTTCAAATTATCACAGCTTTACAACCACATTCAAATTTCAGCATTTGGAAGGATACAGGGCTCATTTAAATGATAATGAAGGTGATCCATTCAATTTACTAAAAAACGGCAAGTTCTTAAGCTGACGGGTCAAGAAACAGCAAAAACCCTTTTAACCATTGTGCATGGCTGTATATAGAATCCTAGAGCAGTACAAACATCAAAGGGATTAGTATGACAAATAAAAGAGAAGGCAAAAATGCTCTCTGCTTTCCTTAGGTCAAAACAACAAAATATGAATGTCACTTATCAGACTCTTAATATACTGCTAAGTTCCAATTACCCCACAGAGCAAGAAATGATAAGAAAATCTAATTTTGGGAGCATACACTGTTGGTTTTGTGCACTGATATTGGGGCTTGAAAGCTATACAAAGCATGCGACAAAGCATTCACAGAGCCCAAACAGAGCCACCTTTCATTAGTAGAGAAAAGCTTTCTCGTCAATTAACAATAAGGGGAAAAATAAATTAAGATGCCATTTTCCCCCACTTCTCCCCAGAGAACACTGCTGCGTCTTTGCTTTCCTCATGTGGAAAGAGCACTTCTATTTTGAGAATGACTAAGAAAGTTTTTAAACATATCTTCAGATTGTTTATTTTCGCTAGGCTGGAATTAGCCACGGTCTCAGAAACAGGGTTAATAGCTCCCCCCCAACCCCGACCAATAAAATAAAATATGAATGATAGTCTCAAGGACCTTTTTGACAGCACTGGTGAATGGCCTAACAGTTTCTAATATATTGCCTTAAGGAAGCAACTCAAATCTTACGCTACATTTATTTCAATTTTTCCCCAGTCACAAATAGCACAGGAACAAAGGGATCATCATCTGGTTGAGAATAATGATTTAATCTTTTGGACAAAATATTTATTTGGCAGCTTTTCAATATACATTTTGTGATACACAGCAATATTTTTGAAATTATATATGCTGTGAATTTCTAATGATAGTGTTGCATATGGTAAAAAGAACCTTGAAACATGCTCTACTTGTCCTCCAAAGGTTAAATGCCCTGCACATTTATAAAAACAAATAAAAAAAAAGGATATTCACTTGTTTGGTTGGAGGATTAACCCTTTGAGTACTGAAGGCCTTTTCAGCTTTCGAAATTCGCACATCTTTTGTATATGACATCTGAAAATATTATAAAGTAGAATTAGAAGTATGTACAGACCTAGATAACATGCTAGCTCACAGTATTCTTGGAGTTATATCGCAAAAATTGCAATCTGGATATAATTTGGTCTTGGTACAATGCAACGGTGTTCTTTAGAATTAACTGCTTTTACGGGAATTATTACAATAATTTGAGGGAACGTGCACCAAGTTGGTCTTTGGTATGCATGTTATATTTTATACAAATTGACTATAACTAGTGTAAGTTTTAAGAGAAATATTAAATGAAGGTCCAATGTGCAGTCTGAGCCACATTTTCCAATTTATGAACATGAGCTGCTTATATGTCAGCTTTTCTTAAATTCAGATTTGGGAGAATGGCCCCTCGAAAGCTAGTGTTATTGGTATGAAATCTGGCGCCCTTATCCTGGCACCATGATAAACTAGCTCTACCACAGTCTATCACAGAGCTAACGCCAGAATTAGTGGTGTGAGGACCAGAACCTGGCTTAGGAAAAATTATTCTTCAGGAACCCTCATTAAACAGCACTAATGCAAAAGCAGCTATAACATTTTGCTTCCAAAAACAGAAAGTCACCAGGCAGTTTATAAATATTTTCGGCATGCAGTTGTGGTATTGAGGTGGGCAGAACAGCTCCTTGTGAAGAAGGATTTCATCTGGAAAGGAGGGTGGGTGGGTGGGCTGGAGGTGGGAAAAGATAATGACAGAGTAGAATGTTCAGTGAACAACTATTCAATAGTAACAGGTGTCATCTCACATCAATGCCATATCCTCTGTCAGCTCAGCACAGAGTGATAGAAAGTAACAAAGTCATCTGCCCCAGTCGAAGGGGAGATGGGATGGGGGACTGTATACTAATGGCCCATGAGAGAAGGAGAAGAATAAAAACAGGGAATTGGCAGCCAAGTAGCAGATGAACTATGAACAGGCAGTGCTTTATGGAAACAAAGCATTGCACCTAGGGAATTTCTTTTGAGAAGAGGAATGACATCAACCCGCCTCCTTCTGCTTGAATTTGGCCTCCTTTGGGCAATAACTGAACAGTACCAATAGTGACCATGACTATATTTCCAAACTGCTAGAGATAAAAGGGGAAAGAGGAATATACCTGGAGATGGGCAGCCTTTACCAAGAGGAGAGATGCCCAACTGGGGGGGCAGGGGTACAAGTATTTGAGAAGAACAAATACAAAGAAATAAACATATTGCGATATGTAATTTGTATTCACATAAAAGCACAATAAAAAGCACCAAGTAAAAGTAAAAGACAACAGGCAATGAACTCTTACATTACTTGCACACATTTACAGCTCCCGTGATTCAGGTCCCTCACTGAATAAAGCAATATAGTAATATGATAAAAATGGATATGATATTTTAAGCATTACATTAAAAATATTTGCATCCCAATTGTAAACAAATACAGTGGGAAGGTTTGTACTAACCTGATTGAGAAATATATTTTCTCTTAATTAACACAAGGTCTTCGTTTCCCACTAATGTCAACTGCATTTTATTACCCTGAATAACATTCATTTAATGTTATCAAAGGCCCTAGGTTTCAGGAACCGCCTGGTAACACATGTTCAAAACTGTATAAAGATGGCTCTATGGGCTAATAGAAAGTGATGCTTCTGTGAATACACTAGGAGGGACCTGAACTTGCACTTATATGGCACATTCACAACCTCAAGGCGTCCCAAAGTGCTTTAAAGCCAATGAAGGCATTTTTGAAAGGTAGTCACTACAGCAATGTCGGCAAAAAAGTTGGCCAAGGTGCTATGATCCCAGCTGATGTTACCACTAGTCAAGCCTGATCCCTGAGTGAAACCCAGCTTGATAGGTCCTAACTTTTAATTTGTTTGATTAGATACATGGAAAGCGGCTACTGAACAGAGTTACTGGAGTCAGCTAATGAACTTTTAACAAAAGGGTAAAACATTTGTTTAACAAGAAAAGTTGAACTATATTACAATACTCCTTCACCCACTACTATACCTTTACAGATATATAAAGATTGGTGAGGATAACAAAAGTTACAAAAGCTAAGTTATACTCTAATGTTCGAAGTAAGTACACAGTCCATGTAAACCAGTGAGCGACCTGTGATCAGACACACCACACTGAAACCAAATGACGGATGTCACTCCAAACAGATGCTATTGATCTCTCCTCAACTCCCCCAAGACGCTTACCACACTGTGAGCCAACCAGTCTCACTGAACTCTGTCTTTCACACAAAGTAAGGATGTTAAGCTTCAGTTATACAGGGCATTGGTGAGGCCACACCTCAAATACTGTGTGCAATTATGGTCTCCTTATTTAAGGAAGGATGTTAAATGTGTTGGAGGCGGTTCAAAGGAGGTTTACTAGATTGATATCTGGAATGAGTGGGTTGTCTTATGAGGAAAGGATGGACAGACTGGGCTTGTTTCCACTGGAATTTAGAAGAGTGAGGGATGATTTGATTAAAGTATACAAGATCCTGAACGGCCTTGACAAGGTGGACGTGGAAAGGATGTTTCCTGTTGTAGATGAGTCCAGAACTAGGGGCACTGCTTTAAAATTAGGGGTCGCCCTTTTAGGACAGAGATTAGGAGAATTTTTTTCTCTCAGAGAGTTGTGCGACTTTGGAATTCTCTGCCTTAGAAGGCGGTGGGGGCAGGGTCATTGAATATTTTTTAAGGTAGAGGTAGATAGATTCTTGTTAGACAAGGGAATCAAAGGCTATCGGGGGTAGATGGCAATGTGGAATTCGAAACACAAGCAGATCAGCCATGATCTTACTGAATAGTGGAACAGGCTTGAGGGGCTGAATGGTCTACTCCTGTTTCTATTTCTCATGTTCTTAAGGGTTTCCAATTTCCACTCTCCAAGAACTCACCTTGGAAGCTTCTCCCAAACCAAAGTTTTCTCTCAGATGCCTTCCGCAAGGGTTCATCTCCAGGATTTCAAACTCGTCTTCCAATGTTCCTCTCCCCTGGGTCACCACATGCGTTCAAGCTTTCCTCCATGCACTCTCTCCCACTGACTCAGCTGTCAATAGTACACCACTGCTTCCTATGCACATAGCAATGAGTTACAGACCTTTAGTTGTCTCTTTGAACCTTCTGACTTTTCTTTAAGCTTGAAGCCCTTCTCTGCTCCTCACTCTTAACTTCACTTAACAAGGCCTTTTCCAGGTTCCTGTCCTTCCTTTGATTAAAAGGTCTTCTTGGGACTTCCTCCTGTTCCAACCCCCTGGATTTGGGGGTTTTCTTCTTTAGCTTGGGGCTGGCTATCTGTCCCTTCTAGGTTGTTTCTGCTTGGCAGCTATCTTCAAAGTGAACTCAAAACTGTTGTTTCTTTATTTTTTGTGAGTGTGTGCGCGCATTGCGGGGTGTGGCATCCCTCTCTGGACCCCTGTTGCTATGCAATATCACAATGTTTTCTACTCATTTGCTTAACCTTCTCTTTAGGAGTCATAAAACTAATTAGAAATGCAGGCACCTTTTAAAGTGAAATTAAACTCAACTTGACCTTTTCTTAACACACAAATACAGAAATACAAATCAAACGTGAACTTTAAAGCTAAAACCTATTCCTAACACCCACAAATACAAATATAACTTATTTAAACTATCTCTATTTCCTAACAAAGGCACGAGAAGAACTCCCCTGTGCTTTTTCAAAATGTGCCATGGGGTCATTTCTAAGAACCTAGAACATAAGAAATAGGAACAGGAGTAGACCATTCGGCCCCTCAAGCCTGCTCCCCCATTCAATAAGATCATGGCTGATCTTCTTGTGTTTTGATTTCCACATTCCCATCTAACCCCGATAACCTTTGATTCCCTTGCCTAACAAGAATCTATCTGTCTCTGCCTTAAAAATATCCAATGACCCCACCTCCACCACCTTCTGAGGCAGAGAATTCCAAAGTTGCACAACCCTCAGAGAAAAAGTTTCTCCTAATCTCTGTCCTAAAAAGACGGCCCACAGTTTTAAAAGAGTGACCTGAGAGGGGAGATGTAGCCTCGGTTTTGTTTTATCTGTGAGATGGTGCCTCTGATAGCGTAGTACTAATTGTCAGCCTAGTTTTTGTTTTCAAGTCTCTTGTATGCGACTTGAACATACAGCCTCCTGACTCAGAGACAAAACTGCTCATATAGAAATATATAGTGCCTTTAATGCAGAAAATATCAAGGTTCGTTACAGTTAGAGTGAAAATTAAGTATTAGCAAGACAGAGGGATGACTGAAAAATGGTCAAAAAGATAGGTTTTTAAATTTAAGAAGACAGGAAAAGCAGGGCTGAGAGGTTTAGGCAGGAAGTTACAGGCAGTAGCTAGGGTCAAATTGGTTGATGACTCTTCCACTGGGTCAGCAAAGGAAAGGCAACAAAGAGGCCAGGATCAGTGGATTGTGGACTGTTTGGTACATAGGTCCAAGAGATCAGCAAGGTTGGGTTGAGTAAAAGGATATGGGAAGTGTAGTTTTAGATAAGTTAATGTTTCTGTAGAATGGATCTGGAGGCTGTTGAGTCAGGTGCTGGAGAAGTTGAAGCAACAGATATCAAAAGCTGTGGAACACATGTTTTAGCTATGGCCGGGTTAAGTAAAAGCAGAGATGGATTATGTTGCAAAGTTGAAAGGAAATGGTCCATAGAAGCGCAGTCCTATCGAAGCTCATGATGTGACAGTGAGAGCGGTTGCACAGAAGTCTGCAGCATAGGCAGTCTCATGGATTAGGAGAGGGGTAAAAATTTGAAAGACACAAAATCTAAATAAAATCAAGAAATAAAAACTCTCTTGAAACAAAACAAGCAGAGCCCTTGATGCTCAGATTCTGCAGCCTGGGAACATCTCCCTTGCTACTTCTGACTGCATTCTCAGAACTATGACTGTGGCTTGTTTTGTATTTAGCTCTGAGTCATTGTACTTGCAAAATATACAATCAGAAATTTCAACACAGAAGGAAATCCATTCAGCCCATTGTGTTTCAGCACAATTGCCAGTATTGCATTCTTTATTTTCATAGCCCTTGAGTGAAAAAAATTGTTAACTTTTTAAAATGTTTTCCATACTAATTCTAAATTTATTCTCCCTGGTTAACAATTCATTTACTAATGGAAATGCAATTTAATTATTTACCTTCTCAAATTCTGGCAAAACTTTGAAGACTTCTCTCAGATCCCATCTTAACCTTCTCTTCTCGTGAAGTTAGATCTAACTTCTCCCACGTTCTCACTGTAAATATTGCCTTTATCATTGGTTACTATACTAATACATATACATTACACCTTTTTGATGCTCCAAAACCTTTTCTAGAATGGGATCCCAAAACTGCACATAATACTACAATAAATGCCTTGTATATTCATCAGCATTTCCTTTGTATTCAATACTCTTGTATAGAAAATGTGGTAACCCTCTCTACCTTTTTTTTTTAGCTCTTTCTACCTGAAATCCTGCTTTTTAAGAATCTATATATCCGATCTCTGTTCTTTCACTCCACATTACTTGCAATGTTATGGCTGGGACTCTTGACATTAGGCAAGCTTAATTGTCAAAAGTAGGTAAAGTAGAATTTCAACTACACTGGCTAGCTCATTGAGTGAGAAGCAAATATAGTGAACTGTACTCCCAAACCTGTACTAGTAAAATGACCCCATGCTACTAAAAAGTAGCTACACTCAACTGATGTTTTCCACATAACATGGGTTCAATTAAAGAATTGCATGACGTTTAGTTGATAAAAACATTATTGGGGGTCATGTATTCTTGAATGGGCTTTTTAAAACAAGTATTACTAGTGCATCTGCTCTCTATATTTTGAGAAATAAAGGTGCAATGTTTATTGTGAATACATTTTTATAGGCAGAAGTGGATCTGCCGTGGCATTGCTCGTTAAGTATACACTTTATTAAGTTCATCAGCTCTTGAATGCTCCCTAAATCTTGATCTCCTGTCATACCCTCTCCATCTCTAATATTCTCTCTCCTTGTTCTTCAATAACTATTTCTCTTCTGCTTCCCTAATTTTTATATTGCCTTGCAACATCTTCAGAAAAGCCCAATAAATGGTTTAGATTAAAATTCTGATATGTTCCTCACTTAACTATTGTTTGTGTTTTACTCTCTTTGTCCCTATAGTTGTCACTGGAGTTTCCATGTAGGGCAATATCATGGCTAGAACAAAAAAATATTGGTGCTGAATTTTGCACAGGGCCTGGAATAGCAGATGTACAGATACTTGTGGCAGTGCCAAGAAGTTATGGTGAGAAAGTTAGCATGAAGAGACCTGCGGCAGCAGGTAAGAAGTCCTGGAATTAAAAGAAGTTAGAAAACCCAGAAGGTGGCACTGTGAAGTGGGTGGAAAGGCTCCAAAGATAGATTTTCAGGAAGAGGTGGTGGATAATGGTTGAGATTGTCTAGGGGTGGCAGCAAGGGAAAGCTGGAGGTGATGGGTTAGAATGAACTGTATAGCAGCTGCACAGGTTCTTTAGAGGAACATTATATGTTGTACAGAATTGGTGGCAGAGATTGGGCAGTAAGGTTAATTAGACATTTGTAGATTGTAGGGCAGAGGGAAATGTGCAAGACCAGCAGGGCTGGGGTAGGAAGTACAGAAGGAGAGGAAGGAAGCAAATAAAAGATAACAGAAAATCTGCACACAGCGCAGGGGCTAGAAAGGAAGCAAGGACATTTTGGAAATTTAAAAATGTTAAATCAGAATTGTTAAATAATTTATCTAAGTTGAGAAAGAAAAAAGAAATCACATGAAAAAAACAAAATGGGAGACAACCTAGGTGAGAAATACCATCGCGCTACCAGTGGTGGGAGATATGAAGCTACAGCATGATTGGCAGATAGGGTTTTTTATAATGGAAAACGTTCCTGCTCTAGGATTGCCAAAGCTTTACTCAAAAATTGTGACAAGTATTATGGGTTTGTGGGAAGAACTTGTATCATAAACAAGTAACTATTACATATTAATTTATATATAGTTTTGTCTTAGGTGTTATCTTCCAGTGGCTCTGAAATGGGAGCTGAAAAAAATTATACTGTAATGAGAATGAAACAAAAAAGTTATATTTATTTACTTCAACCAGAGATTGCATGGAGGTCTTCAAGAATATGAAGCATTATGACAGGCCAAACAGATTTTTCTATTGGTGTTAAGACAGTAATGAGAGGGCAAAATATTAGGATAATCACAAAAAAACTGAAAGGAGGCTAGGAATAGTTCTGCATCCAAAAGATGGACAAGAATCGACATCAAAGATTACTACACAAAATAAGAGCTCATGGTGTAGGGGATAACATATTAGCATGGGTAGAAGATTGGTGAGCTAACATGAAACAGAGAGTAGGGATAAATGGGTCATTTTCAGGTTGGCAAGATGTAATCAGTGGAGTACCACAAGGATCAGTGCTGGGGCCTGAACTACTTACAATCCACATCAACGACTTGGATGAAAGCACCAAACGTATGGTTGCGAAATTTACTGATGACACAAAAATAGGTACGAGCATTAGTTGCGAAGACGATATAAAGATTCGGTGAAGTGAATGGGAAAAAATTGGCAGATGGAGTATAAAGTGGGAAAATGTGGATTTGTTCAATCAGGAAGAATAGAAAAGCAGCATATTATTTAAATGGAGAGAAATTGCAGAACTCTACAATGCAGAGGGGTCTCTGCATTCCGGTACATGAATTGCAAAAAATTAGTATGCAGGTCCAGCAAGTGATTAGGAAGGCAAATTGGATGTTGTAGTTTATTGCAAGGGGAATGGAATATAAAAGTAGGGAAGTTTTGCTGCAGTGGCACAGGGCATTGGAAATACTGTGTAAAGTTTTGGTCTCCTCATTCAAGAAAAGACAGCATTGCAATAGAAACAGTGCAGAGAAGTATCACTCGACTGATTCCTTGGATGAAGGGGCTGTCTTATGACGAAAGGTTGAACAGGTTGGACCTGCTTCCTTTGGAGTTTAGAAGAATGAGAGGTGATCTTATTGAAACATATAAGATCCTGAGGGGATTTGACAGGGTGGATACTGAGATGGTGTTTCCCTTTAATGGAGAGACTAGAATCAGGGGACACAGTTTAAAAATAAGGGGTCTCCCATTTAAGATGGAGTTGAGGAGAATTATCTTCCCCAGAGAGCAGTGGAATTAGGATCATTGAATATATATAAGGCAGAGTTAGATTCTTGACTTACAAGGGAGTCAAGGGGCATTGGGGATAGACAGGAAAGTAGAGGCCACAATCAGATCAGCCATGATCCTTATCAAATGGCAGAGCAGGCTCGAGGTGCTGAATGGCCTACTCCTGCTCCTAATTTGTATGTTCGTATTATAGAATATAGTATTGATACCCTGAACTGCCACAGAATCTATTTTGTGCTTTCTGGACAATTCTAGGGACAATGAAAATAAGGCATAAAGGCTGAGGCTCTTAAAACTGCTTAGGAGGATCGAATGCACCCCTCGTATGTACTTCAGTTGCATTTAATTTCCGGACAGTGCAGGTTTGTTGTGAATATCACAGTGTTCCTCATTAAATAACAATAATCTGGAGTCATTACGGAGAAGGAGAAACACTGCATATTGATTACCATTAACATAGCTTCAAATCATTGAAGCTAAACATGGATTTCTGTTGATCTCATTCAAAGTGATTCCCTGCAGCATGAATATTTTAAAGTTTGCTCTTGGCACAAGTAATTGTCTTTACTTTGTCAAGGACTAGATAATTTATATAAAAACAAATGCAACAATTAAAAAATATTTCCATTGCAGATTTCTTTCAGAGAATTTAAACTTCATTATGGATTATCAATATGTTAATGCCCACAAATTCAATTGGTTAAAGGAAGCCCAGTGGATCAGTATCTCAACGTATTGCTTCAAGCAATGGTAGCCTACAGGATATTGAACAAAACAGGTTACTCTTTCAGCCAGATTGACTGGAGGTGGGACCAAGCACTGATTGAAAGGGAAGAAAAATTGTAGGGCAATTCATTAACTGCCTCCTATGATGTGCATAAAGAGCTACACAAGGTCCATGCCTGTGCTGGGTTCGCAAACCTTGTTCAAGACTACAGATGAGTTTGGTCTAAACCTCAGAACCCATGACAAAATGTTAGCTCTTGATTGTCATGTGGACGTAATTGTTGGAAAGTCTCACATGTGAATTTGAGACGAGAACAGGACATGGGTTGGCTGTGATGCCCTCCAGTTGAATGGCATACTGAAACTCAGTGGCCATGATAACAAATGAAGAATGCCACCTTGGTTAAAATATCTGTGGAACTGTGGAATTGTTCACTTGTGAGAAACAGTGTTTTCAAAAGAGGGGAATAAAATTGGCTTGCAAAGAAAAAAAGCTGTACAAGTTACATGCCTCCCAGCAAGGTGCCTGTCCAACCATTTAGTGGGTAATGGTACACTATTATAAGAACAAATTAGTTTCTACAGACTGCATTCAAAATAACCATAAAACTCTGTCATGTTAATATAATACTCTTTGATGATAGTGCGAGGGCATCTGCAACAGTAGTTCATGGTAGATCACATTTTTAAACTATGAAAAGCATGCCTATCTACATGCAAAGAAACAAAAACAAAAATACCTGGAAAAACTCAGCAGGTCTGGCAGCATCTGCAGAGAGGAACACAGTTAACATTTCGAGTCCGAAACTCGAAACGTTAACTGTGTTCCTCTCCGCAGATGCTGCCAGACCTGCTGAGTTTTTCCAGGTATTTTTGTTTTTGTTTTGGATTTCTAGCAACCGCAGTTTTTTGTTTTTACATGCAAAGAAATGTAGCTATCAATCGTAACTTGTGCACTACTATTCAAATAAGTTTAGTATTTAGCATGTCAATAGCACATGTATTCCTAATTAAACAGAACCATTTAAAAAATTTATGTACAAACATTTCAACCTGTCAATCACAGTTTCATTGCACTGTAGATAGGGGAAATCAATGTCTGCATTAAATAACTAAATACACAAGTCACATATTCATTGGTAACCTTTGTTTATCGACTATTTAAAGTGAACTTTACCTTTTTATTTGAAGTATCATTTGCCTGTTATTGCATGTTTAATGCAAGTTGATTCGGGTTTGTGTTGAAGCAAAATATTGCAGTGAAATCTTGTTGGTAATGTTTTCTTTGAGAAAATTAGGTAATTTTGGTTTACAGTTCCGCTAAGGGGATCTTAACAAGTCTCACATCTACTCAGGTTAGATTCCCGAAGAATTATGGCCTGTGCGCCAGTTTATCATTTATCTGATAAAACTATTTTAGGTAATCCCTCCATGGTTTCTCCTTTCCCTATCTCTGTAATCTCCTCTAGCCCCACAACCCTCAGAGGTATCTGCGTTCCTCTAATTCTGGCGTGTTGAACATCCCCAATTTTAATTGGGCCACCATTTGTAGCTGCGTTTTCAGTTGCCTGGGGCCTAAGCTCTGGGGATATGCCCCATACAACTCTCTGCCTCTCTTTCCACCTTAAAGACACTCCTTAAAACCTTCCTCTTTGACCAAGCTTTTGATCATCTGACTAGTATCTCAGTGTCATGTTTTGTTTTATCATGCTCCTGTAAAGCACCTTGGGGGATGTTTTATTATGTTAAAGCTGTTATATAAATAAGTTGTCGTTGTTTTGCCTTGACTTTAAGCATGAATGCTACCTACAAATCAGTAGCTAGATAGATCCTATGCTTGTATTTATGGGACATCACAAACCCAAAGCCTATACAGTAGGCAATACCTGATGGCCTGTTTGGAGTACTACTGGCTGTTCTTTTTGCCGGTCTAGTGATTGTGTGTTAATCTGATATACCCATTAAACATGAATTGAAGCATTTTGCTTGCTCCTCGGATAAAAGTCCACAGAATAGAAATACTCATATTGCCTGTGGCATGCTTGGAGTCGGAACATATATCAGTATGTGACAGATCACAGGCCTTGAAATACAAAGCAAATCACTGAAGAACAATTTTACAATTATAACTTAATATAAAATCTCCTAGCTTCAAATACCTTCAGGACTATTTCAGATGCAGTTTTAGCATACAAAAATAAGGCTGCCAATTGAATTGATCTTAAAGGGAGAACTTCTTTACCAAGGCGTACAATTCCTTTATACAAAAAAATTCAGGGAGAGATGCTCAATTCTTGCAGTGTTACTGTGCCAAGGTATTATAGGGAGTTTTGTTAGAAAATGCTTCATTAAAATTGAAGCCCAATACAGATGAATGGATCAGGTTCAAAAGAGCTGTCTAATACTGCGCTCGTGATGCCTAATGTACAGATCCTCATGGTGGTAGCAATGCAAGCATAAACTTTCCAGATTTCCTCAGGTCAGTGTCCAGAAAGATTTTTCTAAATTAATCAGCTCTTCCACTGCTGGCATTGCCATTTGCTCTGCAAGGCCTGTGTGGCAGCAGCTGGTGTCATTAACCGCAATATAAAAACAATTTCATTTTTAAATAGAAGCAGAATGTAGCTTCTCTGTAAATATAGCTAATACATTTTTTAAAAACATAGCAAGCTTTAAGGGGAAGGAGGAAGTAATCAAAAAAAAAACATGGTTCTGCTAAAAATTACAAATAGCTCCTAATAATGTGTTTCATAGCACTGCTGCCATGGGACTGGAAGCTGAGACTCCAACCCACAACCATTTGGAAAATAAGTATCATTCCTCAGCTATAACAATAACTTAGTAATTGTTCCCATCCGAATAGTTATATGTTTAAAATCGTTAGCATATTAAGCCTTGTGACAAAAAAACTTATTGCCAATTTTAGTCTGCATAAAACAAAAATATTAAGAAAACAAGGTGGTTGCACACCTGCCACCTTTGATCTGTGCATGGTGAGTTAGTCCCAAAGCGTAATCTAGTTTGATCCTCAACTCCACATGGCACCAAATATTACATTAAATAAAATGCACTCATTAACATATTTGCATCTGATTTTAAATCAGGCTGGAATACCGCGAACGAGTTGGAATTGAAGATCCACTACTCAACAAAACATTTTTTTAAAACCCTTAAAAATAATTTAAATTAAAGAAAAGATAAGCAGTACTGAATTTGAACAACGCAGATCTCACTCTGAAGAATGTGCCTCAGCCTGACAACAGATGAGTAATTAAACAGCATTTATTGTTGAACCAACGAGTGGGTCCGAATTTTATTCTATTTGTTTTCAGTATGTGGGCAACAGACAAGTCTGCATTTATTACCTATCCCTAGTTCTCCCAGTGTGGTAGTGGTGGCTCTTCTCCTGGATCCATTATAGTCTGGTGGTAATGGGACTCTCACAATAGTGTTAGGTTGGGAAGTCCAAAAAATTGAGCCAGAGATTATGAAGGAGCATAGGTCATCCAAATGAGGATGATTTGTGACTTGCCGTGGAATTTAGAGATGATGCGTGTTCCTAAAACATTGCTGCTCTTGTCCTTCTTGCTGGTCCAGGTTACAGAGGAGGGCAGTACTATCAAAGTAGCCTTTGTGCCAAAGTGCCGGAGTTGCTGCAGCGCATCCTGGAAATTGTGCGTTCAGCAACGTTAGTGATGGAGGGGGTGGGGTATTGATCATGGTGGAAGGAACAAATCAAGTGAGCTGCTCCGTCCTGAATGCTGTTGAGCTTCTTTGGTACTGTTATAACTGCACCCATCCAGATGAATGGTGAGTATTCAAAAGCACTCCTAGCTACAGCCTTGCAGATGATTGTGAGATATTGAGGGGTCAAGAGGTGAGCCACTCTTTGCGGGGTAACCATCCTCCTCCTGCCTTTGTAGTCACTGTGTTATTGTTGATAGAGCAACACTTGTCATCAATGGTGACCCCTAAGATGTTGGTCAGTAATAGCCACTGAAGGACATGGCTGAGTTACACTTCCTCAAATTGGTCATTACCTGGCAACTATATGGCACGAATGTTACCTGCTACTCGTCAGACCAAACTATCTAGGTTCTTCTGTAGCTTGACATGGACTTCTTCTTATCAAAAATTAAAGATAAAGAATTGTCAGTAAATATTCCAACTCCTGATTTTATGACATTGTTGAACCAGCTAAAAGATTGGGTCTACAACACTTCCCAGCCAAATACATCACAGATATGTCCTAGGGTTATGATAACCAGGACCATTTTCTTTTGCTCTCACTACTAGAGGACAGCTGTTCTGACCAAGGATGGATCAAGGTTGTGCGGCACTTGGAGCTGAGTGTTTCTGGTGGGACCCGAGCTGTGCATCAAAGAGCAGGTTATTGGTAGGTTGGTTATGTTTAATGGCACTACTGATTATTCCTTCCATCACTTTACTGATGACTCAGAGAAGGATGATAGGTTAGTAATTGGTGAGGTTAGATGAGTCATTTTTTGTGGATAGGTTATACCTGGACAATCTTCCATATTATCACTGTCAGTGTCATGGCTTTACAGAAACAGGTTGGCTAATTCTGTCTTTACCAAAGTTGGATTTTGGCAATGGTTACAGCACAGAAAAAGGCCATCCAGCCTGGCGTGTACATGCTGACTCTCTAAGAGTAACTCACCTTGTTTCACTCCCCTGCCCTTTCCCCATAGTCCAGCAAGATTCCCTTTTGAAAGCCATGATTGACTCTGCCTCCACCACACTTCCAGGCAGTGCATTCAAGATCATTACCACAAGCTACACAATAAAGCTTTTCCTCATGTCGCTTTAAGTTCTTTTGCTACTTGTCATCAGTATCCCCTGGTTCTTCACCCTTCCGCCAATAGAAACTGCTTCTTCCCATCTATTCTGTGCAGACTCCTCATTCTTCCGATGAAAATGTATCATTTCATACTTCTCTGTCTTACGTTTCATTTGTCACGATCACCCATTTCATTGGCCTGTCTATGTTCTCTTGAAGTCTATCATTATCCTCCCCATAATGCACATTATTTCCAAGTTTTGTAGCACCTGCAAATTGTGCCCTGCACACCCAAAGTCTAGGCCATTACTAATATAGTACCGATGCCTGGGGATCTCTACTATATATCTACCTCCAGTCCAAGAAACAACCGTTCATCATTACTTTCAACGCCCTTTTCTCCTGTTGTATAAATTGTTGTGATTGTTTCAAATTTGGATTTCTGTGTTTGTCCTAATGTGTACAAGATGAAAAGCTTCGGCAACATGTCACTCTTTTCAGCAATACTCTGTTTCCTGTCACGCAGCCAAATCTGCGCTGCCACCATCCTTGTTATTCCACATTTAACTTTGCTGAAAAGCCAGTTACGTGGCACTTTATCAAATGCCTTTCAGAAGTCCACAAACACTGTTGAGTTTTGGTTTCGAGCTCTCTTCCCATTTCTCCTGCAAGCATTGCCTCATTCTATAGTATTCTTGAAAAGTATGACGTATTCTCTGGTATCTCACCAATGTAGAACGTGGAAGCCTAGATGGTGAGTTTCAACAGGCTATTGAACAATGATGCCAATCATATCCTCATCTGATATACATACACAGGAAGATTACAACAAAGAATGCTAGGTAATGACTAGCAACAGCTGATAATTTTTCACCCTCCCAAGTTCAGAAGTCCCAAAGGCCAACTACTATATTATCATTGTTCTGGATCAACTTAATCTGGGCATCACCCTCAAAGCTTTACTAGTTGAAGTGACTTTTCAACATTGAGAGGTATACTTATATCCTGAGGGTGCAATGATCTTCACCATCAAACATTTTGATCAAGGTTTCAAAATTTCAACATTAAAATTAAATATTAGAAAAGAATAACATAAGTGGTGAATATGATGATTTCAGTTTGCCACATTCTCCAATTCTAACTAAAGCATTCAACATTAGTGAAAAAAAGCTGAAAAGGTCTTTATGCATTCAAGGTATTAAATGTGAAAAGCCAAATTCAGATTGGTTCAGTATTACGTTTAAAATGGTAAACATACCAGGTTTCATTTTTCTTATGCATTAGTACCAGATAAGTAAGTAATTGATAAGTTTTTTTAAACATGCAGATTTTCAAGATGCCAATTCTTGTCTTCCTTCAAGGAAACCATTGTCCGTTGAGTAAGATGTTGAGTAAACAGATCTTCAGTTCTGTTGATGAGACTTACTGTGACAGCAAAGGACAATATTTTTCACTTTTACACTAGAAATCCTGCTTAGTACATTGTCGTGCAGTATGACTGCCACAGGATATCTGAAGCTTTGGGTTGCATATCTAAAATGTAACCAAGCCGCTCTCTTGAAGAGTTTTAGTAACAGTAACAGCCTCTCAAGACACTTGCTGTCCACTACCTACATTGCACAAATCTTGCAGGGGATCAGAGTGACACACATCTTTAAAAAAGCATGAAGTGTTTACTGCACACAATTCTCACGCTTTACATGCACAAAGAATTTTCTAGCTGTACTTGCTGTCAAAACTGTCAAGCCAGCTCCTGCTTTTATCTGCCAGATCCAGTTTGTAACTGACATTTTTAATAAATACTTTTAGATGCCAAACACATTTGCTGGAAGTCTTTTACAGCTATTTGCTTCACAATGGACAATGAAAGCATTAATAACCAATATATTATGCTCACTTGGAATCCCATCAAAAATGTTTCACATCTGAAAGGAAAGGTAGCGTTTTTAATTTGAAAGCTAAATGAACTGTCCAATTGGATTTTGTTAGGTTGATACATTTTCATGACTGCTTCTGGTTAAGAAGCATATTTCACAGCCAAGTAAGCGAACACTCAAATCCGCAGCATGAGATTTGCATAAATTCACCTTGCTTTAACGAAGCTCTCATTTAACCTGCCATGTTTGACCACTCGAACATTAATCTGCCTTGCACATCTGATGGTAAAATGGCAAACTGTAGGCCGTTATTAAATAAATCTGTAATTAGAAGTGAAATAACTGTCAGCCATTCTGTTTGACTGCTTAAACTGTCAGTTAATGATAGCATGTGTGAATAAATGTGAATCTAACACTGTTCTGTGTGGTCAAGCTGCACAACAGAGAACATTCAACAGCCTGCAGCATGCATCTATGTGGAATAATGAGTACCTGTGATCAAGCTATGCTTCCCTGATGGTTTCGTACCACAGATGCAGGTCAAATCACATTTATTCACACATCGTAATTGCAGTCCACCGCCTTCTTGGAAAGTTGCTGGTGGTCATCCCAGCCCTACAGTTCTAACTATGAACCAAGTGCTTCTATATCCACATTTTCCCAAGTTATGATGATATAGGTGACACCAATTCTCAAGTCATCACTATTGTATTGGTGGTCTTGCCTATGGAGATCTGCCCTCGAAAGCTTCAGTAAAATCATTTGTCACGGAGTGCTTCCATACAATGTGTCACTATATGGCAATCTACTAAATCATGTTTAGTTATTTCACCACAGAAAATTAGCATGCAGGTTTACCAAGCAATTAGAAAGGCAAATAGTCCATTAGCCTTTATTCCAAGGAGATTGGAATATAAGAGTATGGGAGTCTTACTGGTGTTGGACAGGCCTTTGGTGAGTCCATACCTGGAGTACTGTGAAATGTTTTGGTCTCCTTACTTAAGAAAGGGTATAATTGCCTTAGAGGTGATGCAACCAAAGTTTACTAGATCGATTTCTGGGATGATGGGGCTGTCCTATGAGAAGAGATCAGCAGAATGGGCCTATATTCTCTGGAATTTAGAAGAATGAGAGGCAATCTCATTGAAATGTAAAAAATTCCTAAGGAGCTTGACAGGGTAGATGCTGTTTCCCCTAGCTGGAGAGTCTAGAACTAGTGAGTTTTAAAAGTATTCAAAGTTTTAGAATAACTGGTTGGCTAGTTAGGACTGAGAGGAGGAGAAATTTCTTCACTCCTAGGGTTGTGAATCTATGGAATTCTCTACCCCAGAAACATCTGGATGCTCAATCAGTCAATATATTCAAAGCTGAAATCGATAGCTTTTTAGACACAAAGGAAATCAAGGGATTTGGGGATAGGGCAGGAAAGCAAAGTTGATGTAGAAGATCAGCCATGATCTTACTGAATGGTGGAGCAGGCTTGAGGAGCCAATGGGCCTACTCCCGGTTCCTATTTCTTACGCTCTCATGTAGTTTCCTCTTAAGTGCTGTACTAGAGATTCAGTCATCTTTCTGTTTCCTCCCCGGCTTCATTTCATTCAGGTTTCCTGGGGCTTTATCTTTTCTTTCTGTATATTTCCTTCATAGTAATAATCTCCTCCACTGTCCTTCCAACTCTATCCATGCTTTTACTGATGATTCCAAATCACATTTAGCAACTTCACATTGGTCACAACTTTCAGCCACAATGGTGGAATCATTACATCCTTATCAACCCCATACTGTCAATGGGGCAATGTAAATACTGTTTCTTTAATTTTTGTTTTGAAAGTAGTGTAGCCTTATGTCTCTTGTAAATCCAAACAACAACTACCACCTCTTACCTTTGATAGCTTCACCCGTAATTCTTCATCTGTTAATATCTTTGTAGTAATTATCTCCTCTGACCACAAGCAGAACACTTATCCCTCTCCATTTTCAAACTCCAAGAAGGTCCAATGGGCCTTTTTGCCTTGAACAACTTTTAATCTTCTACAAAACATCAAGCTTGCGCATATCTGGGGAAACTCTTTCACAGCCTCTCATACTACTGGACACGCAAGAAGAAATTCTTATCTGATAATATGATACCACCCTCATGTCTAGTAACAACAGCTTTTCATTGTAATTCATTTTTCTCCAAACTATTGATCTGCTACAGTACGTAGGCCCTTCTCTGAATAATCTTTCCTCAATCTTCCAAGTTGCAAAGATGTCATCCTACAAGTCTTCCTCATATTCACATTCTGTGTTCAAATAGCAATTGTTGACTCAACTCAATCTTTCCCATGATCTCAAAATTGTGGAACTCCATACCTCCCTCAATCTATCCTCCCCTCAAAAATTGGGGAGATTTTAATACTCAAGATTGGCATCACCTCATCATACTTCCTACTTTCTGCCTCTTATACTAATTTCAAACTTGGTAGTGGGCTTCACTGCGTTGTCTTGTGACGCAGTGGTAGCGTCCATATCTCCAAGCCACAACTTTGGGTTTGAGTCCCACTCTAGGACTTGATGGCCACGGAAAGTGAGTTCATAATGTGGCCAAACAGGTTGATTATCAACCTACAAATCCTTCCAATACACCTTAGGTTCCTAAACCAAATGTCACATAGACCAGATGAGCCTAGGTTTGACTCCCTATTAGGGTAAGCTAATTGACCTCAGCTTTGACGGCATTAGTTCAGCTGAGCAAGGTCCTAAATTGTAATTACAAGTAAGTTAAAAAAAAACAGCAGTGGCTACGTACTATTGTAGCATGTGATAGATTGTGAATATCAAGCATTTCAGCCCACAAATGCAAGGGCATATCAAAGGACTGACTGCAAACTGCTGAGGCTTAGAATGTACCCTAGCCTACAAAATCAGAACATTATTTTGCTCACAAAGAGCATACAGAAGTAGACCTTTCATGCATTTTATTATTTAATAACAGTAGATCATCTATATATTTCCAAGAAATTTATAACAAGCATGCTGACCGAAGGAAGATTCCAGACGACATACTTGCAGTTGACCAACTCTTCCTATCAATTCCCAGGAATAATATAGCTAAGCTTATTTATTTCGACAAATCTTACCTCTTTAGTGTGAGATGATGTTGAAAGAACTTTTGACATCTTGTTCTGTTGTGGACTTCGGTAGTGAATTCGGCATATTGACTGTTCCTGAAGATTGCGGTAGTTTTCCCGCTGTGAGGTAAGTGGAAACGTGATTTCAAGTGTGTCCTGGGTGTCCTTCGATGTAAATGTGCATTTTAGGAGATGTGGTGCTTGCTCTTTTTTAAAAAAATGTGTGGAATACATAACCTGATAAAGATGAATGAAAGTAGTGATGTTTTGTCTGAAAAGATGTAGAATCTGAGTGTAGAAATGAAGGCTAGATGTGCATTTGTGTGCACACCAAAATGTTTACAATCAGTTTGTGCAGCATTTGTGTAAGGGCATCCTATTGCATATACCAACCAAAATCCATCAAAACCAACAGGAATAAATTGGTCTTGTCTAGACCTAACTGGCATTCTGATGAGGACAAGTAATGTGGTAGTGTATGATCAAATTACTCAGCATGTTGTGTGATATGTTTCAATAGAATATTACCAGAAATGATATAGAATGGAAGCAAGTTACTGCATACACTATCCTTCCATTCTTATACTCAAAATGAACTGGTGAACACGGCCAATGGTCACAGCAACATTGTCTTAAGTAATCATTTCTAGCCTTCTTGTAGCATTTGAACATCATTTATAGGCTATTTAACAAGTGAAATGCCTATACCCTGGAACGAATTAACGGCTACCACTCAGCACCCTTAAATAAATCTGTTGGGGATCTCCCTTCATTTCTGTACACAACTTAGTTCCTTGTAGTAGAACATGGAATGCTTTAAAGCATTTTTAAAAAGGGGGTATTTACAGGCAATAGCCATCATGGAATAGTGCCAACATCGTACCTGCGCACAGCGTAACTCTGTATGTCACATAGCGTTTATATGCAGGTTAGGTATGAAATAAAGGATGGTGTATACCAGTGCTGTCAAAAAGAGGAGAAATTTGCATAGACTCCATCATAACAGGCATTACTAGCCTGACTTAGCATGTTCATTATTCAATGAATCTGGTATTCACACTAACACTTTGCAGACAGGTCTTTAGATAGCTAGCTACTTCCCTTCGAAAGGAAAATCCTGTTCAAATACTGCACCAGTTAAATTCCCGACAGCTCCCGTGTATGTCTTAAAAGTAGAATGAAGCACTGAATGCCACTTTGTGAAAACATATCCTCATCTCCATTCTCAACTTCCAAATCCCTCCGCAAAACAATTCCAATGAATTGTCATTGCCACTGAACGCCAAGTGCAGATCCTTTCTTTTGAAATGTGTACTTACATCACTAAGCTTGTCTCTAGAGCTGCTCTTCTCTGGACTGTTGGCTTCTCTGACACTCTCATCCTCACTGTTCCTGCCATTTTGGTTGGAAGAGACCTTCATCTGCATGACAAGGGAGAAAGAGAAATGCTTGAGTTATGACAAAGCTTCACTGTAGGGTGGTGAATGAACAACTTCTGCTGTAGGATCAATGTCTTAAATTTACTGATGAAAGGTTGCACTCCAAAAACAACATGGAAACTTGTGACTGCTGATCCTTTTCTAGCAACACAACATAAATACAATCATCTTCTTGTGTAGGACTGAAAATTTGAAATCTAAATGTTGAAATAATAAAAGGAATAGTGGAAAGAAGAAACAAAATTGCATTTATATAGCATCTCATTACATCCTCAGGATGTCTCAAAACAGTGCACATCAATGAATTATTTTAGGAACCAGTCTTGAAGTGGAATTGGACCTAAAATATTCCGATTCTAAAGGTGAACGTTACACTAACTGAGCCAAACAGCCAAAAGGTTTCCATTAATTGGCACTCCAAATAAAGAGATATATGATGAGATTGATATTAATTTAAGAAATAAGAACATTTTGTGATCATTATGCACAGCCTGTTAAAGTTTTGTTGGATTTGTGAACATCTTTCTCCATATGGTGGGTTCCCAAACTCAGCCATGCCATTGTGCAGAGCTGTCATGTGAAGGGAGGCAGGAAGACAAATCAGAAACAGAGTTATTAAATAGGCTGCATGGCAGCATCAACCGAAAATGTGGTGACTCAGGGATTGGAGGGAAGGAAAGAACATCGTGTTAAATCATAATTTTATATCCTGATATTTCACATTACTTTGAACTGCACTGTTAATAGTACAAATGCATCAGCCAATTTGCAACAGCAAGAACCAACTAGCAACAGTTGTACAAAGGACCAGATATTCTGTTTTTGGTGGTGTTGGTTGAGGGAGGAATGTGGGTCAGGACACAGAGTTCCCTTTTACTTCTAATGAAACAGGAAACAGAACTCAACCGAAGCTTGGCACCTGTCCAAGTGCAGCTCTCCCTCAATACGATCCCGAAGTGTTAGCCTAGATTATGTCAAATCACGAAGTGAAAATTAAACTCACAACATCCTCACTCAGAGGGCAACAGGGCTACCAACTAAGAACAAAGGAAAAATGTAGCAACCACAATAAAAAGGTGTGCTGCCTCCATTTCTGATTAAGTACTCACTTGTGGTGTAATGTGACTGACAGTAAACATAAGCTGGGAATTTCCTTACAGCCACTCCAGTTCTGCTGCTGGAACTCTGGCGAAAACCCCATTTACTTCCTTAAAAAAAAGCTTTCAACAAACTCTAGCAAAGTTACGCCAGTGGGAAGAAGTCTGAGGAAAGCCCTAGCCAGAATTTTGCTGTTGACAAATAAAGGAGGCTTGGGTAAGAACCACTTGATTTTTTAATGAAACTAGAGCAGTATGGTTGGGAGCTTCTTGGGTGTGCAGAATGGCAGGTGAGAACCTCAACGATGAGACAGATTAAATATTCAATTTACTGAGTAATTTGGCATCCTGCATTCACTCTTTCTCAAAGGATCAAATGAAGTTATGAATTAGATGATCTCAGCTCAACACACCTTCCATTTAATCATGCCTTTCCCCCTTCTTATCTGATATTTCTAATTCTGTTCCTGCTTGCTGAAGGTTTGAACCTGCATGGACTTCTCTCCAATACCCTACTATAAATTAGCCTCTGTGTAAGACATGTCATTCCCCCTTGAGTTAAACAACCCTATTTCTCTTGGGTCTCGAGTACGCCTTAGTATATTTTCATGACTACCCACAAGCATTCTTCATTAAGGTGTGACCCTGATTCTACTTCATGACACGCTTTACATGTGAATCAGAGACACTGTGAAACTAACCCCCAAGTCAGGTGTCATATACACTGACATCTGGAAGCTATACTCTACACCAGAGTTTGACTATCACAAATTTGAAAGCCAATCTGATCTCAGATGCAAGATAAAAGCAGGACATTGATGTCACCTTGGAAGTGGCTGAAAGACAGTCACAGAACGGTCCAACTATTCACCCAAAATCGGAAATCCCTCCGCAGAATTGCAATCCAACATATGGCCAGGTTGCCAATCCAAGACGTTCGTTCACCTCTGAGCAGCACAGCAACAGTTGAGTGACAGTAGCCTTCTGACCTTTTCACTGCTAGGCAGGGACATGGGCATGGGCTGAGATGGTGCATTTTAATTTGATGCTGTTTTAAGTTCAGAAGAAAACTGTGCTTTTGATGTCTTGGAAGCAGAGACATGATTTGCAGGCTCTGCTTTTGACATCAAAGCTCGTACATAATATGTGCAGGGAAATGCAAAAGCACAGGTAGAAATAAATACTGTTCCATTTTACCAATCGTCAAAAATGATACGTCATAGAAGCTTGCACCCAACTTTGCTGTAGCTGAAGGACCCAAGTTAACTCCACAATCTAGTAAATCACAAATAATATATTTTTTTAAAAATTGGATTATAAGGAGATCAAGACCACAACGCAATATTTGCAGTTGAGAGAGGAGACATACGATAAGCTGATGTTACTGCCTTTAATGCCTGCCCCCAACCCCCCACCCCCAGTCTCTTCATTTATCCTATAAATAGCAGCCACCTGGCCACAATTATATCAAAAAGGTTTCCTCCATAAACAAACAGCATATGCACCATTCAAACCCCCAGGAGCTACATACTTAACATTCATTAAATCAACATGCTTTGAATGACTTGGGGAATGTCAGCAATTAACTCCACTGCAATGAACAAGCAGGAGGCGAGAGCGAGGAAGAGGAAGAAAAAAAAATCTGTCCAAGTAACACCGACTGTGAGAAGCTGATCAAGAATGCAAATTAGAATGAATGCCGTTGCAATTAACCTATTACAGTAAGTATCAATTATTAAACATGCTTGTTCCTCTGGCTCACACTGCTCTGAATTAAGAGGGTCATCAGCTGATTTGACAGATCGTGTTCCTTTACACCTGCTGGCTGCCAGCAGGAGTCCGCACACCCACTGGCAAGGCAAGCCAACCTGTCTTAATCATTTGTAATTATCCTAACGAGCTCTAGTCATAATTCTGGTAGGAGGAGTTGCTGATCAGCTAAACAAATTAAATGGTCTAACCTACAATCCCGTTGTTTGTCCCCATCACAGAGACAGAATTATTCCACACCTGGACCTTGATTCTCTGAAACATTCAGTACAGACAAGAGGCAGGAGGCAGGAGGGAGTGATATCTCCTGGTAATGTTAACCTGCCCTCTACAGCTGCAACCCACATATAGAAGCATCAGTCACATTATTTTGATTGCAAACAAAATGATATTCATTAGTAAATAGCTCAACACAGTCATTGCGGCACACAGACAGCAGCAGATTTTCTATTCACAGAATAAGATGGAACTAGGAGGCAACATATATTTATATACAGCTCTTATTAAAGTTACAAGTGACATCCTATGTGACTGTGAGAAAGGTATACTGTCCCTCCTCATTCTACTTGACCTGCTTGCAGCCTTTAACACGATTGTTTACACTATTCTCCACCAACACCACCCCACCGTCTTTCAGTTGCATTCACCTGGTTCCATTCTTATCTATCTAAGCATAGGCAGAGAATAATCCACAGTGGCTTCTCTTCCAGCTCCTGCAGTGGCGCTCCCCAAGGATCCACCCTTAGCGCCCCATTTCTTATGTAAATACTACTCCTCAGTCAAAAACACATGTACATTGATGACACTAAGATAAAAGCAAAATACTGCGGATGCTGGAAATCTGAAACAAAAACAGAAAATGCTGGAGAAACTCAGCAACATCTGTGGAAAGAGAAACCGAGTTAACGTTTCGAGTCTGTATGAGCTCTGAAGAGGAGTCATACGGACTCAAAACGTTAACAGTTGTTTTTTTTTCTCCCCACAGATGCTATTAGGCCTGCTGAGTTTTTCCAGCATTTTCTGTTTTTGTTACCCTGCTTCAGCTCACCAGCCTCTCTCCACCCTTTATATTTTCTCTAAATTGTCAGATTGCTTGTCCAACAAACATACGGGCAAAAATTCCCTCCAATTAAATATCAGGAAGACCGAAGCAATTGTCTTCAGTCCCCATGACAAAATCCACTCCCTAGTCACCAACTCCATTCTCCTCTCTGGCAATTGTCTGAGGCTGAACCAGACTGTTGCAAACTTGACGTTATGTTCGATCCCGAGATTAGCTTCCAACCACATATCTGCGCTAAGGCTGCCCATTTCCACCTTCGTATCATCACTGACTTTGCCCCTGCTCATCTACTGCTGAAACAATCATCCATGCCTTTGTTACCTCTATACTTAGCCATTCCAATGCATTCCTGGCTGGCCTTCCACATTCTATCTTTGGAAACTTGAGGTCATCAAAAAACTCTGTCCAAGTCCCGTTCACTGATCACCCACTGTGCTCGCTGACCTACGTTGGCTTCAGGTTAAGAAAAATCATGATTTTAAAATTGTTATCCTTGTTTTCAAATCCCTCGATGCCTCTCCCCTCCCCTTCTCTGTAATCTCCTCCAGTCCCCCAACCCAAGACATCTGCGTTTCTTTAATTCCATGACCATCCCCAATTTTAAACAGCTCCATCATTGGCGGCCGTGCCTTTAGGCGCCCAGGCCTTCAGCTCTGAAATTCCCTCTCTATATCTCCCTGCCTCGCTTTCCCCCTTTAAGGCACTCCTCAGAATCTACCTCCTTGACCAAGTTTTTGGTCATCTGCCCTAATATCACATTGTCAAATTTTGTTTTAAAAATGCCCCAAGGCACTTCACAAGGGCATTATATTACATTGAAGATACTATATAAATACAAAGTTGTTCTTATAAAATTGCCTCACAATTTGGCGACCACTAGAACACATACAACATTGGAAAATAATACTTGGGCGGTAGACATTCCAATAATGCTTTATAAATAACTAATAGTTAACTGCATACAAAGGATGAGATTTTAGATATTATTTAAATTTTTACATTGCTTTAGGAGTAATGAATTTGATATGCACTCAGCTAGTCCAGCAAGGTCATTACAAAAGGAGAAAAACAAAAAGAAAAGGAAAAATTTCAAGTTCAAGGCAAGTCACTTTGCGAAATTATATATCCCCTCCCTCCATCAGTTCTGGACCTTCCTGTACTGAACACCAAATACAGCTTTAAATGGGGTTGGGAGGGCAGAGGGAATTGTATAAATGGCCTATTCCCAGCTCTGTGTCAATAATTTAAAGCATTTATTTGTTTCCTACCATTAGCCACATTGAAATCTCAGACACTGAGGATCCCATGATGCCCTGCTCTTTTATGGGCTTAATGCACACCATGGATGAAGAAATCAAGCAGGAACACAGGTATCAAAATAAAAATGGAGTTTTTAAAAAAACTGTGACTCATGATAAAAATTCAAGAGACGAAAACCCCATGGGAGTTGCTTTAAAGTAAAGAAACTAGCTAGCTATCTGATGCTGATCACCATGATTTTTTCTTATATTTCAGGCCTACAAAGTCAACGAGAGAAGACGGCAGTTATCTGTCATGTTCTCTTGTAATCATCTCTTCACTGCTTCACATCTCTCACCACTGTCAAGGGCCCCTGATATAAGTGGCTTCATCTGAAAAGCTCAGAGTTTAATCTCCAAATCATGCCGGTCCCTCTGCCACATCCTCCTGCCTCAGCTCATAATGGACCTGCACACTTACTTCATTTATTTTTCTTCCAGTGTCATAAAACACATTTCTATGCTTTGCTTTCAAAGCATACGCACATTCCCCCTCATTATTAATAAATACACTTTCATTTATCAAACGCTCCATTTGAGTGCCACATGGGCCTGGGGCAAAAGGAGACAAATTCTTCCTCTAAGTTGTTATGAAAGGTGTCGCACTGAGCGACCCTAACCCCCATTAACCCAGCTTCTAGTCTGCTTCTACTGGGAACAATGAGGCTCCTCAGCAGCTAAACTAGTAGTGATCTTGTGCCATCTCAATATATTTGTTCATTATCTTCTGCACACACAGAAGCATTTTAAAATGTACTTGGGGCAAGGGCCAAATTGAATCATCTGCCTTAATTTTCCACACGGTGCAAAGCTGCAGCTGCTGTGTGGGCTGTGTATTTTCTTCTTTTCTTGATATTAACATTTCCACAGCTCTCAATTTCAACAGGGCCATCGTGAACTACTGGGTTATGGCTGCATTCTGCAATATTCCCCAAACTCTGCTGTGTTTAACACAAGTCACTGCTCTTTTTGTTACCAAAAGAACATAGAATCGTTCTTATTTTTATCATTTAAATTGTTAACTCAGAGGATATATAAAATAGAAATGTATCCCTGGTCAATTTAGAAAGAAGCCAGCAACCTAATCAAGGAGATTCCAAAAAATATGAAATTATTTGAACACCAAGACTATGTTGAAGTTTCCTCTTAATGTGGAACTTACTGAAGAACAACATATTTACATATGTTTTCACTTTAACCACATTGACCTATATTCTATTCTTCTCTGCCTGAACAGTCCTGTTGTGACCTTGCTCCCTGGATTGCACAATGAATAGTAATCTAAGCTACTTTTATGTTGTATTTTGTGGGATGCTAGGGCCATCAGCTCCTGATGCACAGGCTTCACGCAGACAGCGGCAACCCAGGAGGGAAACTTTCTAGATTTGCTAAGGTCAGTCATACATAGTATAAAATGTAAAGGAAAATCTGTCACACTTGGCTCCAAAACATACACGTGATAATAGTACAACATTTAAAATAAAAGGCCAGTTATTTTCTGCAGGTTTCTAGTCTCTCTTCAAAGAAAGCAGTTGCCATCTAGAAAAAGTTTCCTCAGCAACAACAATTGGTCTCAGGATGTGCCTACTTTGAGCACTTCCTTACCAGTAGCATACATTGTGGCCTTAAAGAGACGAGGAGTGTAAAACAGATCCACCTTAACAACTAAACATTACAGTCATACTTCAAGCCAAGAAATAATTGTGAGCAGTACCACAGGATATTAAACTATAAAAGCACAGGCTCTAACCAATTCAGTCTGGAAAAGATACACATGGGTGTGGTGTTGAAGCTCTCATCAGCATCTCATCAGCACAAATTAACTGAAGTTTGTATTCTATTTTTTAACTTTAAAAAGCTGACACCCTCAGCTAGCTTACTTTTTGAAGGTTTCATTGATAAATAAAATTGTAGTATTTTTATAACTGTTGGACCGATGTTCTCCACTTATTTGAGTTGTCCAGTGCTGCATGGCTGACTAAAACGGCAATAGGCAACCTGCACCAACCCTCTGCTTAAATCTAGAAATTCCACAGTTACTAAGAAATAATGGTCATTTAAGTTTTCTTTAAAAATTCTATGCATTGTACATATAGAACATTTTGTCACCTCCCCCAAATAAATAAGGCAAGGCAGTTTTGCTACCACTTTATTTAAATTAAGCCAAACTTACCAGGGAACCAATGGCCCTCCGGTACCTCACTCAAATTGCTGTGTGAGCCTGCTGTCAGTGGGCTACTTGACATCACATCTGAGGTTAATTCTGCCCTCCTTTAATATCCACACGTGGACACTTTGCAGCATGAGTCACTAAATAATGATCAGTGGGGATACTGAGGAAAAATTTATCACTCCCATCCCTGCCCAAGGTTTTAGTGAGATACTCTTCCTGATCAATATAGCTGAGTGTTTTAAGAACATAAGAAAATAAGAAATAGGAACAGGAGTAGGCCATTCGGCCCCTTGAGCCTGCTCTTCCATTCAATAAGATCATGGCTGATTGCTTGTGTTTCGATTTCCACATTCCCATCTACCCCGAATAACTTTTGATTCCCTTGCCTAACACAAGAATCTATCTACCTCTGCTTAAAAATATTCAATGACCCACCTCCACCACCTCCTGGAGCAGAGAATTCCAAAGTCGCACAACCCTCAGAAAAAATTTCTCATCTCTGTCCTAAAAGGGCGACCCCCAACTTTAATACAGTGCCCCCCTAGTTCTGGGCTCACCCACAAGAGGAAACATCCTTTCGACATCCACCTTGTCAAGGGCATTCAGGGTCTTGTATACTTCAATCAAATCACCACTCACTCTTCTAAACTCCAGTGGAAACAAGCCCAGTCTGTCCAACATTTCCTCATAAGACAACCCACTCATTCCAGGTATCAATCTAATAAACATCCTTTGAACCACCTCCAATGCATTTACATCCTTCCTTAAATAAGGAGTCCAAAACTGCACATAGTATTCGAGGTGCGGTTTCACCAATGCCCTGTATAACTGAAGCATAACATCCTTACTTCTATGTTTAATCCCGCTCGTAATAAAGGGTAGCATTCCATTAGCCTTCTTAATTACTTACTGTACCTGCAAACTAACTTTTTGTGACTCATGTACTAGAACACCTAGATCCCTCTGCACCTCAGGATTATGCAGCCGTTCTCCATTTAAGTAATACTCTGCTTTTTTGTTCTTCCTGCTAAAGTGAACAACTCCACACTTTCCCACATTAAACTCCATTTGCCAGTTCTTTGCCCACTCACTCAACCTATCTATATTCATCTGCAACCTCATGTCCTCTTCACAACATGCTTTCCTACCTATCTTTCTGTCATCTGCAAATTTAGCTGCCATGTCTTCATTCCCCTCATCCAAGTCATTGATGTAAATTGTGAAAAGCTGAGGCCCCAGTACAGACCCCTGTGGAATGCCACTCATCACATCCTGTCAAACAGAAAAAGACCCATTTATGCATACTCTCTGCTTTCTGCCTGCCAGCCAATCAACCTTCTATCCATGCTAATACGTTACCTACTACATCATGCGCTTTTATTTTCCATAATAATCTTTGATGTGGCACCTTATCAAATGCCTTCTGGAAATCCAAGTACAGTACGTCTACAGGCTCCCCTTTATCCAGTGCACTTGTTACCCTTCAAAAAACTCCAATAAATTGGTTAAACATTTTCCTTTCACAAAACCATGCTGACTCTTCCCAATTGCCCTGAGCTCTTCTAAGTGCCCAGCTATAACCTCCTTAATGATCGATTCTAATAACTTCCCCATGACAGACGTCAAGCTAACTGGCCTATAGTTTCCTGTTTTCTGCCTCTCTCTTCTTGAATAGAGGGGTTATATTTGTTACTTTCCAATCTGATGGAACTTTTCCAGAATCTTGCGAATCTTGGAAAATTAGCACCAGTGCATCGACTACCTCATTACCCACTTCTCTTAAGACCCTAGGATGTAGTTCATCGGGACCCGGAGACTTGCCAACCTGCAACTCCATTAATTTGCTCAGTACTGTTTCCCTAGTGATTTCAATTTCACCAAGTTCCTTTCTCCTGTTCACCTCCTGATTTGCAGCTATTACTGGAATGTTTTTGTATCCTCTATAGTGAACACAGAAGCAAAATATTTGTTCATTTCTTCTACCATTTCCGTATTATCTACTATTAACTACCCACTGTCACTCTTTAGAGGGTCAGGCAGTGCACTTATACACTGAGCTATTGAAGACTCCTAATCCTTTTTGAACCAAAATCCAAGGCGTTTTTTAAATGCAAGTCTTTTTGTGATGAAGGGAAGGGTTACCAGCAACAAAAAAATTAAATGCAGAGATCTTCGCTCTTGTACTAACCAACATTTTACTTTTTGCTGTCTTTGTCCAAGCTATAAAGGGACAATGGTCCAAGTAGCGCTTATTAATGACTGAACATGAAACTTATACTCAATAGCGAAAATGTTGTGCCTCGAAGTAGAATTGACTACAATACAAACAAGCTCACTTCCTTTGTACATACCGCTCTGAAAATAAATCAATCAAATTAGATCTGAAAATAACGGCACAAACTTGCTGACATGCTTGAAACCCATGAATACCAGAGCAAGACATAAATCAGCTAAAGACTTTTTCTGACTTCTAGCTGCAAGTCTCGCCCTAATGCATTCCAACTGGTTTTATATGCTTAGTTTTACCTTATAATTAGATCAACTGGGAAAAATATCCTGTGCATCTGTGTGCTTTACATTCACAGCAAGTTGGTAGTTCAGAGGCTACTTATTCCCCAGATTATGTTCAAAACATTTCAACATTGCTCACTTTTCTACCCTCTTGTTGGGTTTGATGACTTATTGAGCTCCAGCTCCTAGGGAACTTGCACGGCTACTCTTTTACATAAGCAGCACCTCTGAATCATCAGATAAAAGCAAAAAACTGCGGATGCTGGAAATCCAAAACAAAAACAAAAATACCTGGAAAAGCTCAGCAGGTCTGGCAGCATCTGCGGAGAGGAACACAGTTAACGTTTTGAGTCCGAATGACCCTTCGATAGTTATTTAGTTCTGTTGAAGGGTCATTCGGACTCGAAACGTTAACTGTGCTCCTCTCCACAGATGCTGCCAGACCTGCTGAGTTTTTCCAGGTATTTTTGTTTTTCCTTTGAATCATCAGTTTCTTTTTCATTTCCTGAGGCAGAGTTGGGTACAGAACGTACATTTCCTGATAAATGCAGTTTTACTACACCAAATATGAACCTTTTTCATTCAGTGCATCACAGCGAATTAAATACTATTTACCATGCTTCCCATTTCAAAGTATGTTAAGCCAGAATTGCAACTTGTGGTTCAGTCCAGATAAACATGCTTTCTCAATCTTGGAATGAATGAGTACCACACAAGTTGATTTACATCATCAAGTGACACTCAGCCTACTTTACTATTCAAATGTTTCCCATTAATCTTTTTCAACCATATTTCCCCCTGAGGAGTGCTTTCCTCCATATGGCATAACCCAGTCAAAGGGGAGAAAGGCGGCAAGAGCCGCTTTGTGACCATAACACTGTAGTTCTGAAGGGGTAAGGTAACCACAATCCTGTCTGAATGACAGTGCGCTATATTGTTGAAAGGTAATCCTCCTCACAGACCACCCCAGAACTGATAAATCACAAGTGAGTCTTGCAGATGTTAAACATCGTGCAGACATGGGAATCAAACCCACAACCATCTGGTTTTGTTAATCCACCTGACATCTAGGCAATGTTGATCCAAGCAATGTCAGCATACAAATAAGCAGAATGGGATTCTGTTGTGAATAACTCACAACCTTTGATTTTTTTTTTTGTTACACCACCCTCCTGCAACTACTTATGACTACTTCTGCAGTGAACTTCAGAACCAGTGTGTGTTACATGCTGTTAAACACACAGATTTTTGAGAACGATGAAGGATTATCTTAATGTTGGACACGTCATACTTAGAGTTCCCCAGTTTACTGTGATTTTAGTTTCAAAGTTGCACAGTATTTAATGATGGGAAAACAGGGGCACCAGTGGCCTCATCTTAAGTGGTGGCTGCAGATTCAATCCCTCACCCAGACAACATGTTGATTCACAGCAATGCTTTCATAAAAAAGTACTGTGGAAGCAGGCATTTCCCTTCTGAAGAAGAACAAACAAGAGGAAAGGATCTCTCTGGGCTGGTGCCATGGACCTCCCCCAGCAGTTGATTCAGAGTGGTCTCATGAGTGCTTACTGACTACGGTGTTTGCATAGAGCAGAAAAGGGACAGAAATAAAGGAAGTCATGCCTACTAATCAGATTAAGGAGCTTCTACACACAAGTGTAACCTTTTATAAAATCAAGTTCAATGTGAAGAAACGGGTTATTAAACAAAAAACAATTTTTTTTGGTAAGGCTGGGTTTGATCTTTGAACCTGCTCTCTTTATCTCTTGGTTCTATTGAATCTACAGGCAAATCAAGCTGGAGAGGTTTCTAACACCATATCAGCTCATCTTTTATTTATGAAAATTTTCTCTTCTCTCCTGAAAGTGCACTCCAGATATATGTGATAGCCCTTTGCTGTCCAAGTGGGAATGTGAGTGAGGAGAAACTGTCACCAGGCTATTCAACTGCAAGGGGCATCACTACCAGAATCTACTGTCCAAAAATGGACACTTTAGAGCAGGAGTCACTGGATATGAATCACTAGTAGTTATTCCAACTGATTTCTTTTCTTCCTAGTCCTAGGCACAGAGGTCAGTTGCATTAATTCAACTGCTGAGATCAGCTCATTAAGCACAGAATGGGATTCCCTTATCTGTATGGCTTTGTGCTACTTTGGACAGTGCATTTAATCAATGTTGACTTTATTTTGCTGTTTGTTGTTTTAGCTTTAATAATTCAAATAAAACACATTACAGACGACCTGATCGGTATGACGCGCACATCCTAAAAAACTAACTTGTCGACCTTTGAGCACTGAGAAAATGAAACTGCGTTTAATAGGCTTGAAGTTTTTCCAGTTATTTGATCTAGATATTCTGTTACGGTGGCAAGTAGTTATTTTGTTAAATTGAAGGATTTAATTTGCCGTCCATTTGCCTCCTCTCACAGCACTGTCCAGGGTCCTAAGCACTCCTGTCAACGATAACAATTTACTCATATTTGCTGTAATTTTTTATTTACTGTATTCATTGTTACTGGTATGATGTCCTCTGAATTATGGAACCCAAATCCATATTAGGCAATTGTTTTGCTGAACACATCAATTTTGTGTGCAATGTGACCCTGAGCTTCCTACAGCCTGCCACTTTAAACTCCCCCTCCTAGTTCCACTCAGATCGAGGCCAATGGCCTCGTACACTATTCCTATGAAACTCAATGCAAATCCAAAAAGCAATATTTAATTCTTTCTCCAAGGCACTTTGCAACCCTTCAGTCAAAATACAAATCTCAGTAGTTTTGAACTTTAACAAATCCTCATTTTCAAACCTGTTGAATTTCTTCCCCAGCCCCGGATTTCCGCCTATCTATATATCTTCAACCCACCCATCCCTTTTCTGAAGGAGGATCTTCACCTGAAACGTTAACTTATTTGCTGATAGACCTGCTGAGTGTTTCAGCATTCTCTATTCTTGTGTTCATTTACCTCAATGGAAATACAGCACTTTCATAGGAACACACAGGAGGAAGCCATTCAGTCCAAGCCTGTTTCACCATTCAATGAAATCATAGCTGATCTGTGTCTTAACTTCATCCAGCCACCTTGGCTCCATATTCCTTCATATCTTAGGCTAGCAAAAATCTATTGATCTCCGATTTAAAATCATTAAAGGAGGTAGGATCTACTACTTTTTGTGGGAGAATGTTCTACCACTCTATGAACAAAGTAGTCGATCCTAATCTCTCTCTCCTGGCTCTGGTTCTGATTTGAATGTTAAGTCCCATTTCTTAGACTCCTCCACTAGCAGATAAGATTTCTATCTACCTATCAATTCCTTTCAAAATAAAAAAAATCACTCAAAACACCCCTTTACCTTCTTTATCCCAGGGTGTTCAAGCCTAGTTTATGTAATTTCTCCTCATTATTTAATCCTTGGAGCCTCGGAAACATTCTAGTGGTTGTGTACTGCCCTCCTTCCCTGGCCAATATATCCTTTCTAAGATGTAGTGCCTGAAACTGCACAACATACTCCAGATGTGATCTAGCCAGGGCTTTGTATAGTTGTAGCATAACTTCCTTCCCTTTATATTTTAGTCCTTTAGTTAGAATGACTAACATTCCATTAGCCTCTTCGATTATTTTTGGACCAGATAATGACTACATTTAGTGATCTCTGTACATAAACCCCACATCTCCATGGTCCTCCATTGTTGCTAACTTTTCACCATTTAAAAAAAATTCTGGTTTATCCGGTTTTGGTCCAAAATAGAGGACCTCATACTTAACGGCATTGAAATCTATCTACCATAGTTTTGCACATTCGCTTAATCTATCAATGTCTCTTTGCAACTTTATGCTCCAGTCTTCACTACTTACGATGCCACCAAACTTCAAGTCATTGGCAAGCTTGGAAATATGACTCTATTATGAAATCCAAGTTATTAATATAGTAAACTGTCATGGATGCAGTTGAAATTTAGGTTTCCAGCACGACCGAATTACTATCAAAAGTCTCACTGGGAAGCAATATTCTTCTATAGTCTATTTTTAATTGAACACTTGATCATGCCATTATGTTAAAATGACACCATGCAAAATAAAACAGGCCCAGAATGAGAAAATAGAATAGGATAAACACATGGGCATAGTTCATTTTTTCCTTCTACCTCTTTTGAAGGTGTTCATTTAGAAAGAGGTATACTTCTACTGCAGTTGGTCATCTCCTTCTCTCCCTGATAACTTGTGAAAAGTACCAATTTTCAAATGAGAGAGCAGGCAATTAATGTTCACAAACTATTCAACAATGCGGAATCAACTCAACCAATCCCCATTCTGTGGCAGGGGGTACTGGACAACAATCTGGTGGGCAATATGACCATGAAAGCTGTCAAGGCTGCTGTAAAAATCCAAATGGTTCACTAAGGTCCTTCAGGGAAGGAAACCTGTCAGCTGTGACTCCAGTTTCTTAATACCCTTGGGTCAACGAGGGATGGAAATAATATTGTCACCAATGAATAAAAGTGGCACCTCAGTCGAGTTCAGCAAATGAAAGAGGTCAAAACTGTGAGTTGACTCATACATGGCTCAGATACTCAGTAATCAGGGGAACACTGCCTGAAGTTTTTGAAAACAGGTGCATAACTTTAGCTCCTCAAAGAATTATGTTCAAGACAAACTGCTGTTTATAATTTCAATGTTTACTTAAATCAGTGAGAGAAAATACAGCTGAAAAGCAGCAGCACAAATCCCTGCTGCGTTCTCCATTGTTAGATAATTAACAGAAGTATATGTAATCTGGCACAGGCCAGGAGGCCTTTGGAATCAGGGACCTCGAAACACAAAACCACACTTGTATGTGTTTTCTAGAACTGAAAGTTCCAGTTTCACTGGTTATATATCCTTTCATCCAAAAATCTCTGCAGCACCAAAATTATTATATTTAACTATTCAAGTCAATGATTACATATGTCAGATTCAACTATCTGCCTCATTACACATCTCTGTATAACTGAATCAAACAACTGTGTGTAGCTTTATACCATCTGGCTCAACAACATGCTCGGATGATTAATTTCCTGTTAATTAAAATCTGTAATCGATTATATTTGATTAATTGGCAGAGTGAGTTGTTACCAATAACATTAAATCGCTGGAACCTTGGAAAACAGGAAAGTGTCTGTTTTATTCCAGAGTTCTCAATAATGATGTTCAACTAGTCTGTTGACAGCCTTAACTCAAAACTTCTCACTTGCAGAAAACAATTTACGCATTAATCCACAATAATCCCCTTAGATAAAAATCTTCAATCCTGGATTGCACTGTTGTGTCAGAGTGTAGCATGTGCAATTAAACAATAGGGCATCACTGGGGAGCTATGCAATTTAGCTTTGGATGAATAAAAGCTGTCAAGCAGGCACTGTCTATTCAAATGTTACAGTATGTCAACCATTCAAAAATGTTTAGTATACTATAATTATAGATTTCACACAACTGCTTGCTATCATCTAGGTTTACAGCTAGGGTGGATTTTTAGCCCCAGTGGGGGTGGAAACAGAGGTGGGTGGGAGCCTGATGTTGGGGTTCAGAAGCCCACAGGAAAATCCTGCCTCAAGTCTTGGTTGGGTTAATAAGTGTAAACCAATGACCTCAATGCACTGTCCCAAACACAAGTTTAACATTTCTGTGAGTCAGCTTAAATTAAAGCAAAGCAAATTTTTAAAAAAAATTGTCACTTGAAATAATTTATGAGCAATTCATTTGGAAAGAGGAACTTCACGGTGTGTTTAGTCCATTGGACGAAATGCTAAACAAAGGCCCCAAATTCCCTACTCAAAGGACAGAAAAGATCTGCTGACACTGCGGGGAGAGGAACTGGGAATCCTATCAGTGTCCTTACCAACATTAATCCTTCAACCAAACAGCATCAAAACAAGCATCAGAAACACCACTGCTCAGATCAACATCATTGAAGGGGCTAAGAGCTCTGCATTCTTAACCCTCATTTGAACATAGTTTAGGACAGCTTCAAAGTATAGGTAATAAAGTCTATGCGACTAAAAGAAAGAGATGCCTCCCCTAGAGAGAGAACAAGGCAAAGTTTATATTAAATAAATTGGATTATAATTTAGAATTAAAGTTATGCCCAATAAATGTGGTGATATCTTTGAGCTCCTCTATAACAATATACTGTTACAACAGATAATCAACAGGGCTTTGCAGAATGATAGAAGCTTACAGCACAGAAGGAAGCCATTTGGTCCATTGTGTTAGAACCTCCAAAATATAATCTAATTTTACCATGGTCAACCCCTAACCTCTGTAGCTTCCTCTGCTTCAAACATTTATCCACTTTAACTTGAAAAGATGCAAAGATCTCAGCCTCAACTACTCCATGAAGTAATGCATTTCGTGCTTCAGCAACCCCCTGCATAAATAACTTTCTACTCTGTAAAGAACTTCCTTCTAATCTCTCTCCACTCTATCAAATTCATCACCCCTCATTGCTGACTCCTCGACCAGAAGAAATGAGACTTCCCTATTCATCATAACAAATTATTCATAATTTTAAAAATCTTTATGGAATCTTCCCTTAGTCTTCTCTTCTCCAATGGAGATAGAAATATAGAAACATAGAAAAATGGAAGCAGGAGTGGGTCAGTCAGTCCTTCGAGCCTGCTCCGCCATTCAATATGATCATGGCTGATCCTCTATCTGAACACCATACACCAGCTCTCTCCCCATCCCCCTTGATGCCTTTAGAGTCTAGAAATCTATTTCCTTCTTAAATATATTCAGTGACTTGGCTTTCACAGCCCTCTGTGGTAGAGAATTCCACAGGTTCACCACCCTCTCAGTGAAAAAGTTTCTCCTCATCCCAGTCCTAAATGGCCTAACCCATATCCTGAGATTGTGACCCCTTATTCTAGACACCCACAGCCAGAGGAAATATCATCCCTGTATCCAGTCTGCCCAGCCCTGTCAGAATTTTAGACTTTTCAATGAGATCCCCTCTCAGTCTTCTAAACTCCATTGAATGCAGGCCTAGTCAGCCCAACCTCTCCTCATACGACAAGCCTGCCATCCCAGGAATCAGTCTGATGAACCTTCGCTGCACTCCCTCTATGGCAAGTATATCCTTAGGTAAGGAGCCAAAACTGCATACAATACGCCAGGTGTGGTCTCACCAAGGCCCTGTATAGGTGCAGTAAGACATCTTTGCTCCTGTACTTAAGTCCTCTCGCATGAAGGCCAACATACCATTTGCCTTCTTAACTTTTTGCTGCACCTGCATGCTTGCTTTCTGTGATTGGTGTACAAGGACACCCAGGTCCCTTTGTACATCAACATTTCCCAATCTATCACCATTTAAATAATACTCTGCCATTCTGTTTTTCCGACCGAAGTGGATAACTTCACATCTATCCAGGTTATACTGCATCTGCCATGTATTTGCCCACTCACTCAACTTGTCTAAATCGCCTTGAAGCCTCTTAACATCCTCCTCACCACTCACATTCCAACCTAGTTTTGCGTCGCCAGCAATCTTGGAAATATTACATTTGGTTCCCACATAGTCTTAATAAATCAATTCTCGCTTTATAGCAATAGTATTTCTACCATAGACACCATCCTAGTGAATCAATGCTATACACTATTTTAAAGTAGTGTGACTTAACCGTTATACAAACTAAATTTATGTTGATCTCCTTACAAGTGAATTAATCAGTCTCTCATGTTCATTTGGCTGCAGCTACTGAACACTTGTGCTTATATAGCACCTTATCACATCTCTCAAAACATCTTGGAATATTTCTCACAGGTTGATTTATGGTCATGCAGGCAGATACATCAGCCATTTTGGACCACAAAATCAACTTTTTAATTTTGGGTGAAAGTAATGTTGTCCAGGACACCAGAAGAATTTGTTTATGGAACATGGAGAAAGGACCTTGGTTTAATGGTTCATCTAATGGACAAAACCTCCAACAGTATAGCATTCCCTCAGTACATTAGAATGTCAATCTAGATTATGTGCTCAGGTCCAGGAGTGGGGATTGAAATTACAATCTTCTAATTCGGGAATTCTACAACTGAGCTACACTGATGCATACATTTTATAAACAAATGACTTGCTCAGTGCAACTGATAAGCCATACAAAAGCAACAAGTGCATACGATTTGTACCCCTCCTGAATTATTTTGTAACGCCAGTGTCCTTACTTGCACTAAGTCCTGTTCACCACCCACCCCTGTGCTTGCTGACTTACACTGGTTCCAAGTTAGGCAATGCCTCGATTTTAAAATTCCCATCTTTCTTTCAAATTCCTCCATGTCCTCCCCTCTTCACCAATTCTGTAATCTCCTCCAGCCCTACAACCCTCCGACATATCTGTGCTCCTCTAATTTGGCCTCTTGAGCATCCCCGATTTTAAGACCGGTGGCCGTGCATTCAGTTGCCTAGGCTCTAAGCTCTGGAATTTCCTCCTTAAACCTCCCTGCCTCTCTACCTCTCTGACCTCCTTCAAGATGCTTCTTGAAGCCTACCTCTCTGACCAAGCTTTTGGCCATTTGTCCTAATATTGCCTTATGTGACTCAATGTCAAACTTTGGCCATAATGCTCTTGACATGCATTGGGACTTTTTATTACATTAAAGGCCTTATATAAGTGCAAGTTACGATAAAGTAAATGATGGTTTTTGTAGCGTTTGCCTCCTTATAATTGTCAGAAAAACAAATAACTTTGTCCACACTAAGAGCTTTTGCATGAATACAACCAAATTTGCAGTGATATCACTGGGCTAAATTTAGCATATTGGCACCAATACACTGTTATGTCTGGGGTTGGGGGTGATGGCTGTTGTGGGGTGGGGGAAAAAAATAAACACACGTCTCAATTCATCACCTCAAACTGAACCCAACACCAGTAATTTACATGATGGAATGTAACTTAATAAAAATTGGAAATGCAGTATAGGTCTTGTCAGTGTCTGAAAATAAAGAGGAATGGTAATGATAGAGGTCTGAATGGTCTACATTTAAATGTTGCTATTTTTCTTTTCAGATAGATGTATTATGCATTTCCTACATTTTCCATAATATAGCTTGAAATGCCCTCTTCAGACACAAGTCTGTGACGACCGGGATGGGAGGAGCCCGCCTATGATCCAGCCCCATTACTCTGCAGGCTGCACCATTAATTTTAAAAAGTCTAATTTTCTCACTAAAATAGCTAATCATCTTTTTCCCCTACTTGTGCCCAGAATAAAAGAGCCTTCAACCAGGCTTCTTTCAATAAACTCAGAATGATTGTTTATTATAAAATGAAACTTCTTTTTAACAAGTTGCAAGTATAGGTTAACACAATTTTAATCGGGAAGTATAACTATCTATCACTTCCTAAAGATTCTCCAGCATTCACACAGGCACATACAAAGACAAACAAAAGACAAGCAGATAGAGTCTCTATGCAGAGATGGGCGTTATAAAATAAAGGGTAAAGTTCGCAGAGTCTCAACGCTGTCGACCTGGAGTTCCCTCATGTGAAGATGGGCTGCTGGTCCCGGTGACGTTTGGAAGTTCTTGCCAACTGGTCACAGCTTTGCAGGTCCAAATGCAGACCAGTCACACTCAGATAAGGGTTCTCTAACTACAGGTTGGTAGCCACACATAATTTTAGACAAGGTAGAGAGAGCGAGAGCCAAATAGGGTAGCCTCCCTTCCTCAGCTTGTTCCCCAACAAGACTGCTTTCAAAACCAGCAGGTTCACAACTTAAGTTTTTTCCTCTCTGCCATGTGATTTAAAGCAAGTTACTAGCCTTGCTTTTCCTCAGTTTTTTTCCCCATCAATTAAAGTGATTGCAGCTCAAACAAACAACCAGATCTTCCTCAAATACAATAAAGGTCAGGTTATTTCTGGGAAAGGGCCTGCTTGCTGACAGTTCCAAGGTGAACTTATGCCCTTTTTAAAAAAATCCCACATCAGCATCCAAATGTACAGGTAATGCCAAGTCCTTCCATTTTGTAAAAGAAAAATTCAGTCTTGAGAGATATGATTACACTAAGTCTCTGTGAGACAAAATCTATAATTTATAAAATGGTATTTTACTTGATAAATACAAACTTGGATTGAACAAATGGACTTCCATAAATGAAGGAATACAAAGAAAGGACACAGATTCTGTTACACTGCATTATGCATTGACTATATAATTAACATAGAAGCAATACCTGCACTGAATTAAAAAGTCACTTTTTTCTGGTAGTTACAGCCTAATTACTGAAGACGACAATGATATCACAAATGAAGTCCCCTATATCTTTCTAAGTACAAATTTTATGTAGTCTCTTTGAAAATGAAGATGGATTGTTATAAAGTAATTTTTTCAGAAGAGCAGATAAAACCAGCAGCTGGTTCCTGAGCTGCATCTGGCTTTTTATTTGACTCATTTAATTTATCTGTAACAAACTTTATGACTCTGCTCAGATAAGCAAAAATGATAATACAATACAGCTTATTTTTTCCCACTAGTATACTTAGGACAGCATGTGGATACAATTTTAAACTAGTTTCAGTTTTTACTTCTCTTGACTACACTTAAAATCCATTTGTTTCATCTCATTTGTAACTGTACATTATAGGCTAATCTGTCGAGGAGGAACAATCATGAACTGCATTGTAACTTTTAACAGTATGCTTGACCATGCTTGAGTGTATGCCATCACACTCCTGACTTGTGCCTTGTAGATGGCTGACAGGCTTTGGGGAATCAGGAGGTGAGTTACTCTCTGCAGAATTCCCAGCCTCTGAGCTGCTCTTGTAGCCACAGTATTTATATGGCTGGTCCAGTTCCGTTTCTGTTGTTGATAATGATGTTGATAGTGGGGCAATCAGCGATGGTAATGCCATTGAATGTCAAGGGGAGATGGTTGGATTCTTTCTTGTTGGAGACAGTCATCGCCTGGAACTTGTGTGGCATGAATGTTACTTGTCACTTTTATCAGCCCAAGCACGAATGTTGCCCAGGTCTTGCTGTATATGGGCACAGATTGCTTCAGTATCTGAGGTGTTGCGAATGGTGAACATTGCACAATCATCCACGAACATCCCCACTTCTGACCATATGATGGAGGGAAGACCATTGATGAAACAGCTGAAGATGGTTGGGCCTTGAATACTACCCTGGGGAACTCCTGTAGTGAAGTTCTAAGACTGAGATGATTGACCTCCAACAGCCACAACCATCTTCCTTTGTGCTATGTATGACTTCAAGCAGTGGAGAGTTTTCCCCCTGACTCCCATTGACTCTAGTTTTGCTAGGGCTCCTTGATGCCACACTAGGTTAAATGCTGCCTTGATCTCCAGGGCAGCCACTCTCACCTAGAGTTCAGCCTTTTTGTCCATGTTTGGACTAAGGCTGCAATCAGGTCAGAGCTGAGTGGCCCTGGTAGAACCCGGCATCATATCTGGGCAGTTTTCCACATTGACGGGTGGATGCCAGTGTTGTGGCTGTACTGGAACAGCTTGGCTAAGGGTGCAGCTAGTTCTGGAGCACAAGTCTTCAGTAAAATTCCTCTTTGAAGAGTCAAATGGACTTGAAACGTTATCTCTGTTTCCACCTCCATAGATACTGCCAGACCTGCTGAGTTTTTCCAGTATTTTCTGTACCTTCAGTATTATTGTTGGCATGTTGTCAGGGCCTATAGCCATTGCAGTATCCAGTGCCTTCAGCTGTTTTTTGAAATCATGTGGAGTGAATCGAATTGGCTGAAGACTGGCATCTGTAATGCTGGGGATCTCAGGAGGAGGCCAAGATGGATCATCCACTCAGCACTTCTAGCTGAAGACAGTTGTAAATGTTTCAGCCTTATCTTTTGCACTGATGTGCTGGGCTACCCCATCATTGAGGATGGGGATATTTGTGAAGCCTCCTTCTCCATTGAGTAGTTTAATTGTCCACCACTATTCACGACTGGATGTGGCAGGACTTCACGGCTTAGATCTGATCTGCTGGTTGTGGAGTCGCTTAGCTCTGATGATTGCATGCTGCTTTCGCTGTTAGGCATGCAGGTAGTGCTGTGTTGTAGCTTCGCCAGGTTGACACCCCATTTTTCGGTATGCCAGGTGCTGCTCCTGGCATATTCTTTCCTTTAACTCTCTTACAATATTGATTTATGCTGGCATTATACAAAAATTGTGAAAATATCATTAAGAGAGGGAACTGGAAAACCACAAAAAGATTGGCAACAGACCACTGCAAGTGAACCAACTCTGTCTCAATCCTAATCCAAATTTCTGGTCATTGGGAAACTATAAAACATCTTCTGCCAAGAAATTGATAGTATGGTGTATCACTCATCATTGTACTTCAAATGTAATTTTTCTGATCATCTAGGAGTCCGACACTCGTAGGAATCTATCCTTGCATTTAACTGTTTCTATGGCAAACTATTGAAAGAACATAAGTAGTAATTTAGAGAGTCTACATTTTGTCAGAACCCAGTATTTGTGGAGCTAGGAAGTTAGGGTCTTGATAAATGGTTTCAATGTCAAATATTAACCCTATCTACCTTTCACTAGAGATGATGTGTTTCCAGAATTTCCTGTTTTTAACTCAGGCTTCCACCATCTGCAGTATTTTGCTTTTTTTCTTCTATAGGCTAAGATTCATTATCTTGATTTGAAGAGCTCACGCCCTGTAAGGACATGCTTCACTCACTCACTACAGTTCAAAGGGAACAGACACAAGTTTGCAGAGCCACGATTCAGGAGTGACCACCAAGTGCGTGCAGAGTACTGAAGGAATTAAAACTAACAGAACTTGGAACTGGTAAGCTTTTGGTTGCTTGTTTTACTAGGGGCACCTACCAATTAGATTTGCAGTGATATTAGGAGCCATGAGAGAAAACCTTAACCATCGGAAACAGGTTATGTTCCAATAAAAGCCAGGTTTTCTGGTCAATCATTAACATTGTCCTGGAGCCACCTGGTTCAAGCATGAGAATCTAGAGTCTGACACAGTTGAGTTCATTTAGTTGCTCAGACAGGTTGTCTTAACAGTCACTTCAAACTCTTCCTTGCCCAAGGATGATAATCACAAGATGTTCATTCGCATCATGGTCATTATGCCCTCGCTAGGCTTCCAGCAAATACCTCATTCACTGTTTCTGCTACAAAAGGAACTTGTTTCTCAATGCAGTCCTCATACTATTTTTGAGCAAAAAAAATGTCAGTGTTCAGGTTAGAAGTAAACAAAATACCACTGTCTAATATGCAGTTGTCATAACACAGAAATTTCAAAGGCGATTCAGCTATATGGTTATAGGTATTTGAAAAAAAAACAATTGCTCATTGGTAGTAATTATAGCTGACATCTCAATCCTGGGAGAAGCCATTATAGTTGACTTGTGGCTGAGCGCAAAAATTTCCTTCAATTAAATATTGGGAAGATTGAAACCATTGCTTTCAATCCCCATCACAAGCTCTGTTCTTTAGCCATCTGACTCCATCCATTTCCCTGACAACTATTTGAGGCTGAAAAAACTGTTAGCAACCTTGGTGTTACGTCTGACCCCGAGATGAACTTCTGAGCACAGTTGCACCATCCCCAACACCACTCTATTTCCACATACAGAACATTTCCTGACTCAGCCCGTCTAGCTCATCAGCAGCTGAAACCCATATTCGTGCCTTTGTTACCCCTAGATTGAACTATTCCAACACACTCATGGATGTACCTTCAACAGATGGAATGCAGTGGTTCACCAACACCTTCTCCAGGGCAATTAGGGATGGTTAACAAATGCTGGCCTTGCCAGCGATGCTCACATCCCATGAAAGAATTAAAAAATGGCCGGCCTCCTATGTTCTATCTTTTGTAAACTTGGAAGCCATCCAAAACTCTGCTGCCTGCACCAAGTCCTGTTCACCCATCAATCCTGTCCTCGCTGAGCTGCATTGGTTTCTGGTTAAACAAGACCGATTTTAAAAATCTTATCCTCATTTTCAAATCCCTCCATGATCTTGTCCCTCCATATCTCTAATTTCTTTCGCACTACAACTCTCCGAGCTATCTGTGCCTCTCTAATTCTGGCCTCTTGAGCATCCCCACTTTTAGCTGCTCCACCATTGGCAGCCATGCCTTCAGTTGCCAAAGCCTTAAGGTTTTTATAATTTTTTCCCCAAATTTTTGTTAAGGTCTTCTGACAGGGAACTATAACATTTGTCTGGTTTAAAAATGCCATACAAGTTTAAGTGCACTGTAATCGCTCCAGTCCGGAAATCTATTGTTTGGAAACACTAGCTGTCTAGAATTTTTTTTGATCAGATTCGCCTGTTACTTTGAAATCATCAGCATTGTTTGTGTTTCTGATTCACACACCTGTGATTAGACATTCTAACCATTCTATAATCTACAAAATTCTAAAATCCACAGATCCCTTGGTCCCAAGCATTCCAGACTGGAGAGGTTACAGTGTACTTACTGTATAACTTACAACAAACAGCAAGCAAATAGAAGTGATACTAGTACTCTCAGTAACTCTTTGATCACTAAGTCAACAGACATCTGGTAAAAAGCATTTCAGGAATAAAGAAAAAATGCAGGGTGTCTATTATAAAAAGCAACAAACTTAATTCCTTTAGAGTTCTTGACTGGAGAGAAAGCAAATGCAAATATTACATAAAGCTAGAGCTGAAAATGAGTTATCTCAATTCTCGGTATCCAGAACCACAGCTAACAACATTCACCCCTCATACTAATGTCAAACAAAAGGGGATGTACAAGTGAAATTTATGAAAACTCTCTTCATATTTCCTTGTAGTCTCCCCATTGCAATTCACCCAATTCGTCCAGATTTGACAAGTGGCTATCAGGCAGAAGCTGGAGTAGATTTAACCTTCTTGAGCTCAATATTACACAGGGCTGTTTTGCAAAACACATTTTCTCCCAATTATCTCCTAAAGCTGCTGATTCATTAGCTGTGGTTCCATGGGCATCAGCAGCACTCCAGTGTCCCATCAAAGTGGCTTTTGTTCATATGTGAACTTAAACTGGGTATTTAGCTGTGTGAGCATCATAGCAGAGCTAAGACCTGATTTTACTCAACATCCATACACATAGGGAAGGATTTTATTATCGGCGAGCGAGGGCGGGGCCTGCTCGCTGACACGTAAAATAACACGCGGTGACGTCGGCGGGAACTCCCGACGACACCGCGCCTGATTTAAATTTTCAGGAAGGTGGGGGCACAGCAAAATCAGCTGCGCGCCCGCTGACCTGTCAATGGCTAATTGAGGCCATTGACAGGATCAATTAAGCATTTAAAGGACCTGCCCGTCCAACCTCAGGGTTAGCGCGTCAACCAGGAGACCCGGCGGCAACTAGAAAAAACAGGAAACCTCATCCATCGGTGGGATGAGGTTTCATGTAGGGTTTTAAAAAGTTTAATAAACTTATTATGTAAATTATGAACATGTCCCATCTCATTGTCACATGAGGGGGACATGTTAGGGATTTCTTATTCTGTTTTTCAAAGTGTCAGCGATCTCCCTGAGGCAGCACTTAGCCTCAGGGAGATGTGCGCTCTTTTGTGCGCATACACTCTCGCTTTTGGAGAATCCCCCCCTGCCCACACAGGAAGCGCATAGCGCTTCCCGCCAGATGGGCCTTAATTGGCCTGCCCACTTAAAATGGCGGCGGGGCCCGCTTCTCCGGCGGGGATCGGCTCCCCGCCCGCCGGAGATTGAGTTGGGCCCGCCCACCTGGCAGGCAGAAAATTCTGCCCATAATTTTCATGGGGACTGGGGGGGCAGTGTGGGTGGAAAAGAGTGGGCTGTAGGTTGGTCTACAAAACAGCAATAAAGAACAGGAATTTTGAATGGTTTTCCTTTTTTTTTTAAAATCTTAGAGCACTGAAGCCAGTTATACCATCCTTTCTACTGCCCTGGCTTAGATCAGTACATTCCACCTGGTCTGTGGAATGAAGCTCATGCCTTCCTTGCCTGAGAGCTCAGCTGTTTGCTGATGCATTTGAGTTAGTTGACATTGAATATTTTCCATACATTTTAGTTGAATTGAAGTTATAAATATGCACTTAGTTCTTTGTCAGGGGCATCCTAATAATGAATGAATCACACTGACAGTACAATATCTGTTTGCTACTTAATACAGAATGAGTGAGAGTTATGGAGTAAACCATTCCTCAAATATTATCAAACAGAATTTATTTATTGCTGTTCAAACTTACAAAACATAATGAAAAATGCTTTGAAGTGTTTCTTCATGGCAATACTCAGTTCTCTACCAGCAGGTGGTAGTCTTGGTTAGAAGAACTGATGCTCAACATTGGACACATGCAGTGGAAGTTCACAATACTTAAACATGTAAATAACATTTCTCTTCATATCTTTCTTTCACCTCTACCTATATTATTTCATGTAGAGGTTCCAAAGCATAGACAAGTATACAGATTTCTCCATTACTTTGTCTGGAAAGACTTCATTAAACTTAATTTTGACAAAGCACTTTACAGAACAATTCCCTATCTCCAGTGTTTTTTTTACAGGTGCACCTGTAAAAGCTTTGGGATTGCGAAATGAGTTTGCGGGGAGTGGTGTGTTTAAAACCATTCCAGCAAGCAATATTAATACTCTCAGTAAGTCTTTGATCATTAAGTCAACAGACTTAGTACAAAGCCTGGTACAAAGCCTTTCAGGAATAAAGAAAACGTGCAGGGTTGTCTGTTATAAATGGATGAAACATTACTGCAGCAAACTTAATTTCTTAGAGTTCTTTACTGGAGAGAGTGCAAATGTAGATATCAAGTAAAACTACAGTTGAAAATAAGGTATCTCAATATACAGAATCCAGAACTACAGCTGGCAACCTTCACCCTTCTTACTAACATCAAACAAAAGGGGATGTGCAAGTGGAATTTAACCTTGTGATCTCCCTTTGCAATGCACCTAATCTGTCCAGATCTGACAAGTGGCTAAGATAGTCGACTGTTGCTGTCCAATAATTTGACACATTAAAAATGTATGTGAATAGCATAGGAGGGGATTATTGAAACTAGAGTGCCGTGCTCTCCTAAACAGATTAAAAACAACTTGCCTGGATAGGCCCAATAGTCTTATCCAGTTCTTTTCATAAGGAGGCCAGTTCTACAATGCAATTTTTTTTAAGCAACCCTTTTCAGTGATGAGTTGCTCTTAGACAAGAGATCTTGAGGAAAATAAAAAATCTCATCTGAAGCCTACAAAAGTTGAGTGTTAAGGATCTGAGCCTCCCACTGACCAAGATGGGACATCTAATTATATACACTGGCCATCTCAATCCTGCATCCTTCCCATGATAAGCAGGTGGGACAGCAGGCTTATTCATATTTCAGCCTTCATTAATGCTTCTGAGTCTGAATCATTGGACAGATGAGGCACACTGAGCAATGCTCATGACAGTCTTCCCACTCATCACACTGAGCATTGCAAGCCCCTACCTTGTCTTTGCATCAGTCAACCAAAACCAGGTTTTCCCTCTCGCTGCCTCTCAGAGAGTTAATGCTTACAGGGGTCCAATGCTACAACTCCTTACTTAATTCTGTAAAAAATCCTCAAAATGCAGCATATATACAAGGATTTATTCTGTTATAAACAATGAATATTACACAAAAAAAATCAAGATGACGGATTACTGAGCTCATCAGCCTCCATTTGGCCCCATAAACAACTTAAACGAATTCTAAGAACCATTTGCTGAACTTTGTGCAATCTCCCTTGCCACATTAATATTTTAACATTAGCTGCATTGGAAAGAAATGACAATTTAGCGCGATTTTTAAAAACCAAGGTTCCCATTTTTTGAAGGGGTAAACTTTAGATTAAACATTCTTTTATTTAAAGGCGTTTGCATGTTTTACAATCATTCGCACTCCTCACACAGACAAGACATTTGCCCAAACAAGCTGGAACTATTAAAAGACTAATGATTTTACATCCAATTATTCTGTTGGCTAAATTTTCCCTAAAACACAGCCCATTTACAGATTTACTGGTTACATTCATCTTCTTGTAAAACAGCAAACTGCAGCCACAGAACTTGTCATCAAGTCAGAGCAGCAAGAGTATGCTTCATGCTGTATGCTTCAGTCTGTCACACAAATTTCTGTGCTTTGACCTTCTGCTGTAAGCCAGCTCTTCAGATGCAGCGAAAACTGCAATATTTCACAATCCTCCCTCCTCTAATGCTGTGTAGCCACTGGATAGATAGATAGAGAGAGAGAGAGATAGAGATAGAGATAGAGAGAGAGAGAGAGAGAGAGAGAGAGAGAGAGAGAGAGAGAGAGAGAGAGGGAGGGAGGGAGGGAGGGAGGGAGGGAGGGAGGGAGGGAGGGAGGGAGGGAGGGAGGGAGGGAGGGAGGGAGGGAGGGAGCGATCGATCGATCGATCGATCGATCGATCGATCGATCGATCGATCGATAGATAGATAGATAGATAGATAGATAGAAAGAAAGAAAAGGCAGAAAAATTAAATATGGACTTTCTCCTGACAAATGATTCTTTCCAGCACATATTGTATAGCTGATATCTGAAAGCTGTTCAATAAAGATGAAGTAGCACTTTAAATTACTCAAAACAAAAATAAAAATACCTGGAAAAACTCAGCAGGTCTGGCAGCATCTGCGGAGAGGAACATTTGGATTTCCAGCATCTGCAGTTTTTTGCTTTTAAATTACTCAAGTTGAACTCTTCCAATACAAACAGAGGGCCATGTATAATTCAGTCCAGTAAGTGGCGCTAAGGTACCACACTACATCAAATAAAGAGCTCTGCTTTCAACTAGACTACCAGAAGTAAATCTTTATCTCTTTAACACATGTGGAATTGAAATTAAAAATTCAAATTTTATTTTACAATTGTTCAGCTCATAGTCTGATCAACAGAACGCTGGGGAAGGTTCAGTAAAATCTGTGGGAGGATTTTGATATCTACAGGGAACCTGCATGGCATCACAACCATTTCCAGAGAATAAAAAGACCATCAATGTCACGGAAAATAATATAAATGCTTCCCAAGAATTGATATGCGTTGTTTTAAAGAAAATTTACTTTAAATTAGCTGCAATTGGCGTCATCTTAGTTCAATTGGTGGCACTGGAAAGTCATAGAATCAAGCCTCATTCAGGACTGCAGCATATACACTAGCCTGATATTTCCATGTACTATGGAAGAAATATTGCATTGTTAGGGATGCTATGGGCCAGGTCTTTTGATGCCAACAGCAGTGAATGTTGAGATGTTCGCTGCTGTTGTGCATTGTAACCTTTCAGAACTCTTGAGCCGTGCATATGTGTGGTAGTTACCTGTGAAGTTTAAACTTCCAGTTGGCAGAATTGCACTGTCCAAGCTGCTCTGAAAATGTCTCTGACACTTGGGCTTCTTGAATGGTACTTACCGGGATACTTACTGTATTGTCCCGCTGTTAATTTCTGGTGTGGGTCAGTGCTCAACGGCAGAGCCCACTCCACCAGACCCCAAACACCTCCAACCAGAGTACCCAAACCCCCGACCCGACTATCCATCCCAAATTACCATCCCACACCTCCCCCCCTTAGCTCCCTACTAACCCCACTAAAATCTTGAGACTTTAAATACTTACCTGAACATGGCAGCTGGTGTCATAAAAAGACACGTGGTTGCTCCGCTGCTCCTCTTCACCATTGATCTCTGTGGATGGCTGCACCAAGAGATCACTGCCGCAGCAGGGGCAGGAAGACTGAAAGGACTGAAAATGGTAGGGCCGCTGACCGAAAAATCTGGACCCATGTCATAGATAATACATTACACCAAAACTCTGTCCAGCCTGTTGGGGTGGACTGAAAAGATACCATGGTAGGGAGTTCTCCTCAAATCCCAGTCAACATTCATCCCTCAATGAACAGTACCAAAAGCAGATTAACTGGTCATTCACTTCACTGGTTATTTATGGGGCCCTCAATTAGCCACCATAACATTAGCCACCCTTCAAAAAGTAATTACTAGGTTGTGATGTGTTTTCAGACATTGTAAGGATATTTTAATCTCCAGATTAAAAAGAGGAAATAGTGTCAAGGTCCATCTAGTTACTGTAAAGTATGAATATGTGGACTTTGAGGCTGTGAAATTCCCTGATCTCGTACAAAGGTTGCAGCGTCATAGTTTGTTGACACTTGGGCTTACATGTGAAAAAGGCCACTTGCGTGAGTTATACAAGGGTGGCCAGCACCTCAAACTATAACTCAACAGAAACCACGGGAAAGAACCATAGAACACTACAGCACAGAAAAACAGGCCATTCGGCCCTTCTAGTCTGTGCCGAAATATTATTCCGCTAGTCCCATTGACCTGCACCTAGTCCATAACCCTCCAGACCTCTCCCATCCATGTATCTATCCAATTTATTCTTAAAACTTAAGAGTGAGCCCGCATTTACCACATCAGATGGTAGCTCGTTCCACACTCTCACCACTCTCAGAGTGAAGAAGTTCCCCCTAATGTTCCCCCTAAACCTTTCCCCTTTCACCCTAAAGCCATGTCCTCTTGTGTTTATTAATGGGAAAATTAGAGAAACAAAGAAAAAATTCTGCAATGCAAGAAAAATTCTACATTCAATTTCTAAATGATTGACAACCACAGTAAACAGCCAAGTGAAATATCACACTGGATCTCTTATTTTGATGTGGACATGTAGTTGGTGATCATGAACAGCTTTTCATGGTTCCAATGGCACAGGAACCAATATACTTCTTCGATCATTTGTTCAATCTCATACTTAATCTTATTACCCCCCAACTGACTCATTATTGAAGGAGTAAAATATATAGTATTAATTTTTTTGCTGGAAACTATTGCTAATTTTGGACTTGTATTGTCCAGTTCTGTGCTCCCATTTCAGGCTAAATAGCTAACATATCTGCTTTTCAGTATTTGAACCTCAGAACCACAGTCCCTCTCAATCTTCCTTCAATGAAAATAACTTAATTCATATAAGTAGTTTTTCATGACTTATTGCAAGCCTCAAGATCATTATCATTCTCCTCTGCACCATTTCCAAAGGTCCGTATCCTTCTGAAGCTATCAGGCACAAAATCGCTTTGGTAAGACCATATCAGGAAAACTAATCACCTGACAACCCTGGCAAACAGTAGGACATGCGAGGCTGTATAAAAATGGTTAAAGCTCATCTAGCACCTAGGATGTGTTCAATTGTTTGCTCTTATAGCGAAATATTCTCACTGTTATTAATTTTATAATGTTATTCTACATGTAAAAAATTTCTAAGCACTCAAGTCATTTGCTGCATTTGAGACTCCTTCACACAGTATATCTTGGTATCTCAGACCGGATATTTTCAACATCAGTAATTAGTATTGTTGTAAGGGTTTGTTCAGTAGGTCTCACAAAGAGGTTCAGGGGCTTGTAAGGTTGAACAGTAGTGTTTGTTGGTAACACGTAACTACATACGTATGTACAAAGTATAGCCCATACAGAGAACTAACTTCATACTGACTTCTCTTGATTCTCTCCAAACAGCTCTGTCTCCAGTCTACTGTCAGGTGTCTCTCTACATCATACCGTGGGTAGTACTGTTTTCCAGTCCCACATTTACCCTTGCTATCCCAAACACCCTTATACTACAGGTACGCTATGAGTACTGCATGCTCATTCCACTAAAGCTTTGATACATCTAGTCAAAAAGTAAAGTGGATGAAAAAGTGGAATTGCACAAGATCAGCCTATACACCTACTCCGTTTCCTGAAAAGCAGTCCAAAGAGAAACAAGGAGAAAGTCAAGCAAACTGGAAATTTAAAAATACAATTTCAGGGATATTCTCAACAAGCCACATTAATTCACAAAGAGATTGAACTTCATCTCAAAAATGCAAACATTTGTTGAGAAAATAGGATTTTCAATGTTTACTGGGCAATTAAAAACGTCTAAGTGAATGAAGTATATATAGCTTTAAAAAAGTGGCAATTGTACACAACATGTAGACTTCAATCCAAAGCAAACATCCTTTTTAAATGCAATCTCCATTGGCATGGCACCACTGGAAATTGCACCTGCTCAATGCAAAGCAGTACCTGTCCAACATTTTAGAGTGGCAATGGGGGAAAGGGAGAGGAATGGGGAAGGTGTTTCAAATATTGATACATATCAGGACTGCCTGTCTTATTTCAGAAAGACACCATCGGCTATCCAAACGAAATAATGCCAATTATGAAAACAAATGTTTTAGTCACATACAATCTCATAATTACAGGAGGCGGCCATTCAGCACATTGTGTCTGCACTAGCTCTCCGACTGAGCATTGTGACTCAGTGTCATTCACCTACATTTTCCTCATAACCTTGCACATTGTTTCTATTTAAATAATCATTTAATGCCCACTTGAATGCGTCGATTGAACCTGCCTCCACCATACTTCCAGTGCATTCCAGACCCGAACCACTCGCTGCGTGAAAAAATTTTTTCTTACATCGCATTTGCTTCTTTTGCAAATCACTTTAAATGTCTGCCCTCTTGTTCTCGATCCTTTTATGAGCAGGAACAGTTTCTCCCCAACTACTCTGTACAGCCCCATCATGATTTTGAACACCTCTATTAAAAGTGCTCTTAGCCTTCTCCTCTCTAAGGAGTACAGTTCCAACTTCTCCAATCTATCTTCATAACTGAAGTTTCTCATCTCTGGAACCATTTTTGTAAACCTCTTCTGCACTCTCTCCAACGTGTTCACATCCTTCCTAAAGTGCGGTGCCCAGAACTGCACACACTACTCTAGCTGAGGTCCAAGTAGTGTCCTACACAAGTTCAGCAGAACCTCCTTGCTCTTGTACTCTATGCCCCTATTAATAAAACCTAGAATACCATATGCTTTATTTACTGCTCTCTCCACCTGTCCTGCCACCTTTAATGATTTATGCACATATACACCCTGGTCCCTCTGCTCCTGCACACCCTTTAGAGTTATATCCCTTATTTTATACTGTCTCTCCATTGTTCTTTCTACCAAAATGAATCACCTCACACTTCTCTGCATTGAATTTCATCTGCCACCTATCTGCCCACTCCACCAAGTTGTTTATGTCCTTTTGAAGTTCTACACTGTCCTCCTCACAGTTTACAATATTGCCAAATTGTGCATCATCCACAAACTTTGAAATTATCTGTTGCATACCAAGATCTAGATCATTAGTATATATCAGGAAAGGCAAGGGTCCCAATACCGACCCCGGGGTCTCCACTACAAACCTTCCTTCAGCCCGAAAAATATCCATTACTTGCTGTTTAAGACAATTTTGTATCCACGTTGCTATTGTCCCTTTTATTCCATGAGCTATAACTTTTCTCAAGTCTGTAGTGTGGCACTGTATCAAATGTCTTTTAAAAGTCCATGTACACCACTTCAACAGCATTACCTTCATCAACCCTCTCTGTTACCTCTTCAAAACACTCCAGCAAGTTAGTTAAACACAATTTTCCCTTAAGAAATCCATGCTGGCTCTTCCTAATCAACCCACATTTTTCCATGCGACTATTAATTCTGTCCCAAATAATTGTTTCTAGAAGTTTCCCCACCACCCAAGTTAAACTGACTGGTCTGTAATTGCTGGGCTTATCCTAACAATCTTTTTTGAACAAGGGCATAATATTTGCAATTCTCCAGTCCTCTGGCACCTTCCCTGAGTCTAGGGAAGACTGAAAGATCATGGCCAGTACCTCTGCAATTTCCACTCTCACTTCCTTCAATACCCTTGGATGCATCTCATCCGGTCCCAGTGCCTTGTCAACTTTAAGTACAGACAGTTTATCCAATACCTCCTCCTTATCAATTTTGAATCCTTCTAGTGACAGGGTTTCCTCCTCTGTCACCATGGCCTGGGGAGCATCTGCTTCCTCAGTAAAGACAGATGCAAAGTGTTCATTTAACACCTCAGCCATGACCCCTGCCTCCATGTGTAAATCCCCTTTTTTATAGAATCATTTCAGTACAGGAGGCGGCCATTTGGCCCATTGGGTCTGCACTGGCTCTCTGAAAGAGCATTCCACCTCGTCCCACTCCCCTGCCTTTGGTGCCTACTCCTCCTTTTACCACCCTTTTACTATTTATGTGCATATAGAACTTTGGGATTCCCCTTTATGCCCTCTTATTTGCTTCTTTGCATCTTCTCTGAACTGTCTACATTCAGCTTGGTTCTCAATTGTATTTTCTATCTGACACCTGTCATAAGCACACATTTTCTTCTTTATCTTAATTTCTATTTCCTTTTTCATCCAGGGAGCTCTAGATTTGTTTGCCCTACCTTTCCCTTTTGAGGGAATATACCTTGACTGTGCCAGAAACATTTCTTCTTTGAAATGGTAGCCAACTGTTCAGCTACAGCTTTTCCTGCCAACCTTTGGTTCCAATCTATCCGGCCCAGCTCCGTTCTTGCCCCATTGATGTCAGCTTTCTTCCAGTTAATTATTATTACTCTGGATAGCCCTTTGTCCTTTTCTACTGTCATCTTAAGCCTTATGATAGAACGATCATTGTTTCCTAAATGTTCCCCACTGACACTTGATCTACTTGGTCCACTTCATTTCCAAGAACCAGGTCTAGCAGTGCCTCCTTTCTTGTTGGATTGGACATATACTGCTGTAGAAAATTCTCCTGAACACACTCTAGGAACTCTTGCCCCACTCTGCCCTTTACACTACCACTATCCCAGTCTATATTGGAGTAATTATAAAGTCCCCCATTATAACTACTCTATAATGCTTGCACCTTTGTAATTTCCCTGCAGATTTGTTCCTCTAAATCCTTTCCACTAGTTGGTGGCCTATAAGCTGCACCAGCAATGCAATTGCACACTTTTTGTTCCTTAGCTGTAGCCAAACTGAGTCTGTCCTTGAACCCTCTAGGACATCCTCTTTCTCCAGCACTGCAAAGCTCTCCTTAGCTAATATAGCCACCACCACTCCTTTTCTTCCTGTCCTATCTTTCCTGAACACCTTGTACCCAGGAATATTTAACACCCAATCCTGCCCTTCATTCAGCCAGGTCTGTTATCACCACATCATCATAATCCACATGGCAATCTGCACCTGTAACTCACCAATCTTATTTACTAAACTCCATACATTCACACACATGCAGTATAACCCTGATTTAGATTTCACTACTTTCTCCCTTATTCCGACTCCACCTATTAATTTAGTATTCTCTAATCTAGTGCTATCCGTCTCTTCCAGTAGTTTGTGCACCTTGGTATTACTCTCTAATATTCTCTCCTGGTTTTCACACCCTGCTGAGATAGTTTAAAGCTCCCCCAACAGCACTAGCCAAACGCTCCGTAAGGAACTCAGTCCCAGCTCTGTTCAGGTGCAACTCATCCGGCTTGTACAGGTGCCATCTCCCCCAGAGCCTGTCCCAGGAATCTAAAGCCCTCCCTCTTGCACAATCTTTCCAGCCACTCATTCATTTGTCTTATCCTCCTATTTCTGTACTCACTTGCATGTGGCATTGGGAGTAATCTGGAGATTACCACTTTTGAAGTATTGCTTGCTAATTTTCTACCTAGCTCCCTAAATTCTGTCTGTAGGACCACATCCCCCTTCTTACCCAAGTCATTGGTGCCAATGTGGACCATGACCTCTGGCTGTTCACTCTTCCCCAGATGCATATCCTGCAGCCTTCAATGACATCCTTGATCCTGGCACCAAAGGTGCAACATACCATCCTGGAGTTATGCCTGTCTGTTCCCTTAACTAACGAATCCCCTATTCCTTTCTTCCTACTCCCTTCTTCCTACACCCGTCCTTGTACAAACTTGGCACTGACTGTTCTCCTCTGAGGAACCAACGCCCTCAACAGTATCCAAAATGGAAAACCAATTAGCGAGCTGGACCCCAGGGGACTCCTGCACTACCTGTCGGGTTTTCTTGGACAGCCTGGCGGTCACCCATTCCCTTTCTGCCTCCATGTTCCTAACCTGCGGTCTGACCACATCTCTGAATTTGCTATCCACATAGCTCACAGCCTCGCGGATGTGCCACAATGACTTCAGCTGCCGCTCGAGCTCTGAAACCCAGAGCTCTAGTTTCTGTAGCTGGCAGTACTTTCTGCACTGGGTTGTCTAGGTTACCAGTAGTGTCCATAATTTCCCACATATTACAGGACAAGCATTCCACACGACTGAGCTGCTCTAGCTTTCTTACCGACCAATGAACTTATGGTTTTCCTGTGATGTCACTGTTCCATTTTCTTTTCCATCTCCGCTCCAAAGGTGAGGTTTATGCCCAGGTCTGTTTCTACTCAGCTACTTCTGTTCCTGACTTAGAATAATTCTTATGTACACCACACCTCTTTCCCCCATGCACGGAATTCCCATGTGAGCCTAATTCGTCAGTCACTTGGTCTCTGTCACACTCTGGCATAGTCGCCTGTCTTCTCGTGCGCCTGTAGAATGCAGCAATCCCAGCTTGAAAGCCTGTGCTGTATCGTGATCGACACATAAATCACTTGGACAGGTTTGATCTTTGACTGCGGTTGGAGAATCTCCTAATATTTATAGGTGGCCTTAAAAGATACAGGTGGTCCTGCTATGCAGATTGTTATCATGATGGAGTTGTCCCAGCAGGAAAAAATTGCAATGGATCTACAGTAATTACCAATCAGGTATTAAGGTCCTGAAATTCCTGGGTTAGGCTCGAGACGGGGGAAGTCTAATTTCTGTCTAAGCATCCAGGAATTTAGAGGCAAACATTATTATACTGGGGGTGGTCAGTGGTCTTGTAAATTTTGAGTGAAAAGGGCTATGGCGGATCTTCCACCTGCCATCGCTACATCAAAAGGGACACATCTGGAGAAGTTCCTGGGTTACCAGAGAAATTCAATTCTTAATGCATTTGAATGCTTCAGGGAACTCTTTAGTCACAGAGGTCTACAGCACAGAAAAAGGCCCTTCGGCCCATCGACTCTGTGCCGGTCAAACAAGTACCTAACTATTCTAATCCCATTTTCCAGCACTAGGCCCATAGCCTTGTATGCCATGGTATCACAAGTGCTTCTTAAATGTTATGAGGGTTTATGCTTCTACCACCCTTTCAGGCAGTGAGTTCCAGATTCCCACCATCCTCTGGGTGAAAAAATTCTTCCTCACATCCCCTCTAAACCTCCTGCCCCTTACCTTAAATCTATGCCCCCTGGTAATTGATCCCTCCACCAAGGGGAAAAGTTTCTTCCTGTCTACCCTATCTATGCCACACATAATTTTATACACCTCAATCATGTCCCTCCTCAATCTCCTCTGCTCCAGGGAAAATGACCCCTATCTATCCAATCTCTCCTCATAACTAAAACTCTCCTGTCCAGGCAACATCCTGGTAAATCTCCTCTGCACTCTCTCTAGTGCAATCACATCCTTCCTATAATGCGGATTCCAGAACTGCATTCAATACTCTAGCTGTGGCCTAACCAGCGTTTTATACAGTTCCAGCATAACCTCCCTGCTCTTATATTTTATGCCTCGGCCAATAAAGGCAAGTATCCCATATGCCTTCTTGGCAGCTGGGAGCTTGCTTGGGTCCCACTGAGCAACTTAAAAGCCACAAATCTTTAGTAGAGGCACAATTGCTCCATTGGGAACAGAATATGTGAAGAACAGGAGTTTCTTTGGGCTGCCACAGGGCACCTGCTCCATTGCTGAAATGGTGCCACTCCAACACTTCGGTCAGCAGCTCAGGACATGAACTGCTTAAACACCTTTAAAAAAATGATGTGTCTACCTCAGTAATGCAAATGGCCCCATCCCCTGTATTCATGACAGGGTCATTGGCTATCAGCACAAGTCAAAGTTTCTGTTCTGGCCTAAAAGCATGAAAAAAGCTGAAATCATGCCTAATAAAAATAATAGTTACCAATAATAGTTACTCAAAAATTTGAGCAACAGGTGAAGCTAGCCGTTTCACACTGTTGCTGTGCAGTGACAACACAAGTGGTATTTGCTACTAACAGGATACTTCCGTCAAGCAAAAAGACATTCTACCTGTCACACAAATGAGTAGTGTGGTGTATGAATTTCAGTGTCAGTGTGATGCTAACTACATAGGCTGTACGTCCCAAAGAGTGGTGGATCATATTAAACAGCATGTCCCTTCGGTGTTTGCAACAGGCAAGGTATGGTCTGTACCCAACCAGCCTGTGCTTGCAAAACTCAAAACATGTTGTCCAACTTTAGATGTGATTCCACAATTGAACAACATTTGCTAAATAATCCTCAGTATGCTACGAGTTACACTGACAACCAATTTAAGATCGTCAGTCGGGCTTGCGATTCCACTTGACAACCAATCAGCACACTCTTCTCATACAGTATAAATTTGTCGTTTCCCCTGACATTGGTATTTTCTTGTGACTGTCTTGATGAGTGCAAGATGAAAAGCTTTAACAAAAACATCAATTTCTTCAGCAATACTTTAGAATCATTTCATTGAGCAGTCTGTACCACAAGATATTACATTTAATTGTTAAATCTTTACAAGAGATATTTTGTCAAAAGAAGCTTTTTACAGTTGCACAATGCAACCTGTATTGAATAATAATTGACCTCAGTGTTTATTAATTCTTCATTATATGTTTGGTGACATTATCTGAGAACAGAGTAAACACACAATGAATCAGCAATAAAAATGTTCAACTGCACAATCCCTGACATTATTGTCTGCAAACTCTTCAAAATTACAAGGTGTTACATTTAGCTTCATGGCTGCCCCAGTGAGTTTGGGTGAAGGCACCAGCACCTGGTAGAGTATCAGGCCATATAGACGACGGTTCAGTTCCTGGAGGAACAGACTCAAGACAGTGAAGCACTGCTCCTGTTTCTGAACTGAACCATGATATGGTAGCTCACTGCAACCAACAGTAGAGCCACTACGACTGGCTTAATCACAGTTGGAGTAATGAAGAACAAAAACCAGTTTTGTTATTGCTCTCAGTTGCTAATCATCCACTGAGACTGGAAAATGTGAGTGCGGATGTCGGGTAAAAACAGGATCAGGGAACAAAAAGCAGGCAAAACTTTTTTATTCTTTCATGGGACGGGGTATCACTGGCAAAGCCAGCATTTGCTGCTCATCCCTAATTGTCTTAGAACTGCATGGCTTGTTAGGCCATTTCAGAGGTCTGTTAAGAATCAATCACATTGTTATGGGTCTGGAGTCACATGTAAGTCAGACCAGGTAAGGATGGCAGGTTTCCTTCCCAAAAGGACATTAATGAACCAGAAACAAAAACAAAAAATAGCTGGAAAAACTCAGCAGGTCTGACAGCATCTGTGGAGAGGAATACAGTTAACGTTTCGAGTCCGTATGACTCTTCATCAAAATTAAGAAATATAGAAATGAGGTGAAATATAAACTGGTTGAGGGGGGTGGGACAGGTAGAGCTGGATAGAGGGCTGGTGATAGGTGGAGGCAAAGAAGAGATTGCCAAAGATGTCATAGACAAAAAGGACAAAAGGGTATTGACTGTGGTGATGTTAGCTGAGGAATGTGCTAATGATGACATTAAGGGTAGAAAGCAGGACGAGCAAGTGACAGATAGCCCTTGTGGGGGTGGGGTGGGGGGAAGGGATCGAAATAGGCTAAAAGGTAGAGATAAAACAATGGACGGAAATACATGTAAAAATAATGGAAATAGGTGGGAAAAGAAAAATATATATTTTTAAAAATGAACCAGAAGGGCTTTTACAACAATTGATGAAAGTTTCATGGTCACCATTGCGGAGACTAGCTTTATATTCCAGAGTTATTAATTGAATTTAAATCCATCACCTGCCTTTGTGTGATTTGAACTCATGCCCCTAGAGCATTCGTCTGGGTCTCTGGATCACTAGTCCTGTGACATTCTCTTTACATGAAGAGGGTTATGCAGTTGTGGAATGGATTGTTAGTTAGTGCCAGAAGCAACGACCATGTCAAAATTTACAAAGTTGTTAAATATATGGTTGCAGGAAAAGGAAATAAAGGCTTCAGTGTACTGAGCAGGCACATGAGATTTAGGACAATGGAACATGTCGAAGAGGAATAGCAAAATGGAATGATTAGGTCATGGGGCCGTTTCCATATTGAGATTTCTATGCGTTTCTACGATGCCCAGCAGTGTCGAAGAATGTCTGCACAGTGTCTAACTTCATACCTGGTGCCAACAACTCTAGAACTGTAGAACTTTGAAAACAAAAGAAAGTTCTGTTTCCTTTCTTATACTTCCCAAGCAGATATTACATGTTTTTGCCTAGCCAATAAAGTACAATATTACATCCAACTATCTGAAGCTAACGTATAAACGTAGTGCATCTAGCTGCCATAGAGAATGGGTAAAAGCAAAAGACTGCGGATGCTAGAACTCCAAAACAAAAATAAAAATACCTGGAAAAACTCAGCAGGTCAGTAGCAACGACTACTGCATTCGTTGCTCCCAATGCAGTTTCCTCTACATTGGAGACACCAAACGCAAACTGGGTGTCCGCTTTGCAGAACACCTTCGGTCTGTCCGCCAGCATGACCCAGTCCTCCCTGTCACTTGCCATTTCAACACTCCACCCTGCTCTCATGCCCACATGTCCGTCCTTGGCCTGCTGCATTGTTCCAGTGAATCTCAACGCAAACTGGAAGAACAGCACCTCATCTTCCGACTAGGCACTTTACAGCCTTCCGGACTGAATATTGAGTTCAACAATTTTAGAAGATGAACTCTCTCCTCCATCCCCACCTCCTTTCCGATCGCCCTTTTTCCCTCAATAATTTATATAGAGTTTTCTTTTCCCACCTATTTCCATTATTTTTAAATGTATTTCCGTCTATTGTTTTATCTCTACCTTTTAGCCTATTTCGATCCCTTCCCTTCACCCCACCCCACCCCCACTAGGGCTATCTGTACCTTGCTTGTCCTGCTTTCTACCCTTAATTAGCACATTCCTTAGATAATATCACCACCTTTAACACCTCTTTGTCCTTTTGTCTATGACATCTTTTGGCTATCTCCACCTATCACGGACCCTCTATCCAGCTTTACCTGTCCCCCCCACCCCCTTAAACCAGCTTATATTTCACCTCTTTTCTATTTTTACTTAGTTCTGTTGAAGAGTAATACGGACTCGAAACTTTAACTGTGTTCCTCTCCGCAGATGCTGCCAGACCTGCTGAGTTTTTCCAGGTATTTTTATTTTTGTTTTGTAGAGAATAGGTTCCTAGATACCTCCTGTATACATAAAACACTCATCTCCCTCTTGCGCAAATGCTGCGCATTCCCGGAAACCTCTGCTGCGAACAGCAAGGATGAAAAATAGGCTGTTTAAAAAACAAATGTATTGCAGCAATGAAAGGATATATGTGAAGGCTTTCATTTCTTTAGTCATGACTCTTAGCACTTCTAGTCATTCCGATGACTGAGGGGAATGTACTGAATGAAAACACTGCATAAGATGAGTGGATCAGTTTGGTTAAATTTATCAAAAAGTAAAATACTACATATGCTGGAAATATAAACATCAAGTACTGAGTGTCAGGCAGCATCTGTAGAAAAAGGGTAAAGGATAGGTTAACATTCCAGGTCCATGATATTTCTCCTTTTTCCACAGATGCTGCCTGGGCAATTGAGTATTTTCAGTTGAATGTATGATTCACAACTATTGATTCTACTAGGTGCACTTCAAACTAATGCAACAAAGAATTGTCTGCTCCACTAATGGTTTCTGAACATGGCGTGAGAAGACATCACAAGGTTTGGTCACAAAGGTGATATCTTGTCAAGGGGCCAACAGCACATCACAAACCAATGAAAATTAAGCGATTCATTCTCAAGCCCTTAGATTCACATAACCATATCACTGTCCGCTCCATTACACTGACAGCCCCACAGAAAGTCTAAAAGAGACTTTCCTAACAAACACTTCTGGAGAATATGTGAAGTTCAACTAAAATCTGTACAAACATATCATACCCCATATGTTTCAGAGGCACTGCATCTCTCTGGAGGATGTTGCCAACATGCTGTTTCATATACAAGCATTCAAATCCTTTCTCCCTATCTAATCTTTCTGGGAAGTGACCTGGGATGCCACAGAGGCCACTCAAATCCACTCCCTATCTCTTAAGCCTGGTTGATCCTCCTGAGAAACAGATGTTCATTGCCAGGAGCAAGATGGTGCATTTCCCCATTGCAACAAAACATGACAGGCGTTAAGATTAAGCACCTGAGACAGATACACCAGTCAGAGATTGTGACCAACAGCCCCCATTTAGAACTGGGAAAATATCAAGCAACCTGGAGACCTATGAACGAGTCACCTCTCACAAACTCCACAATATATGAAAGTGCACACACTGTATAGAACACAAACCCAATCTGGAATTGGCATGACAGCTATTGTGTGCTGATTCAGCCATGGCTACATCATACCCAAAGTATAGTAAATTGATTATTTATTATTATTATTATCATCCCTCTTATATATTCTCAACCCACCACTTACATTAGTTACCTTATTGGTGTGAAAAGTAGATGATAAATTGTTATATGTTTATGCTGGTTTTAACTTGTAATTTGTTTGTAATGTTTTGTTTGCTGAAATAAAATGTGGAATAAAATGATTCAGAAAATGAAATTGACTGCTATAGAACTCTACTTTGGAAATCACTTGTGGGTCAATTTGTATGCACTTCATTTACATCAAGTGATTTTCTTTAAAAGTTCAAATAACTCCCTAAATGTATATTTTTCCAGCTGTCAATTTATCATCTCCATACCCAACAATAATAACACTTTTGTATACAAGACCTTGTTTAAAACAATTTATCCCATTTCTCTTTAGGACTTGATTGGGGCATTAACACCCAAAGCTCTGGTATTTAATAACACTCAGGTCTGGTGCAGTTTTCTGGCTATCCCAATCAAGATCAGATCTCCACCTGCAACATGTTAACATCACACCTGATGTATTTTTCGACACTAAATATACAATAGGTGATTCATTTATACAAAATTACCATACATTTCACATAATATTGCACAACATAAAGTGTATGTTACATATTTTAGGAAATTATAAATGCACAATAAAAAGCCACTTTACCGAGATTTCTAATTAGCCACTGCTGATGAACTCATTAGACTTAGTAAGCAATACAAATAAACATTACTAAAGAATGATGGTATTAATACACCAAGCCATAATATTTTTATCACCCAACAAGCAGAAAACTAAACAACCATATTGTAAGTGGGAGCAGGCTCCTTCTTGCTGGTCAGTAGCAAATATACTGAAGTCTGTCCTTTGGGCATAAAAAGATTGTTGCAGATTTGACTCGCAATGTAAGCCAGTCATCCTTGTGACAGCGTGCAGCTGCTCATCAAATTAGTTACTGTTGTGTCTGCTGATTAACTCTGACCTTGGTCCCATGAGACCAAAAATGAAAGGTTCAAAGAAGGAAACAGTATTAACTAGTGGCTGAAATTTTTTTTAACACATTAATCTTAATGGCTGCAATAGGGTAATGGGAAGGAGATACAAGGCTGTAACACAAACATGAGGATCAGATTATGCCATCAAATACCAGGGCACCTAAATCAGCTGAATCCTGAGCATGTACTATGTGATGTTTCTACAACTAAATAGAAAGTGCTGCTGTTGTGCTGTGTACAAAAAGTGAACTGCCATGTCTCTAATTTTGGTTTGAATTATTTAACTTACTTTCAAATGGCTCAGTTGATAAAGGCGCTATACAGACCAGGGGGTCCCAGATTCAATTCCTGATCTATGCTAAGTTAGCAAGATGGCAACAGGGGTTAATAAAATTGGTGCCTTTGCCACTGGATAGGAAATGGGAAGGCAGTCAGGATTGTGTCATTTGAAAGCACCATTAGAGGAAAGATCTAGAATCAATAGAAAAGATTCATTAGGATCTTGCTCAGTGTGAAAGTCACAATTACAAAAAGAAACTTGAGAGGTTAATGGCTCAGATTTTACTATGGGTGGCGAAGGAACGGTGCTCATCACTCACTTTGCATGTGATTGTCCAGATGGTTATCATGGGCTTGTCAATGGAGATTTCTAGTAATTTGGCATCTAATCCAGTGCTGGGAATCTGTGGCAACTGTGAGAAGAGCGAGCGAGCGACAGGGAGGCTCTTCAACAAGATTGAAGAATCCTCAAAGAATGCAAGGCAGGAAGTAAAAAACGAACAGGAGATATAAATTAAATGTAAATCATTTTATGGGAAGCAAACTAAAGATAGACGTGTGGGGTTAAAGGGGAGAGATAAAAGAAAATCTTTAAAAAATTAAAATTATTCGCATTAATTTTCTTCTGAGGGAACAAGACTCCACACTTATAAAATTGTTTCAGGGCCAGAGAAATTGTTCAGCAATATACTTATTACACCATAAAAAATTCGAACACCTGGCTGCGCAAGCCCAAACTTTCTCATCCGTCTTTAGTACAAGATTAATGGGTAATTAGTTTAGGATCATGCCATTACAATCACCTTTGTACAGATTGCATCAATGAAGACTACAGAAGCACAGGCTATGGAACAGCAGGTTATCACCAATGGCAACCTCCAGATTTCCACATTTAACTGCAGATGCCAGAAGTTTCTGACAGTTTTACCCTGTAATAACAATGAGTGCTGAGTACCTCCCCATTATTGGTTTAGCAAAATTCAGGCTTTAATTTTTTTTCCACTGGAGCGGAGAGATTAAGGGTGCCTTAATAGTTGTCTCCAAGCTTATTGCTATGTTATTGTTAAGGGATATGAAAGAGTAAATGATGATGGATTCTTTCCATCATGTCCGGTTCACACAGAAATAATAATCGCCTCTAAGAGATACAGACAAGCGGGCAGCACCATTGAACTGTCCCCATTAGGAGTCAGCACTACATAAAGGAAAGGAAGAAAATTAATTGAGTGGAGTTGTGTGTGGGGGGGGGGGGGGGGGGGGGGGGGGGGCAGTGGAGGAATGTGACAATTAAAAACTTAAACTACATTCCTTTTTCTCAAAAAATAAATATAGCTACATGTATTTAAACAAACTATTATCTCATTCTCAATTCAACTGATCTTGAGATTACTGCTTCTAACCTTGGAGCAAAAGAATGATTTGTGTGTTACTACAAAATTGGTAATTTGGCTGCCTAGAGGATCAATAGATCATATGTCTCAGTCCCATGGGATAGTAAATTAAGGTTTATTTGTGTTTGCAGGGCTCAGTGTCCAGGATCCATTTAAAGTACTACGTAAACATTCAATAGGAGCTCTACAGCTATTGAGTAAAATCTAACAATCTCACCAACAAACTTCTTTATCTGTGTAACAGGCAGTCAGAATTAAGTTACTTGGTACTTCAATTGCATTTCTTATCACTTTTACTTTCCAGTTATAGAAACTGAATATTCCTTGCAATTTATTTTGTTACTTTTTGGGATGCGAGCGTCACTACCATGACTAGCATTAATTGCCCAACCTTAATTTCCCTTGAAAATTTACTCTTATTTAGATACATCTCAACTCTATGTAGCCTGAAGTAACCTCACAGAAACATACAAAATCCTTCATCACTGGTAGGATACCACAAATATGGCACAACATTTTGTCATGTACTGATTATTCACTTCTTTACAATGTTCTATCCTACATCACTAACTCAGTAGCCGACAAATCTATTGCAATTACTGGATTGAGCTTCGACATTATGAAATCAAGCGTTCACAATTCTCCACACTGGTTATTAAGGATCTTCATCCAGTTGTCACAGGTATATGTGGAATACAGCCCAAACAGAAATGGAGATCTCACCTGCCAACCCAGGCTGCCCTAGAACACTACATAACTTGTTACAAATCCTATTATTCTATTTAATGAAAATGGTGAAGATTCAATTATTTTGTAAATGCAATGTTGTGCTATCGTGCCAAATGCATCTGCCTACTTCTCTGGCAGTATCACAGATTATGTTTTTGTTAAAAGCTTCCACATACTGTGCTGCAGTTTAGTAGGCATTGGGTCTGTGCCCATTATTCCTCTTGCAATTAATTGCTGATCACAACCATGTATGTCTAGATATTTCTCCATGAAGGAAGAGAGGAAATAAAATTTGTAGGAAAATTTCCCTCGCAATCCATCACAAAGCAGAATTGGCAATAGTGCAGTGTAGCGATATGGGTAATGATAATCATAGTGTGACAGGAAGGGACAGAGTGTACAAACATTAGAGTGCACCAGCAAATAGGGTCAAGAGTAGGGTAAAATAACAAAAAGGCAAAATTAAAGACTCTTTATCTGAATGCATGCAGCATTCACAACAAGAAAGATGAATTGATGGCACAAGGAGAAGTAAATGAGTATGATCTGATAGCCATTAGTGTTGTGGTTGCAAGGTGACCAAGGCCGGGGACTGAATATTCAGGAGTACTTAACATTTTGGAAGGTTAGACAGGAAGGAGGAGATGGGGAAGCTCTCTTAATAAAGGATGAGAGTGAGAAGGAAGAAAGTTCAAATAATATGGCATTAATATAGCAATATTAGTTTAAAAGTTACTTTGGGTAAACTCACAGTAAAACGTCTTTTAAAAGGGGTCAAAACTAGCCTGCAAACACAGCATAGTCAACTCCCTTCACCACAACGTGAAGCTATTGATAAGAATTACACACACCTGAAAAAAGACAGTATCCTATAGTCCTTGCTAAGACACTAGCACATAAGCCTTGCGCTGATAAGTAAGCCAGAAAACAGATCAACAAAACAGTAGGCCCCAAGTTTATTATCTTGCTGGACACAATAACTTGACTAAGCACCTTTAACATGAATGCAACGTCAGGTCTGATTTCAGGAATAAATTCAAAATAACATTTCCTAGAAACTGAACAGACACACTATAATAGGTAGTCCTTTCACCAAACATAGGATACTAATTAGGGATGGTGTATGATTTGAACAAATGAACATCTAATTATACAACCCCAAAATTCATTATAAAGATCTCAACCCAAACTTGAATCTTCAGATTCATTAGGGAGACCCATTAGACTGACTTCAGACCTGTTCTGAACCTAGCCTTGAGGATGACTTCACAGAGTGTACTTGGGACAGTTTCTTAGAACAGTATGTTGTGGAACCAACCATGGAACAGGCTATTTTAGACCTGGTAACATTCAACGAGACAATATTAGTTAGTGATCTTATTGTAAAGGGTCCTCTAGAGAAAAGTAGCCAGAATATGATAAACCGAATGTAAAAAGAGGGTGAGAAACTTGGGTCTGAAACAAGTGTCTTAAACTTAAATAAGGGCAATTACTAAGGAACAAAGGCAGAGTTAGGTATAGTGTACTTGGAAAATAGGTTAAAAGCTAAGATGCTCTAAAAGTCTTGACAAAGATTTAAGGAGAAATTTCATAACTCTCAATAAAGATACTTCCTCGTTGAGAAAGAAAGACTCAAAGGAAGTTAAAGATGGTATCAAATTGAAAGAAAAGGCATCCAATGTCGCAAAGAGGAATGGTATGCCAGAAGATTGGGAAAAATTTTAGAAACCAGCAAAGATAACTAAAAGAAAATAAAAATGGTGAAAAAGATCATGAGAGTAAACTAATAAGAAATATAAAAACAGAGATTCTACAAGTGCATAAAAAGGAAGAGAGTAGTTAAAGTAAATGTTGGTCCCTCAGAGGATGAGACTGGGGAATTAATCATGAGAAACAAGGAACTGAAGATATTTTGAACAAGTATTTTGTATCTGTCTGCATAATGGAAGATATTAAAAGCATACCAATAATAGAGAAAATTGGAGGGGTGGGGTGGAGGGAGGATCTTAAAACAATTATTGCTTGAGGAAAAGTACTAGACAAACTAATGGGACAAAACACTGATAAGTTCTCTGCATCGGATGGCCCGCATCTTAGGGTCTTTAAAGAAGTGGCTGCAAAGATAGTGGGTGTGCTGTTTGTAATCTTCCAAATATCTCTAGATTCTGGAGGCTGAGTCATTGAGTTTATTCAAGGCTTAGTTAGGCAGATTCTCAAATTATAGGGGAGCAAGGTCAGCATTTATTGCCAGTCTTTAGTTGCCCTTGAGAAGGTAGTAGCGTGCAACCTGCTTGAACCGCTGCAATCAATATGGGGTTGCAGACACACTGGCAGTGCTGTTAGTGAGGGAGTTCCAGGGTTTTGATGCAGCAACAGTGCAGGAATGGAGTTATATTTTCAGATCAGGATGCTGCGTGGCTTGGAGGGGAACTTGTAGTTGGTGGTGAGTCCATGCATCTGCTGCCCTTGTCCTTCTAAGTGGTAGAGGTTGCAGGTTTGGAAGGTACTATAAAAGAAGCCTTGACAAGTTGCCTTGACAGTGCATCTTGCAGATGGTACACACAGCTGCGACTGTGCACCGGTGGTGGGGAGTGAATGTTTAAGGTCGTGGATCAAATGGGCTGCTTTGTTTTGAATGGCACTGAGCTTTTTGAGAGCTGTTGGACCTGTTATAAGGAACAGGCAGGAAAGTGGAGTCGTGACCAAGTTCATCTGTGATCTCATTGAATGTTAAGAGCGTTGAAGCGTTGTATTCCCTACTCCTGCTCCAGTTTCTTGTGCTTTTATGTTCTTGACAAAATCTCAAAGCAGCCCACTTGCCTGACTACCTTACGTGCAATCTGACATGGGGAGAGCATAAATTTAAAAAAAACTGCCAGAGACATTCGAAGTCACTCCAAATGGTCTATAGAATAACACTGGAATTTTAATAATTCATTGATCATCTAATTTTACAGTACCAAGGAAACTACAGTAAGCCAAGGGTTGTCTTTGGTAACTGGACAGAAAGCATGCCAAATGTTATGTTGTAATTATTTTGTTTTACAGTTTATAGTTTCAATTGAGGGAGCAATTTTATAAAAGGCTGTGGTACATCAAACAGCACTGAAACAAGGAACTCTACTCGGCACATACTGACATTTTGTAATATTTTTCACTTTACAATACTACAACCTTCACACGTTTGGAAGTAGATCCAAATCTTCGGCTCTTCAACACTTGAATTTACCATCCACAAATAGTTTGTTTTGTAACTTCTTGGTCACGTGGTTAGGTGGAGTTCTTTACCATAACTAAGCCACAGATTTCTGATGCAACCCTTTTAAATGCAGCTGCTTAGTTACTGCTGCAAATGCACTGACTCTGATGCTTGTATCAGCAACATCTGTGACCACAAAACCCACAAGTTAGTTCTTTGAATTAGTTCTGCTTCCCACCAAAATTATTGTAAAGTGATCTCTTGTTAGATTTGACATGTTACTGTAACAATGCCAATAGCACTTAAAAGGCATGGTTCGGATCCCTCAAGGAAAGATAAGTGCAGTAACTCATTCACCAGAAATAATGCAGAAAAAAAATTATGCTATCACTCGTGCAGGTCAATGGCAGATATCAAGGGTTTTTGTATTCGCATTCAGTATCAGTGCATAACAATTTCTACTTCACAGTAAGCTAACTTTAAGGGCACGTCCACAATCATTACCTGACCTGCACAGAGATAGTCTCATACCACTTCATTTAATTTACACTTCTTATAATATCAAACTGGAGTCTGAAATCTACAGCTTCTACATGTATGCTGATGACATCCAGTTCCACCTCACCACCACCACCACCACCTCTCTTGACCTTTCTGCTGTCCTAAAATTGCTAGGCTACTTGTCCAACGCCCAGAACTGGATAAGCAGAAATTTCATCCAAGTAAATAACGGGAAGACCAAAGCCATTGACTTCAGTCCCACCCACAAACTCTGTTCCCTAGTCATCAATTCCACCCTTCTGCCTGATAAATATCTGTGGCAGAACAAGACTGTTCGCAATCTCAGTGTCATATTTGACCCTGAGATGAGCTTCCAACAAACAATGCTGCTCAATTCCACCTCTGTAATATTATCCCACTTCCCCCTTGCCTCAGCTCATCTGCTGCTGAAACCCTCACCTGTTCCTTTGTTGCCTCTAGATTCAACTATTCCATGAAATTAAGGAGGGCTGAGGCCCTAGAGGGATTTGAAAGCAAAGATGAGAATTTTTAAATTCAGATGTTGCTTAATACCTTAGTGATAGGAACAGTGATTATTCCAAAGCACTCCTAGCTAGCTTCCCACTTTCTACCCTCCATGACCTCATCCATCATTCCCTTCAAATTCCTCCATGATCTCTTCCTTCCCATCTCTAATCTCTTACAGCCCTACAACTCATATATATCTGGGCTTCCCAATTCTGGCCTCTTGATTATCTCCAATCTTAATTGCTGGTGCCTGTGCCTCCAGTTGCCAAGGCCCTAAACTCTGGAATTTCTTCCCTAAACCTCCACCTTTCTTTCTTCAAGACACTCCTTAAAACCTACCTCTTTAGACACCTAATGTCTTCTTGTGTGGCTTGATGTCAAATTTTGCTTGATAGCCCTTCTGTGAAGCACCTTGTGTTACTGTGTTGAAGGGTACTATATAAATGCAAGTTGTTTTTGTTCACAGCAGTGTCCTAGCGATTCATCTTCAAATCCCAGAGACTTCAGGTCAACCCAGAGGGGTCCTTTGGGTACTTCTTAATTCTAAATTACTTCAATTTAAATGTTTAAAAAACATGAAATCTGCTTTCCCCGTTCTTTAAACATTTAAATTGTTAGCTACTGTAAGAGCTTGCCGCATTTATGTATGAATGCATGTTCAAAGCTCTCTGCTAGATGACTGTTAAAGTTCTAACTAGGCAGGCTGCACCCTGAAATTTTAGAAAATTGTTGACAATTGTGCCTACTATGCACTGCAATGCCAACTCTTCCGAATGCAAGTATCAAGAGCTAATATCAGAGAGTACAACTATTTGTAAGCAGTGGGTAGGATTCAGAATTTCAAACTTTGCAACAAAAATTAAGTCTTTTCTGAACAGAACTCTTCCCAAAAATGCAAGGTCTAGTGAGTTTTTTTTTTGCAACGTGCCTTGTTCCTACTTTATTGATCCAATAATGATCAATACTCTTTTGAATTTTCTTCTTGTTGCCCAACTTCCTACATGATCTTCCTCCTTACTGCACTGAACTCAAGACCTTTTGTGCCACCTCCTACTCAACTCATTCTTTTCAGGAAAGCATTACCTACCATGGGCTTTCCTGTTCCTACTACCAATAAAGGTTTAATACACAAGCTTTCTGGTCCCTAATCACGACAGATTTCTCTCTTTCTTTCAAGGTGCCACGCATGATGGGTTTATATTTCTCAATAAAAATAACAACAGAAGACTCCAACAAGAAGTATAAATGTGTTCAGAATGATTTTCTGGCTCATACATATTTAAGTTTCAAATGAGAAAAGAGAACCCTAAAATATGCTTTTTGCTTATTATGTTACACAAGAGTCTCAGGTGACAAGTGACAACCATGCTGCCCACAACTGACTGTCAATGACATGAAAAGTATTAGAACTGAAGACTGAAGAAGAAAATACAACTTTCTCTGTAAGACAGTGCTCAGACAACAGCAGTTTGGATTTCACATTTTACAATGTGCAAATTTTCTTGGATGAAATTATAGCTATTTTCAAAAAGGGCTTCATAGAATTGTATAATTTACAGCATATAATGATATAATTATATCATTTACAGCTATTAAATGAACTAGACCACTGGCACTGTCAATCACAGCTGAGGGCTAATGAAGACAACATTCATAATCTCTCCCCTGACGCATTCAACCAGGTAGGTAACACACTACAGGTTATATATAAATACAACTAACTATATGTAAAGTCACCATGCTACCAGGCAGAAAGTAACAGCTGGCGCCAGACCAACCAGAAACATCTAATCCGGTAATGTTCCTTTGGTACAAAGAGAATGTCCTAAACACATTCATCAGCTTGAAAAAAATCCTTTAAGGCTACATTTATGCTGTGGTGCCATGAAAACCGCACTCATTTTGCATTAGCATGATTCAAGTTGAATGCATCTCCCAGGGTTTTACACGTACGGCTGCCCAATTTCAGTTTATTACCTGCTCAATGCATGCAGAGTTTTTCTGGCTCACAAGAAACAGCAAGAGATCTACATGAGCTATTTACACCAGCCTGGTGGAGCAGCTTCTGCTTCACAGCCAATGCCAATTCAACTGCTGAGAGGCAGAATTTGTCATTCAAAAGTTCCATGAGAATATGCAAACTTTAACAGCATTCACAGTGGATTGCTTAGTGCAACTCCACAATGAGCTTACGTTTGCAACTGTTACCGACAGGTATGATTGAGATGTCAATTATGGCAGTAATAGCTGGCTTTAAGGCAAAATTATAAAGTTAATGAACTGAGTAAACCCATTTAAATGGGTTAAATTGGTCTAAGACATGCATTGAGTACATTGCAGCACAGCTGAGACCATACAAAGCTGCATGAGGCACATAGGCAGCATGGTGATGGTAACAACTAATACAGTAACAGGATGCCAAGAGGTTAACATGGAAGGCCTTCATTTCCAAAATCACAGGAAGCACAAGTTTAATCAGCTTTTATGAAGGGTGAGGTACATGATGTAGATTACAATGGAGGTTGAAAAGTGTCATTGAGAAGACACGTGTGTTTGAGTAGTAATGAGTCAGTGACAAAACAAATGCCTGAATAATGCAGAGGAAGGATAGGAGCTCCATAGGATTGAGATCCTGGAAAGGATAAGTTATTGTAGGAGATAGCAGGATGAATTTTGAAGCAAACAGCGAGGATGCAGAGACAGAAAGGGATATATGGGTGATTATATTTGAAACTTCGGAAATATAACAATTATTAGAGGATGAATGAACACAACAGCAAAAACACAAGGAAGATTACACTGGAAAGGGGAGTAAGGTTGGAGGTTGCAGGTGAGACAAGGGTTGACTCAAATGGCAATTGTTTTCTTGTATTTTGTTCAAAAGTGTGAGTGTGATGCTTATTCCAACAAATTTTAGATACTTCTCCATTTCGTTTGGGTGTTAAGGTGGAGATGTAAACTGGGCTGCTGAAGGGAAGCCATGCTGGACCAAGGAGTACTGTCTTACTTGTCTTGCTGAGTGCCTGGGAATATATGCACGCAAGTCTTTGAAAGGTGGTTGAGAAAGTTGCTGTAAAAGCTTATGGGATCCTGAGCTTTATAAACAGGCACAGAGTAAAAAAAGCATGCAAGTTATAAAACACTGATTTAGGCATATGATGTCCATCCGTCTTGGGGGATGATGGACTGTGCCCAGGGTGTATGTCACGTCTGGACTGAACTTAGTCTGTTGTGGCTGTAGAGGTTGATTTATGAGTGGCAGTCCCTTCTGTACTAGGCATAGATGAATAGTGTTGACCCAAGGGCAACTGATACTTTTTCCTTCCAGCGGGCTCTCTTTTCTGATATCTGGTCATTTCTTTTGTCCTCTGCTTTTTCCATGCCCTTCCTGACTGCTCATCTCCAGGCACTCCAGTCAGCAGCAAAGGCTTCCCATGCATCAACTCCAATCCCAATCAACTTGAAGTCTCGCTTGCAGGCATCCTTGAATCGCAGATGTGGGCAACATGTTGACTTCGTGCCGATAGCAAGCTTGTCATAGAGCATGACTTTGGGGACGCAGCCATCATCCATTCTGCTCACATGGCCCAGCCAACGGCGTCATCGCTGACTCAAGGGGGCAAACATGCTGGGGATCCCTGCATGCTGGTATACTTCCATATTCGGCACTCTGTCTTGCCAGGAGGTGCCAAATATTCATCTGAGGCAGTGAAGATGGAAGCTGTTCAGTCTTTTTTCTTGGCTTGCATAAGTTGTCCATGCATTGCTACTGTAAAGAAAGGTGCTGTAAACACAAGCCTGGTACACATGGAATTTTGTATTTTTGGTTAGTTTGCTGCTCATCCACACTCGATTTCTCAACTTTGACATGAGAACTGCGGCCTTGGAAATCCTGGTGCTGATCTCGGCTTCAATGGACAGGTTGCTGGTAACTGTTAGTCCAAGGTATGTGTCAACGACCTCTAGAGTAAAATTGTTGGTATTGATGGAAGGTGAAGTCTCTACGTCCTGGTCCATAACTTTGGTCTTCCCTATGCTGATCACCAGTCCAAACTCCTTGTAGGTCTGGGTTAACTGGTCTATAAATTGTTGTAAGTGAGCTTCAGTATGGGATGCTACTGCGGTGTCATCAGCAAATAGCAATTCAGACGAGGACAATCCGCATTTTGGTCTTGTCAACAGTCTAGTCAAGTTGAATAGCTTCCCATCGGCTCTGACATGCAAATAGACACCCATATTTGAGTCGCCGAAAGCATGCAATAACAGCACGGAGAAAAATATACCAAAGGAAGTTGGCACCAGGGCGCAGCCCTGCTTTAATCTGCTCCTGATGTTCCTCCATTGTAACTGATGAAACAGTGCATGTTCTCATGGAAAGAAAAAAATGATGCCCAGGAGTCCAGGTGGACAGCTGGTTAGGCCACAACTCATGTAGTGTCCCCAATTCTGGATATCACACTTTAGGAAGGATATTAAGGCTTTGGGGAGGGCACAGAGGGGATTTACTAGAATGGGAGCAATGATGTAGGGCTTCAGTATTGTGGGGAGTTTTGAGAAGCTGGGATTGCTCCCCTTAGAGCAGAGAAGATTAAGGGGAGATTTAATAGAGGCGTTCAAAATCATGAAGGATACAAACATATGAATTAAGAGTAGAAGGCGGCCAACTGGCCCCTCGAGACTGCTCTGCTATTCAATAAGGTCATGGCTGATCTGATTGTGGTCTCAATTCCACATTCCGCCTATCCCCGGTAACCTTCGGCTCCCTTGTTAGTCAAGAATCTATATACTTCTGCTTTAAAAATATTCAGTGACCCTGTCTCCACCATGCTCTGGGGAAGAAAGTTCCAAAGGCTCCTTATTTTTAAACGGTGGCCCTAGTTCTAGTCTCTCTCACAAGGGGAAACCTCCTTTCAGCATTTGAACCAATGAATAAAGAGAAACAGTTTTCGGTGGCAAAAGGGTCAGTAATCAGAATACAGATTTAAGGCAACTGGCAGAAGAACCAGAGGCAAGATGAGACCAAATTTTTATGCAGCAAATTGTTATGATCTGGATCGCAGTGCTTAAAAGGGTGATGGAAGCAAATATAATACTAACCTTCAAAATAGTATTGGATAAATATTTAAAGGAGAAATATTTGCAGGGCTATAGTTTTTGGGACTATAGCTCTTTCAAAGACCCTACAACAAACTGTTTACAATGCCATTGCTGTCGTTATCACCAGATGGGATTTGGTAAGTTAACTCTGATGTCAATTTGGCTCACAGAAGGAGGCTTTATTATAAATATATAGGAATCAGCTGACGTAGTTCAAAGAAGGTCACCCATCTATGTTGTTCCTGTTTGACATCCATACCCGACAAAATCTAAATCTGCATCAACCTTCCATCTGTGAGATTCAGTCTTACTTTCCATAACCGTCATAAAAACTTCACACTCACAAGCTTTATCAAATCTAACTTGTCAAGACATTTTACTACAGCAATAAAAATGCTATAAAATCAGTTAGCCACTCAGCTAGCAACACTCTTAACTAGCGTCTCATACAGACAAATGTAATTGAGGAACTATATGCCACTTTATAGCTGGCAAGTTTTGGGAGTTGCCTCCTGGTTTATCTGTTTTGGCTATTTGCACAAACCTTAAGTACAGTTGATCTTTATGGTAATCCAACTCCATTTTATACACATGGAATGTTGGAACATTCAAAGTCATCAAACCAATAATCTATTGATGTCCAAGTTGCTTCAGGAAAAGAACTATTGAAATAGCAAAACAAAAACAAGTTGAAAATAGTTGTTGGTTTTTAAAAATGAATTGATCAAGGTACATTTTATGTGTTAACGTTTTAAACACAAACCATTTTAAGACTCTGGAAAGCTGATTTTCTTTTCTTTGTTAAAAAATCTCCTGGACCCCTGAAAACCAAGCCATTTCATAATGGCAAGTTAAGTTTCTATCTATGGTCTGATATTGATTTGAACATTAAGATTTTGCTTAATGAAACATTATTGCAAAATATCCCACCGCGCTCTCTGACACCAGCTTTGTATATAGTCAAGAAATCAAGTGTTTCTTTGCTCAACATCAGAGGATTTAAAAAAAATCACCAGTGAAGTGTTTTGGAAACCAAATGCTCCCAGAGGAATGTCTTCCTGCCCTAGCCTTCATGCATCACAAATTTGCCAGCCTCAACTGGAAATGGGCTTCTGTGTGTTAGGTTCTCTGACTCTTGCAGGTAAGTATTGCGGGTAAAGGTGCCATACGGTACTTCAAGATATCATTCAAGTTTTTGTTTGGCAATCTCTTGCTGTTATAAACGTTGGGAGCATCATAAATATCAGCCTGATACAAGTAAAGGAAAAAGAAACGAAAACAAAAATACCTGGAAAAACTCAGCAGGTCTGACAGCATCTGCGGAGAGGAACACAGTTAACGTTTCGAGTCTGTATGACTCTTTAACAGAACTAAGGAAAAATAGAAAAGAGGTGAAATATATTAAATCCACAACCTTCTGACCAATTTTACCAATTGAGCTGAGTTATAACTTAAATTTTGTTTTATTTGTTCATGGGCCAGCATTTATTGCCCTTGTTCAGAGGGCATTTAAGAGTCAGCCACATTGCTGTGGGTCTGGAATAACATGTAGGGTGACAGACATTAGTTTTTGTGACAATCGGCAATGGTTTCATGGTCATCATCAGGCTTTTAATTCCAGATTTTTATTGAATTCAAATTTCACCATCTGGGGATTTGAACCCTAGTCCCCAGAGCATTACCCTGGGCCTCTGGAATGTTAGTCCAGTGGCAATACCACTATGCCACCGCCTCCCCTAAATAAAGTTCTTTCTTTTTGAAGGCAACATGCAAAGTTTGGTGGGGTAGGTGTTATTGAGGTTGTAGCTGTATAAATAAGCAGACAGTTGTATAGTGGAAATATCACAGTCTAGTATTCCAGAGGCCCAGGCTAATGCTCTGGAGACAAGGGTTCAAATCCCACCACGGCAACTGGTGGAATCAGGAATTGACAATTAGTCCCAGAAAGGGTAACTGTGCAGCTATCAGCAATTGTAGAAACCCATCTGGTTCATTTTAGGAAAGGAAATCTGCCATCCTTACCTGGTCTGGCCTATATGCGATGCCAGATCCACAGTAATGTGGTTGACTCTTAGTTGCCCTCTGAAATAGCCTAGCAACCCACTCAGTTCAAGGACAATTAGGGTTGGACAGCAAATGCTGGCCTTGCCAGTGATGCCTACGTCCCATGAAAGAATAAAAAAATGAGCTAAGTTAGAACAAGAGTTGCAGAATTTTTACTCATCACATCCTATGGGGAAGCCTGGATTTTGACGAATTCAGACGGTATACCAACAAGATCACTGATGTAGGTAATGTAATAAGGAAGCACAAGTTGTTAAATTGCAACTGTCAAAGTCAAATAACAGCTGAATACATGTCAAACAAATTGGTTTTGTTCAGCAAGATCAGAAAAGTCTGCCAGCATTCTTCCTCATTTGTAATTTTGTTGGGGGAGAAGACAAATAACGATCAATACAGAACAGGCAGAACTGCTCCATAAGAAAATGGTTGCTTAGAATGCAGCTTTCCAGCTCATTTATACATGGAAATCCAGAAAACTACATTTGTACAACAATGTGCGGACTAACATTTGCATAGTATAATCAATTGTTGCTTTCACATTTCACTTATTTTCATTGGCACTGCAGGAAGTAAATAGAAGTGGCCCTGTGTAGATACCTTCATTGTCTGTAGCCTCATTTCATCAAATAGGCTATAGGAAAACTCTAAGAGCAGAAACGTTCTGGCTTTATCCTGGTCTTACCTGTATTCAAGAAGGAAAAACCAACAAGACCTTGTCCTTACCAATCTACCTGTATAGGTAGGAGTAACCACCTCACACTCCTTGTGAAGACGAAGTCCCAACTTCATATTGAGAATACCCGCTAACATGTTGTGTGGCACTACCACTGTGTTAAATGAGACAGATCAGAACAGATCTAGAAGCTCAAAACTGGGCATCCATGAGGCACTGTGGGTCATCAGCAGCAGAACTGTATTGATCCAGAATCTGTAGCTCAGGGCCCAGCATATTCTTCACTCTACCATTACCATCAAGCCAAGAAATTGATCTAGGTTCAGTTAGTGCAGGAGAGCATACCAGGAGCAGCATCAGGCATATCTAAAAATGAGGTGTCAACCTGGTGAAGCCACAACACAGGGCCACTTGCATCCGAAACAGCGAAAGCAGCATGCAATAGACAGAGTTAAGTGATCTCACAACCAACAGATCAAATCTAAGCTTGGCAATCCTGCCACATCCGCTCCTGAATGATGATGGGCAAATAAACAACTAACCAGAGGTGGTTCCACAAATATACCCTTCTTCAGCAATGAGCCCAGCACAAGGTAAGGCTGAAGCATTTGCAACCATTTTCAGCCAGAAGTGCCGAGTGGATGATCCATCTCAGCCTCCTCCTGACATCCCTAGCATCATAGATGCCAGTCTTCCGTCAATTCGATTCACTCCACATGATACCAAGGAATGGCTGAGGGCACTAGATGCTGCAAAGGTTATGGGCTCTGACAACACCACGGCAATAGTACTGAAGACTTGTGCTTCAGGACTAGTCATTACCTAACCAAACTGTTTCAGTACAGCTACAACACTGGCATCTACCCGGCAATGTGGAAAATTGCCCAGGTATATCCTGTCCACAAAAAGCAGGACAAATCCAATCCGGCCAATTACTGCCCCATCAGTTTACTCTTGATCATCAGCAAAGTGATGGAAGGTGTTGTTGACAATGCTATCAAGCAGCACTTGCTCAGCAATAACCTGCACAGGTTGGGCTCTGCCAGAGCCAATCGACATCTGATATCATTACAGCCTTGGCCCAAAGATAGACAAAAGAGATGAACTTAATAGGAGGGGCGTGAGTGACTGCCCTTGATAGCAAGGCAGCATTTGAAGAAGTGCGGCATCAAGGAGCCCTGGCAAAATTGAAGTCAATGGAAATCAGGAAAAAACTCTCCACTGGTTGGAGTCATGCCTAGCACAAAGGAAAATGGTTGCAATTGCTGAAGGCCAATCATCTCAGTCCCAGGACATTGCTGCAGGAGTTCCTCAGGGTAGTGCCCTACATTCAACTATCTTCAGCTACTTCATCAATGACCTTCTCCCCATCTTAAGGTCAGAAGGGGTATGTTTGCACAATGTTCAACACCATTTGCAACTCCTCAGATACTCAATCAGTTCCTTTCTATTTGCTGTATGATCTGGACAACATTTAGCCTTGGGCTGTTAAGTGGCAAGTAACATTCACACCACACAAGTGCCTGGCAATGTCCATCTCCAACAACCGAGGATCTAACCATATCCCTCTTGACATTCAATGGTGTTACCATAACTGAATCCCCCTTTAACAACATCCTGGGGGTTTACCATTGACCAGAAACTGAACTGGACCAGCCATATTGTCATGTCTCACTGGGGATAGTGCACTGTAATATCGAGCCCCACTGTTCCCCGAGTCGCGACAAACGTGAAAAGTTTGATCAAGCCACCAGACTGCCCCAATTCTACCTAACTGTTTAATTTAGGTTAACAGAATCCGAGCATCAGGTTTGTAAACTTAATAAGTAAATAACTGTTTATTGAACAAACTGTCGTTAACCAGTCCGCTTTTTTAAATCCACACACACACACACACACACACACACACACACACACACACACACACACACACACACACACACACACAAAAACATGGATTATAAGGGTGGGATAAACCAGTTTACTAGCACCAATTCTGGAGTACAGGATTTGATGGGTTGATTTTGATCGATGTCTTCCAAATTCCTTTCAGTTCTTGTTGGTGACACGAGGTGGTCTTCCAGTGCTTTTAGTCTGTAGTTCATTGGTTGGACACTTGCCTTTCACTGTCTCTAACAGTGATTTTCCCCTTTGCCTCTTGACAGGGGTTTTCAAAGAGAGAGCAGGTTATAAAGAGATGAGGAGAAAAAAGAAACAGCTAGCAATGATTGTGGAATTACTGGAATCTTCCACACACAGGAGAAAGATGTTTTAGGTCTTGTTCCTTTCAGGCTAGGAACTATTCTCACTGCTCTCACACAAAACCTGGTCACCTGGTCAGGAGCCAATTAAAATGCTGTTGTCAGGCAGCTCCCTTAGTCCAGGACTCCTTTCCGGTACCATCCTGTCTTTCATGGCACACTCTGTTCCAGGACTGCAACATTGGATACATATCTCATCGTGTCCCAGTGGACATGTCTTTCAACCTGCAGCCATTGTAATTCTAATCCACAGTCCAACAGAAAATAAAGAGGTATGTTCTTTACGACAAGCCAACAGAAATAAAAAGGTATGTTCCTTACAATATAAATATTGTAGCTACAAGAGCAGGCCAGGGGCTGGGAATTCTGAGGTGAGTGTCTCATCTCCTGACTCTCCAAAGCCCATCCACAATCAACAAGGCACAGTCAAAAGTGTGATGGAATACTCTCCATTTGCCTGGATGGGTGATTCCAACAACACTCAAGAAACTCAACTCCATCCAGGACAAAGCAGCCCACACGATCAGCACCTCATCCACCAACTTAACCATTCAATCCCTCCACCACCGATGCACAGCGGCAGCAGTGTGTACTATATACAAGATGCACTACAGCAACTCACCAGGTTCCTCTGACAATGCCTGACAAACCCACGACCTCTACCACCTAGAAGGACAAGAGCAACAAACTCATGGGAACACCACCAGTTGCAACTTCTCCTCCAAGCCACACATCATCCTGACTTGGAACGATGTCACCATTCCTTCACTGCTGCTGGATCAAAATCCTGTAACTCCTTGGCTAATAACACTGCGGGTGTATTTGCATCGGATAGTCTACAGTGTTTCAAGGAGGCAGTTCACCATCACCTTCTCAAGGACAATTAGGGATGGACAACAAATTCTTGTCTTGCCAACAACACCCAAATCCCATGAAAGAAAGGAAATGCAATGGTCAAAACAGAATTTTCTTTCTCTTTTATAAATGTTGTTTGGCCAGGAGTCAATAAACGACTGGAGCCTTTCGTGGCTGAACAAAATACAGTTGAAAAGGGAAGATTGATAATTTACTGAAATAACTCCACACATCAATTCTCAGTATCAGTAATTCTAAATTTGCTTTAATATTGGATTTAATGGGCTGCCAAGGCCACCTGCTCCAAAGGCGTAGGCAGATTCCTTGCAGCTGGCAGGAACCCAAAAATAAATTGTGGATTTGTGAAGACTGGCCTCCAATTTCTCAATGCTTTCTTCCTATATTCCAGTATCCTTTCCTCTCCTACGCTAATTCTAATTGCGTGCCCCGTCTCACCTTGATTCCCTACTGTTATGCTAGATCCAGCCCACTTCATCTCTTGGGATAAAATATATTATAGTTCATGCATCTGTTTTTTCTTCTTCTAAAGTTTGTCTAAAGAGAAGTGTAGAATCACAGGTAAAATTGTTGTAAATTATATTTATTTCATTCAATTAGATAATTATCTGGGTAAAGTTACTTATACTGTTTGAGTGACAAGTTTCCTAATTAGTGCATCAGAAAATTGATTTAAATTCTGTTAAAATAGACGAACCAAAGCTGTCAATATTAATTAATAAAAATTGGGGAGAGGGGCAAAGTACATTTTTAAAAACCAGACATGCACTGCTCAAGACCTAATTTTCTGACTGAGGTGAAATGCAACGCAACATCTATTTGCACCATGATCATGCAGCTGATCAGCATGTGAGGAGAGGGTTGAGGGCTTGATCTGTTCTAATTCTGACTTAGCCCTAGCCAATTAAACTCACTGTACACAATTAACAAATAATAAACCAATAACTCCACCGCCTACAACAGGGGAGGGAGTAACAAAGCAAATGGTGCACTCACCAGGTTTTCTGCAACTGGCAAGTTTTCAGTATTTAAAAACAGCAGTGCAATTCATAAAACATTTTGTTAATGATAGTAAATTAAACCACCCAGTGATTTCCACATGAACATCTGCCAGCCTCTGTGTTGCTCTTTTCCTGCCTCTCTATGCCGCAGTGTGATTTGGATAAAAATAATAATTTTCTCGCCAAAAGTTTATTTAATGGTGCATGACCACCAGAGGTTATTCGATTACAAAAATATAGCCCTTACAATTTCTGTAATGTGGATAGCTATCGTTCCAGACAAAAATTGCAGCATACCTGGTCCTTAACAGTAAAAAGGAAATTAGAACTGTTGTTACTGGTAATCTACTCTTCCTGGGCTCCTTGCAGCATGTTTTCCTATGGAGTGACCATCATAACTAGAAGTAGAGAAATTAATACAGAAGACACATTCCTTCACAAGAATCCATAATTGAAAAGCACACAACAAAATGTTACTCGACGCTTGATAGGTAGGTTTTTTACTTGCCAAAAAATAGCATCAGGGAGGAAACAGTCAAAACTACAGTGAGACACCAATGACTTTAATGTGGGCAGTCTCAACAATTTGGGGATAGGGCTTATCTGAGGAAATGCATTGCAAGTCAAGTCCTAGTGTATTTGGACTTCTGTATTTTTCCACACAATGTGGAAATTCATAGTAATTTGGGATTTGGAACTATGTTGTGAGAATTAACTAACAGGTTTATGGCCTCTGTTAAACAAATGAACTTTTAGGTACACTAACACTACTTTCATTATTTTGCCATTAAAATAGCAGACAAAAGAATTTGATCAAATGTTTTAATTCTTCAGATGCTAATATTCACACTGTGCAATTTCCAGGCCAGGCCCTAGATGATGACTTTTTGCAGACTGTTAAACTTCAAGTACCAATTTGAGCCAAGTAGATTTTATTAACTTCCACAGAAGCCCTGTTGAGAGCAAGCTGTTGAATTATAAATAATGTACCCGCTTCCCCCCTCAGCTGCAGCACATGCTAATGATCGCCGGTGATAAAGCATGTTTTTCTCCTCACTGTACAATGAACTAATGAACTAAGTTGATTTTGAATTTTACAGGCTCTTTGAAACTTAAATCCATGTACAGTGGTAAAGTGAATTCTTGCTAAATCAATATTTTGGTAGAAAGTTTTAAGAGGAATCCACTTAACTTCTAACAAGCTGGGGCATTCTGGATTGAACCCGAAGTTGACGTGGGCCACATTAAACCAGGCTTTTTTTGAAAAACACTTTAGTGGAAAGTTAACATATGAACAAGTGTCAAGCAGTTGTTGGATGTTTATATCATTACTTGCCTTTTTGCAAGAATTTCATTAAATTATAATCGTACAGCACAAAGTGCTTGGATGAAAACTGCTAATAATCTCATGCATGGTCTTATTAGATGATTAAAGGCTACTGTTGTATGATGTATGTTCAGTAGGTCTCACAAAGTGGTTCTGAGTTTTGTATGGTTGAATATTAAGCGTTTATTGATACCACACAACTATGCATATATAAACAGAGTATAGCCCAAGCTATGAGCTAACTCAATGCTTGCTCCTATACAAGTCTCTGTCCAGTCCATAACTGACTAGTCTCAGATCATGTGCCTCATTACAGCACACTCTGGGCAGTACTATTTCCCAGTCCCACATTAACCATTGCTGTGCTAGATACCCTTTATACTTTATCTTCCCCAAAGTCTTTACCCAACGTATTTAAATTACAATCGTGCTGCCCATTGTCCACCACACCACACCCCCCGCACCCCAAGTCTTGACTTTATAAATTCAGATGGTCTGGGGGCTTGACAATTCTTCCAGATCTCGCTCTGGTCATATATGGAGTAGTGGTAGGCTCCATTGATTTGGGAAACCTTACTGATTTGGAGTTTCAGTTGTGTCTGTGTTTCTGGCGTCTGGATGTCTTCTTTTGATACACTTTGTCCGCTCCTTGGAGTTGAACTTCTCTTTGTCAGCTCCCAATCTGCTCTGCTTGGGGACCACCAGCTTGTCCTGTTCTTTTTGGAGTGCTCACTCTGTTCATTCGTGGTGCAAACCAAGTTTTTCCTTTTCCATGTGGTTCACTGTGATCTTTGTGGGAGTTGAAGGTGTTCCTCCTTGTCACTTGGATGTTCCTCATTAATGGGTTCAACTTGCAGTTTGGCTTTTATCACAACACTGTGTTCTTCTGTGCCTCAATGTGGTGTGTTCTGGTGAGTTGATGGTCGCTAGTTCCTTGGCTCCAGCATCGTCTTGCCACTTTGTGCATTGGTTGGATGTTGCAGTGTCTGTGCTGTGGTGTTTACAGGTAGTGTCACAGCAACCATTGGAGCCTGAGGTTGAGGATCATTCTTCTGTTGCTGGTCATTTTCCTGTGTGTCTTCCACTCAACGTAAAGTGGTAATTATCCGAAGCTTTGGCTGGTCTGACCAAAGATGAACTTCTGCAACCTGCAAAGAAAGTGGACCAGCCGACTCTGCGGAGAATGAAGACAATTCAGTGGTGAAGTCCCAGACCAGCATTTCATTCTTCGTGTGCTCTTGGGAACTTGCAGTTCCATGTAGCTGACAACAGAGGCTGCCTTGATGTTTTTTGCCATTTTAAGATGGTTAAAGGCAACACAGGCATCTCTGCTCATGAGAGAAAAAGATTGTTTCAGACAACATGCATGACTTTGAATATCTGCTTGCCGCCATACTTTAGTGGTTTGAGGATCATGAATATGACCAGAAGTTGGATTCCTCCAGGCACGTAAAGTAGCGTGTCCGCCATATGGAGCCAGAGATGTCTCAGCCACGGTTCCTTATCCAAGAGGATCATAACACAGGCTCCCATCTCCAATTTGAAGTTGGTGAAATGACCATTTACTGAGATGTCCAAGGTCCTTGATCTCACCCCAGCAAGGCAACTGGGTTTCTTCCTGGGGTGGTACTTCAATCTCATGGATTGTCTTGAGATCCTCTGCCCGTCTGGATGTCTTAACTTTGCATAGCTTTCCAAAGTGCCCCAGGCAGTTGCAGTTGAAACACTGCACCAAGATTGCTGGACATTGCTCTCAAGATTGTTTGGCTCCACAGTGCTGACGTGGTCATCCTCCCTCTTGTGGTCAGCTGGCCCTTTGTTGCTTTACTAGCTGGATAGTTGGGGTTGCTCTGTACCATGATTTGCTTTTGGCACATAAAATGGATCAGTGCTGTTGGCGGATTTCAGACTCTCCATGTATTTGGATGGCCTTTTCTAAAGTCAGATCCTCCTTAGCCTGTAGTATGTCTGAAAAGGCATCACCAGCCACTCCAACAACAATTCTGTGCCTTATGAGTTCTAACTTAAGGTCACCTTGGTCACAGCCTTCAGCCAATCTGTATAATTAATTTATAAAAGAGTCAACCGGTCTTCTAGGCTGTTGGACACACTTATTTGATTTCACTCTGTCTAAAATTTTGAGTATGGCTGAAAAAAGACATTTTGTCGAAGCTTTTCGTCTCGCACTCATCAGGACAATCGCAAGAATACCAATGCCAGGGGAAACAACAACTTTATACTGTATGAGCAGAGAGTGCTAATTGGTTGGCAAGTGGACTCTGACTGGTACAGGCATTGCCATGATCCACCAGTCTTTGGCACGTATGGCCTACATGCCTAGCATCACACTGGTATTGAAATTCATGTACAACATTACTCATTTGCGAGTTACGCAGAATGTCTTTTTGGCTTGACGACAGCATCCTGTTAGTGGCGAATACCACTCGTGTTGCTACTGCATATTAGCAGCGTGAAATAGCTAGCTTCACCTGTTGCTCAAATTTTTTGAGATACCTTGCCTTTCCAGGGTAATCTGAGGTAGACTGGGCACTTTTCAGGGCCGAATGTGACAGCCTCAGGCCCATTCATATGTCTGCACGATATACAGCGCAAAATGATCTGATCAGGGTAGCCATTATTCTGCAGGATGCCTTTGATGCACCCTATTTCAGCATCATGCTTGCATGGTGAGCAAATAGCTCAGGCCCTATTTATGTGGTTGTTAATAAGGCCAATCTTATAGCACGTGGAACTGTAAGAATCCCAGCGCATGTACTGACCAGTGAAGGTAGGCTGCGATAGACTGTGGTGGAGACCCCCTCCCAGCAGGTTTCTCAGCTAGTATGTCAAGGAAAGGGCACTACCCCTTCTCATTTTTCAGTAATCTCTAAAATTTTATTGTTTCTTAGGTTAAATTACGTATTGAAGAGTTTTAGAACTTCATCAAGTATATCTGAGGATTCATTTAGTCCTTGCCTCGCAATAATATCATCGGCTATCGGACTTACTGAATAAAGTAGTGTATTCACTTTTATCTAACCCTGAAGCTATTATGTATCTTAAGAATCTTTTCTGCCAAAGTCCCCAATTTTGATCTGGCAATGTTGATTTGTTATCCATGGTTGCTTTAAAGTTCAGCTGAGTAGAACTTTAAATGCTGGGCAGGTTTTAAAGTTGGTGCTGTAGTAACCGTTTTTGCAAAGAGTCTTCCCGCACTTGTCGTGTTTTAGTGGGCTCCCGGGGTGATGGCGGTCCCGACCTCTTTGGGGTTTAGTTTTTTGCAGAGATTTGTTAATTCAACAATTTGGGGCCTTCCTTGCGATAATGGAGGATTTTGGGGCATTTTATAATCAATTACCAGCTTTGGCTGAGATTTTGTTAAACCTGCTCTCCTTTTTTCCTGACAAGAAGCTTGGCTGCCACATGGTATGGCAGCAATTCTGAACCTGGGCTGGCCTCAGTGGTTTCAGAAATGGGTTGCTCTGACTTTTTTTATTTACAGCATTGAAGCTTTTTAAACTAGTCCTGGCTTAGAGCTGAATTTTTTGCTGACCCCTGCTAGGTCCTTTGACTCTGCACTCTTGTGGGCATTCACAATGGACCTCTACGAGATCTTGTGGAGCCCCCAGCTGCACAGTGAAGTTTTCTCTTCTGCCTTTCTGCTTCCAATTCTGCAGTGGAACTTCTTTCAGGCAATTTCCCTCTGTGTCCTCACTTCAAGTGTTCAGTCAGGTCAGAATGCTACACCTTTAATTTTCCAGCGTTTGTATTTCTGCTCCAGCTTCTCTGAGGTTCTGGGTTTTTCCATTAGCTGCCACCATGTTTTATGTTTAGTAGGCTTCACAAAGAGGTTCTGAGTCTTGTATGGTTGAAGGTTAACTGTTTATTGGCAACACATAACTATGTACATATATACAGGGTATAGCCCAAGCTATGAGCTAACTCCATGCTTGCTTCTACACAGGTTTCTGTCCAGTCCACAGCTGATTCTCATCTCAGGTCATGTCTCTCTTTACATCACACTGTGGGTAGTATTGTTTCCCAGTCCCACATTAACCCTTGCTAGCCAGATACCCTTAATACTACAGCAACCACATAAAACACCACAGCTGCTATTAAATTATTTAGGTTTAAAACATTGTAAAGTCCAACAGTTCAATAAGAAAAATAATGGATATAGTGTCTCCTTAAAGCATCATACTTTTATCTGTGGAAAAAACATTTTCTACAGCTAAAACTAAAAGCATGATTTGGAGGTATTTAACTTAATTTTATTTGAAGTAACTAGCAAAAATACCCATGCAGCACAAGGAAAAATACCAGAGATGCTGGAAATCTAAAATAGAAACAGAAAGTGCTGCAAACACTCAGCAGGTCACACAGCATCTGTGGAAGGAAAAACAGAGTTAATGGTCCAGATCTCCTGGTCTCCAGATCGTCGGAGACCAAATGTATGATTAAAGATGCATGTCGAGACCTCGCAAAAGTCCCAACATGTTGACCTCCATAGGAATTGCCCGGGAAGTTTGAACTTCTGATAAGCAATTCTTCTGCTCCCTGGGACCCTCCGTGAATGTCTCCGACTCTGAGTAAGGGTCGGAAACTTGGAACAGGTACTTACCTGAATAGTTACCGAGGAAATTTTAGATCGAAAAATCCTAGTCTAATTCCTGGGTAGCTAAAGAACTGACCCCCGCAATCACTCACACTGCCTCCTGGAACTCTCTCGGCCCTCCCGACTATCCCACAACCCAGCCTGGCTAACTCCCGACCACCCGATAAACCCTGGACACCTAACCAGAACAGGTTACCCACCCTGACTAGACCCAACCATGCGCCCCCTCCCCCTGACCTCACCTGACTAGCCCCAACTACCCACCTCACCCATCGATCATACTCACCTACTCACCCTTCCCATTCGCTAACATTCACACTGGACCGTTAAACTTAGCATATGGCAGCTAGTGCTGTAAAAAGGAAGCGTATCCGGTCTTCCCCCAACACTATAGCATTGCAATGTAGCTCTTCAATGGATGCAGCACTCTGCATTTCTGGAGAAGCTGGGCTCCGAAGACCTGGCAAGAAATGCGGAGCAGCATTGGGGCGTGGAAAAGTTTGAGTGGAGTGGCAGATGATTTCCACGCTGTTTAAGATCCAGGCCATTGTTTCAGGTCGCTGACCTATTGCCAGGTTTGAAGCAATTGCAAGAAACTTTAATTGAATATAGAGTCAGGGAAAAGAGGCAGAAGAAGAGAGAGATGCATGATTTGGTGAATGACAAGAGATGGTTAATTGACAGAAGTGATCATGATGCCAGGCAAGAGAAGGTGATAATGAAAAGAGTCCAGAGTAGAACAGTATAGTGGGAGAATAGCATGGAGAATTTGGCTAAGCAAACTAATGCCCCCATAACCACGGATCATGGAGTAAGAACAACAGATACAACAATGGTGTGGACATATTTGAAACTGATTTACTGATAATGGGAACTCCATCACAAACATGTCTACCATTCCCAGTAGTTTTAATGCATCCATCCTATATTACCAGCAGCTGCTGTGGAAAAGACAACAGGTCTGAAGTTATTAAAGTCAGTGTTAAGACCAGAATTCTTTCAAATGCCAAGTAGAAAGATGACATGTTGTTTGTCAAGCTTACGCTGAGCTTTCCTGCAACCTCGCCCTTCTAGTTCCCTTTTCCCTAGCTCTTTACCTGCTGAAAATCAGCACATCTGTAACATTTTCTAATGCAGACTTGAGACATTAAACCATGTTTCGCTCTCCAGAGATGCTGACAGACTTGATGTGTGTTTCCAGCATTTTCAAAACCCCCGTGGAATTGTTCAGAGTCAAAGTATGTGCCTCTTTATAAAAGTCAGAAACACGCCATGAGAAACAAGATGTATTCTTCTGCAAAATTGCAACTAAATGTCTCTTTAAAGCCAACAAGTCTAATTGGAAAGTAAACATCAGAATAAATGCAAGGAGGCCAAATTTCAAACAATCACAACAATTCATACAATAGGAGAAACAGGGTGCTGATTGGTTGGCAAGTTGACTCTGATTGGCCAAGGTGTTGCCATGGAGAAAGCAACAGGGGAATATAGGCTTCCCAAGCTCCCCCGTAATTCAAAAAAGGCACAAAGCTTGAACATATTCCTTTTGCTGTGGAGAATTGTATGGATGCATGTCACTTAACGTGTAAATGAACCACATTACGAGCTCAACTGATGACCTTAAGTAGATTGTTAATGTAGCTATTAGCTCACTCAGGATTGTTCAGCAAGTGTTGCCCAATCACGAAATCACATCTAATAGTAGAGGTTTTATTTTGGGTTTTAGAGATCCAGAGTGCAAAGGTACAGGATTAGTTACATATGTATTTTATAGAAACCAGAAGCCTTAAACCAATGGCACAATTCAACATCCTGGGGATTACCACTGACCAGAAACTGAACTGGACTAACCATATAAATACTGTGGTTACAAAAGCAGGTCAGAAGCTAGGAATCCTACAGCAAGTAACTCACATCCTGACTCCCCAAAGCCTTTCCACCAATTACAATGCACAAGTCAGGAGTGTGATGGAATACTCTCCACTTGCCTGGATGAGTGCAGCTCCAACAACAGTCAAGAAGCTTGACACCATTCAGGCCAAAGCAGCCCGCTTGATTGGCATCCCTTCCACAAATATTTACTCCCTCCACCACAGATGCATAGTGGTAGCAGTGTGTACCATCTACAAGATGCACTGCAGCAACTCATCAAGGCTCCTTAGGCAGCACCTTCCAAACCCACGACTGCTACCATCGAGAAGAGCAACGGCAGCAGGCCCATGGAAACAGCACCACCTGGAAAAAGTTACTCACCATCCTGACTTGGAAATATATTGCTGTTCACTCACTGTCACTGGGTCAAAATCCTGGAACTCCCTCCCTAATAGTATTATGAGTATACCCACACCACATGGACTGCAGTGGTTCAAGAAGGCAGTTCATCAACACCTTCTCAAGGGAAATTAGGGGTGGGAACTAAATGCTGGCCTTGCCAGCAATGCCCACATCCCGAGAATGCCCAAGAATAAAACAAAATTATATTATTGAATGCACCCCAAAGGGGAATAGTGCATCTTTCGAAAGCTGGGTGAGACCTGCTCATTAGTTGCTGGTGACAAACACTACAGTAAACTAACATAAAAGCAGCTACTGCATCATCTATAATAGTAACTTTGGTACTGCTGCCAAATCTTGCTCACACAAAAATAAGTTTTGGCCACTTCACAATCAGTAATCTCAGGCCTACTATTCACATGATAAATTAAAATAAGGAGAGGGTGTATTATTTACTTACGTCTTCTACTCCTTTTTTTGTGGTTTTAGTAATGGCACTGACCCTTGGTGAGAGAAAGTACTGAGTATTTCACCCAACTGGCCATACTTAATGTAAGCCTAGTTAGAACCTGTTCACACACTATCTGGCTGTAGGGATAACTAACACAGTCAAATCTGATCTGTCCTCACATAATGCCTATGTGAAGCAAACAGTAGCTGGTTTATTATTTCAAACCTTGCTAGCCAAGTTGTGCTGAGGCCAACTGAAGGATTTTTACCAATCGTTCAAGTTTAGCTAACTCAGCGGAGATCTGGGATTAAACCTAGGATCTTGCAGAACTCTACAGATTATAAACACACTGAGCAACATATAATGGTCTTGGAATCTATAACTAAGTGTTTCTTCAAATTTGCTAAACCTATTAATTTATCCAGAAACTCGTCAGTTCTTCCTTATGAAGCAAGAACCAGAGTGGACTGGGAGCTGCTACTTTCAGGTAAATCTGCATCACAGCAGTGGGACTCATTCAAGAAGGAAATAGGGAGAGTACAGGGCCAATATATTCCAGTAAAGACAAAGAGTGGGACCAACAAATCCAGGGAACCCTGGATGTCGAGGGAGAGACAGGATTGGATAAAGAGAAAAAGGATGAAATGTATTCCAGGCTGTTGAGTGAGGCAAGGGAGGGGATAGCAGGGGTGCTGGCAATAATTTTCAATGCCTCTCTGGCCACAGGAGAGGTGCCAGAGGACTGGAGGACAGCCAATGTGGTACCATTATTCAAGAAGGGAGGAAGGGATAAACCAGGGAACTACAGGCCAGTCAGTCTAACCTCAGTGGTGGGGGAACTATTGAAAGCAATTCTGAGGGACAGAATTTATCTACACTTGGAGAGGCAAGGATCAATCAAGGACAGTCAGCATGGTTTTGTTAAGGGGAGGTCATGTCTGACCAATTAGATTGAATTTTTCGAAGAGGTGACCAGCTGTGGACATGAGGGCAATGCATTTGATGTAGTCTACTTGGACTTCAGCAAGGCTTTTGATAAGGTCCCGCATGGGAGACTGATAACATGGGGCCCATGGGATCCAAGGCAATTTGGCAAATTGGATCCAGAATTGGCTGAGTGGCAGGAAGCAGAAGGTGATGGTGGAGGGGTGTTTTTGTGACTGGATGCCTGTGTCCAGTGGGGTTCCACAGGGACAGGTGTTGAGTCCCTTGCTGTTTGTAGTACATATAAACAATTTAGACTTGAATGTAGGAGGGTTGATCAGTAAGTTCGCGGGTGACACGAAAATTGGTGGGGTGGTAAATAGTGAGGAGGATAGCCTTAGATTACAAGAGGATATAAACAGGCTGGTCAGATGGGCTGATCAGTGGCAAATGGAAGTTAATCAGGATAAGTGTGAGGTGATGCATTTGGGCAGGACAAACAAGGCACGGGAGTACACAATGAATGGTAGGACCTTGGGAAGTACCGAGGATCAGAGGGACCTTGGTATGCATGTCCACCGGTCCCTTAAGGTAGAGGGGCAGGTAGATAAGGTGGTTAAGAAAGCATATGGGATATTTGCCTTTATTAGCCAAGGTGTAGAATATAAGAGCAGGAGGTTATGCTGGAATTGTATAAAATGCTGGTTGTGCCACAGCTAGAATATTGCGTGCAGTTCTGGAATCTGCATTATAGGGAGTATGTGACTGCACTAGAGAGACTGCAGATGAGATTTACAAGGATGGTGACTGGGCTGGAGAGTTTTAGTTATGAGGAGAGGTTGGATAGACTGGGGTTATTTTCCCTGCAGCAGAGGAGATTGAGGGGGGACATGATTGAGGTGTATAAAATTATAGGGTAGACAGGAAGGAACTTTTCCCCTTGGTGGAGGGATCAATAACCAGGGGGCATAGATTTAAGGTAAGGGGCAGGAGGTTTAGAGGGGATGTGAAGAAGAATTTTTTCACCCAGAGGGTGGTGGGAATCTGGAACTCACTGTCTGAAAGGGTGGTAGTGGCAGAAACCCTCATAACATTTAAAGAGTATTTGGATGTGCACTTGCGATTCCATGGCATACAAGACTATGGGCCTTGTGCTGGAAAATGGGATTAGAATAGTTAGGTACTTGTTTGACTGGCGCAGACTCGATGGGCCAAAGGGCCTTTTTCTGTGCTATAGATCTCTATGACTCTAACCACGATAAACAGTGCTAGGCAGATGTAAAATTAATCAACCTAACCAAGAATCAATAAAAAATCTGACAACACAAATGTAATATTACTATACAGGTTGAACGATTGAAGATATCTGGTTTAGCCAATGCCAGCTTCTGTTTATTTATTTTGATCACTTGTCATTGGCAGGTGTTTTAGAAATGTGAATGTTTACAGCTGGAATTGCTTACCGTCATTTCATTACAGGACTGAGCCATTTTTTGCGACCCAACAGATGCCCCAGACTACTTAACTCACTTGATGTATATAGACCAATCGCCAGATTACAAAGCAGATGGTCTATAAAAGTCAACAAATGCCTCTTGCTCAATCATCTCAGATTTTGATAAAAGCTTTCTGAGGCACTCCCTATCTCCTGTCACCAGCAAAGTGCGAACAAAGGCAGTATTTTTTCAGACTTTAACTTCAAATAATTTCACAGCAATCAAGCACCTGTATTTTTATTGATACCCAATAATGCTCGCACCACGTTGTGTTTTATTTCTTCTCCTCTAAGAGGTCAAAACTTAATTTAATTCCTACATTTAGTACAGAAGAATTTTGAGATTTTCCAAAATATATTTTCAATGGTAGCAACTGAGGAGCTTCAAATGAACAACCCCTATTGATGACTGCTTTACATGTTAATATGAGCAGCACTATCAATACAGTTGAGGCTATTTTTTAATTTCATGGATAAGTTATCAAGTTTACATAACACCATTCACAATGTATCTTGAAGGAACAGAGAAATGTTGAGACCAAACTGAGGACCAATAACATTTCTTATTCCAAAGCATTAACAGTTTTATAGTTTATTACTCATTTTTCATATCGTTCTCTGAAATACTTGTCATGAAAAATCTATTATAAACAAAACTCCATCATTTTTACTTAGATGTACTTCCAGACACACCTCCATACTTACCACACAGACTCCTTTGAAAATGAAGACAAAGGTTTTTAGGCAGTTTATACCTTATATACTTCCTCATAACTTGATTTCACCAACAATTTGCATTCATTCGAAATCGAAAGGCCAAGAGATGCCAGATGAAAATGAATCATAAAAACTTGGTCAATTAAGGAGGTGTCCAGCTGAGAGTAAGTAAAATATCACTTGTTGAGTGAACATAAGCAGTGCAGAGAAAACTAGTAAAGTTCTAGCAACCAGAGTTGGAGCGAACACACTGGGATGATCTAAGGCTAATGTCACAAGTATTTCAAAACGCCTGTATCATTCTACTGTTATCAGTATTTTATCAGACTTCTACACTTATCTAAACCAAACACTTTGCTAGAACAGCAGCTGATAAGCCTCCATAGTATGGCAGTTATAGCAATTAAATGTGGCAATAATAGAAGCTTGTGGGAATTTATGAGCTTTACAGTTCACCTCTGCCCTGTTTTGCTCCATCTATAAAGCTTGCTGTTACCTGCACAAGCTGCTTCCACTCATCTAACACTGGTCCCAAAGTCCTTATTCATGGCTTATTAACCCCTTGTCAATGGCCATTTTCTGGGTTTATATATTCTATGTATGTCAGTCTGTTTTAAAAATCCAGTTTGCTAAAAATCACAGCCAAGCCCAATCCTGTGCTCAACTAATATACACATCAACACTTCATAGCAGGAATCATTGGGCTGCAACTTGAGTGGGAAAACAAAGCTTCTTCCCCACCCCATCCTTCCAGCCCAGAGATTAGGGACAGTGACATTATCCCAGTGTCACTCTAACTGAGCACAGGCTGGGAATAAAACCTGGGACGTCCCTGGTCTGCACAGTTTAGTAATACAGTTACCAACTGACCCAATAGGAAAGTATTACTCAGATCTTAAAGATTAATACAACAAAGTGTTTCTGTTTGGAATCTTAATTGGATTGGCCCATTTTGTATTACAAGAAATGCCCCTTCTGTACTATGTCAAAGCCTTCAATGAACCACCTATCTGCACAGCTATTAAAATATTTGTTTTATGACACCAGACTATAAATCTTAATTACGGTATACGTCAGAATACGTTTCCTTTATTGTACACAGTCCAGATATGCAGTGTCAGTACTATTAAATATAGTCAAATAAGATATGTGTTAAAAACCCTCTGTTGAAGGGTCATGAGGACTCGAAACGTCAACTTTGCTCTTCTCTGCCGATGCTGCCAGACCTGCTGAGTTTTTCTAGGTATTCCTGTTTTTGTTTAAGTTTTGAGTGTTTCTGCAGGAATCATCCAAAAGAATTCATTTAAATTTGAAAACTGCAAAAAAGAATCATGACAGTTCTTCAACCCTGGGCAGTTTTGGGTTGGCAAAGACCTCCACCAGAAAGTCTCAGACCATCAACTGTGACTAATAAGCAGGTGTCAAGTAGACAACAGCTACTTTACTACTGGGGTGAGCTGGGAGAGGGAAGAAGAGGAGAAACCACCCCAATGCCACCTGTGTGACACAAGCACAGGGACCCAAAACAATTTGAATTTCTACAGAGCTTCTAATGGTGGGAAACAATCCAAACAGCTTCAAAAAAGGTGGGAAAATCTAGAAGGAGTTCCAAGGAGCTTTTCCAAATTCAGATACTTAGATTCTGTGACATCACTTACTTCTTCAAGAGATCCAAGTGCCTTACTTATTTTAGGAATTGTCCCAAAATGGCTTATATATACTTGTGATAGTTTAACCCAGGGATATAACAGCAATATCTCCGTGCGATTTGGACAGGATTCTCTTGTCTTTCGCCCATGCATTTCTTCACTCCTTATGAAGTCAAACTGAATTAACAAGTGATGAGAAATTTGATTCGAATCGTTATACTATTATTCCACAGATCAATAGTTGTGACTGGCTTCACCTAGTTCAATTGATACAACTGATCTCTGCATAATAGGAAAATAATGAACAGGCTAAGCTATCCAACTTCACTAGATGTTCTTGCTTAATTTAAACAGAATAACACTTCTGACTTTCCTGGAGGCTTTTCTGCTTCAGCAGCTTCTCTGTTGGAAAAGCTAGATTGCCTTTTAGATATTTGTAACTCTGCTTCATTCCTGACTCTTCACAGAAAGAATGAAATCAAAAAGCGTCAACACAATATGAGATATTTAGTGATGGAGCCAAGCTACCCAATTACATTACTTGCGGTCTATGAGCGATCATCAAAGCTGGCTTATTAGTATTTTAACTATCTATGGCCTCAGATCTCCATGTTTTAGGTTAATACACTGCTTCTAAAACACAACTTTTAAAGTAACCATTTTTTCCATAAAGAGGATTTGAACAAAAGCCAAAAGATCCCAAAAAGTGACATGGGGAAGGTAGCTGATGATTCGACAACCACTGGTGGAGGAAAGGCTGGAATCAGGAGAACAATGTCCCAGGAAAGGAAATAGGGCTGAAGAGTGCAGTGATATGGGAGGGCAGGGCTATGGAGGGATTTGAATGAAGTACAGAGGTTTAACTCTATTACATTAATGACTGCATTGGTGCCGTGTCCTGCTCTCGCCCCGAATTGGAAAACTTCAACTTTGCTTCCAATAGCCCTTTTCTCAGTTTCACATGGTCCATCACCGACTCTTCCCCTCCTTGACTTCTCTGTCTCCATTTCTGCTGATAGGCTATCAACTAATATTCATTATAAGCCCAATGACTTCCACAGTTACCTCGACTACACTTCCTCACGCCCTGTCAGGATTCCATTCCATACTTTTCCATACCATACTATTCCATACTATTTCCATTATTTTTAAATCTAAAACTAAAACTTTGTTAGTCTTTCCACCCCATCCCCACTAGAGCTGTACCTTGAGTATCCTGCCTTCCATTCTTAATTAGCACTTTTCTTAGATAATATCACCACCTTCAACACCTCTTTGATCCTTTTGTCTGTGACATCTTTTGATTATCTTCTCCTATCACTGATTGCTTATCCCCACAACCACCCCACCCTCAACTTCTCTCTCCCCCCGCCCCCCACCTTAGACCAGCTTATATTTCACCTCTCTCCTAACTATACCTCAGTTCTGCCGAAGGGTCGTGAGGACTCGAAACGTCAACTGATTTCTTCTCCACCGATGCTGCCAGACCTGCTGAGTTTTTCCAGGTAATTCTGTTTTTGTTTTCCATTCCATACTCCCAGTTCTTCTGCCTCCGTCTCATCTTTTCTGATAAAGTGATCTTCCACAACAATTCAGAGATGTCTTGTTTTTTCCTCAAATCGAGGATTCTCCCCATCAATCATTGACAGGGCCCTTGGCATCTCCACCACATTTCCTGCACTTCTGCTCTCATCCCATCCTTTCCCTCCCAGAACCATGATATGGTTTCCCTTGCCCTCACCTTCCACCCCAGCAGCCTTCTTATTCAATGGATCATTTTCTATCATTTCCGCCACCAAACACATCTTCCCCACCCCTTCCCTTTCAGCATTCTGAAGGGACCATTCCCTCTGTGATACCATGGTCCACTCCTCAGTCACTCCAACACCCCGTCTCCCTGCCATGGCACCTTTCTATCCCATGGCGCCTTTCCATGCAAACACAGGAAATGTAACACCTGCCCTTTTATCTCTTCTCTCCTCACCATCCAAGGCCCCAAACAGTCCTTCCAGGTGAAGCAGGCACTTTTGTGTACTTCTTTCAATCTCGTCTACTGTACTCGCTACTCACAATGTGGTTTCCGCTACATTGGGGTGACCAAATGCGGATTGAGTGAATGCTTTGTGGAACAGCTCCTTTCAGTCCGCAAGCATGACCCTGAGTGGCTCATTATTTAATTCTCCACCTTGCTCTCACGCCATCATTTCTGCCCTTGGCCTACCACACTGTTCTAGTGAAGCCCAACTTAAGTTGAGGAACAGCATCTTTCAGTTCGGCACTTTATAGCCTTCTGGGCTCAATAGTGAATTCAAAGATGTCAGATCGTAATCTCTGCCCCATTTTGTTTCCTTTTCTTTACACGTTTTGGCGTTTCCCTTATTTTCACTTGTAGTCAGCAGCACAGGTAAAATTTTTTTGTTTCTTTTCTTGCCCTTTGCCATTCTCTTTGACCCTGGAAAACAAGCTCTTCTGTCATTTAATCTCTCCTGTCTTTCATCCTATCACAGACCTTCCATTGTCCTTGTCCTACCTACACCTTGCTCAAATCCTATAACATTTCCCAGTTCTCATGAAAGATGACAGACCTGAAACATTAGCTCATATCTGTCTCTGCAGATGCTGCCTAACCTGCTGAGTGTTTCCAGCATTTTCGGTTTTTATTTCAGATTTCCAGCATCTGCAGTATTCTACTGTTTTTTATACTTTATTGGTTTGGGGAAAATCAAGTGACAATGTAAGAATGGGGTGATAAGCAAACGGGACTTATTGTGCAATAGGATAGAATGTTATATAACATTTCATTAAGTTGGACTTTACGAAGGGTCGAGAATGAGAGGAGAGCATTACAGTAGTTGAGTTTTGAGGTGACAAAGGCAACGATAAAGGTTTCAGTGACAGAGGCAGGGGCAAAGGCAGGCAATGTTCCAGAACTGGAAATAAGCAGTCTCAGTGAGAGAACTGATGTGCTGCATAAAGCTCAAGGTCAAACAGGACACTAAAGATGTGAATGGTATGCTTCAGCCTGAGACAATGATCAAGAGGGAGATGGAATCAGTGGCAAAACAGTCCTTTGTGATGAGGACTAAAAATCATGGTTTCAGCATTCCAAATGTTGAGCTGGAGGAAGTTATGACACATCCATGACAATGTCAGACTAGAAATCTGAAGTACAGAGGCAGTTGAGGGAGGTCAAGAGAGGTAGCAATAGATGTTATGTGCATACTTGAAAGCTGAACCATGCCTGGGGACGGTGTGCCAAGAGGCAGTATCAAGATAAAAAAAATGCACCATGGATAGATTTCTGGAAGAATGATTTTTTCCCTCTCAACATGGGACTAGAGGTGGTGTAGGATGAAAACAATTGTGGCTACTAAAGATGCTGTTTTTGTGCGTCCATGGGATGCATCACTGATAAGGCCAGCAGTTAGTGCCCATCCCCAATTGTCCTTCAGGGCGTGGTGAACAAGTTGAACCATTGTAGTCATTGTGGTGTAGGTACACCTACAGGTAGGTATGTTAATTGTATATTAATTGAGTATTTAATTGTATTTAGGTGGTGGGCATGAAGCCTGTGCTCACATTTAGGGCAGGTTGAAACTATGGCTATTGGATGGTAGATGCACGATGCGTAATTTGTGCGTCTCTCTATAAATAAAAGCTTTTAAGTGTATAAAGACCAGGCTCCAGCTCTATCCTTCAATGCCTGGCTATCTGAGTTACAAGGTAGGGAGTTCTAGGACTTTGACCATGCAATCAATGAACGGTAATATATTTCCAAGTCAGAATGGAGTGTGACTTGGAGGGGAACTTGCAGGTGATGAGGTTTCCATGCCACCCTTGTTCTTCTAGGTGGTAGAGGCTGCAGGTTTGAAAGGTGCTGAAGTAAATGCATTAAAAAGGTTACTGGCTACAATACCTCCTGTCTGAATTACTAGGGAAAAGTGTCAAACAGAAGGTAGCATTTCTCTACAAGGAAAGGAGGCAGATTTTGGAAGAAAAAAATCACTCTGCTTAATTTCTCAAACACTTCAACATGCCCCCTAATATCCACTTGTAGTGCAGTCAAAGTTAAAGAACAATTTGAGAAAAACCAAAGATATTTGGATGAATATGAACTTCTGTTCAGAATATCTTATTTAAAAGAGACAAAAACTTAGCAAATAACTAAGAAGCAGTACTTAGCAGGTTGCAATCACTTCCAGGCAAGTGCAACACCATTTCTTAAGTCACAACAAATATCTTTGAAACTGCGTGTTGAGTTGGAAAGTATCCAGTAACAGTTAGTCACTTTATCCTAGAATCATACAGCACAGGAGGAGGCCATCTGGCCCATCATGCCTCTACTGGCTTCTTGACAGCTATCCAATTAGTCCCCATAGCCCTGTAAAATAGGTAAGCAATCTGATACAGTAGTTTATCACACTGAACTTTTACAATGGGTGATCAAGGATACGTTATCAAAGTGCAACGCCCAGTAATACTGCTATATGAGCAACAGTTCATATCAAATGTCGAACATTAGACAGCCACATATAAATAAACAAGTTAATCTTTTCACAAAGTCCGGATTTCCACCAAGGAAACTGCTGCAATCTCGTTGTAAAATGGTTCAATAAAACAAATGCAGCTGAATCAGCTTAGTTAAGTCCAACTAACTTAAAATAATGTTTACTGTCTAACAGTATGATCATAGCCATTAAAATTCATTATGGATCGTTTAGCCAGAATGCTAGAAATGCTACAACAGACCAACAGTGGACTAGATAAGATTAGATAAAGAGAAACTGTTTCTATCGATGGAAGGGTCAAGAACCACAGGTCACATTTAAAGTAATTGGCAAAAGAATTGAAGGTAATATGAGGAAAAACTTTTTTTTGACTCAGTGAATAGTTACAATTTGGAATACACTGTCTTAAAGGGTAGTCAAGGCAGATTCAATCATGGCTTTTAAAAGGAAATTGGATAAGCACCTTGTCAGGAAGATATAATAATTTTCATAATATTATTGGAATTTATTGTTAAGTAGAGTAATGGTGAGGTCTGTGTCTATATGTGTGTGTGTGTGTGTGTGTGTGTGGCTTAATTGAATCAAAGACAGCTGGTCTGAAGGCTTTGATGTATCAGAAGATAAGCTAGGTTTGAAATGTTAAGTAGGTTAACATGGAGGAAGTTTTAAAATGTAAGGTGTAAAGAGAACATTTGCATTTTAAAGAAACCAGACTAGCTTGTATTCAGAGGGGTGAAATGTTTCACCTAGCTAGGAGAAGTTAAGAAACAGCATTTATTTTTCCCAAAGATTACTGATAAAATTGATACTATGAGAGATGTTTATTATTAGAGAGGTGAAGTCCAAAGACTTTGAAAAAATTGAAACAATGGGAATTTGCATTCAAAGGGGAAAATATGTATAAAGGAGAGAAGGCTGAGTGTAAGGATAGGCATTCTAAGATCTAAAACAAGTGCGAAAAGCCTCCAGCATCTAAGCCTCAAGCTGCTGTCTACAAAGAACTGAAGTTAAGAAAACTTATTTTGAATTGGATTGTTCAGGGTATCATGTTTCTTTGCCTGGGTCTTATATAGTCTATGTGTCTTACTGTTACCTTAACAAAAGTGTAACTGAGAGTTAGATTAACCAGGGAGTTAGAAGTTATAGTAGTAATTTGTAGTAGCTCTGTGTGTGTGCTTAAAATCATTTATTCTATTAATGAAGGTTTAATTTAGTTTTGTAAGAAACCTATAGGCCTTGGTGGTCTTATTACTACTGAATTCAAGATGCGCATCTCGAAATTTATACTAATTGCAAAACATTTGCGGCAGTTGTTTCAAGTTTTCCTTTGGGATTTGAGTAGCTCAGCATTTACCATCGGCTGTGCCATAACAACCTGAAGGGAAAATTATTGCACGGCTATGGGAAAATGCCAGGGAGTTTAAAAAAAACTAGCTAAACTGCTCTTGCAGAGGGCCAACAAAGGCTCAGTAGGCTGAATAATCTCCTCTGTGCTGCAACCATTCTGTGATTCTATCATATTGTGTGGGTACAAGACCCAGCAGGAAGTGTCTAATGAGTGTCAGTGTTTCAAAGTGACTGATAATGAGCAACAAGCATGTAGGGCCATACTTCATTGTTTTGTTATAGAATCAATGTTAATGAACATTTTTGACTTTACCACAAACTGAGTGGTGCCTAGGATTAAAGCATGATCCTCTTCATTTCTGTGCCAAAATTAAAAACAATTAATTTCATCTCTCTTCTGCCTGGTTAAATACATTTGGGCAGTCCCCACTTCATGCTAGAGTACATCAGTTCACAGAATAAAACTCTCTTCATACTCAATCAGCTTGAATTTGACAAAATCAGAAAACTGAAAGGCAATTAGTAAGATAAATTGAATGTTGGTGCAATAAAAGGAGCCTTTATGATGTTGGGGCATTTGATGTTGAGGCTCTCTCCACTTTAAGTGGGTGTTTTAATTGCATACATTAAATACTCACTCACTCATCCACAACCGCTTCATCCAATTCAGGGTCGTGGGGCGTCAGAGCCTATCCCGACAGGCAATGGGTGTTAAGAGGGGTACACCCTGGACTGTCACATGCAATTGGTTGGGAGAAGGTTAAAGGCTGCTTATATATAGACTTATTGCAATGGTGGGGTATGTTACATGTCCAAAGCTTGGTAAACCAATTACAAGATGCTGTAAGATCATTCCTTTATGAATTTTACAGTAATGCAGTACAGTACCTATGCCCCTTTTCACACCGAGATGCTGTTACTGAGTTGAGACAAGTGCAGGCTTACTAAAAATCAATGCACCTACAACTTTATCCACATACTTCTATTTTGATGCACAGTGTCCCAGTATATTAACATAGCAGCGTTAACTTCAAACATGTCATATTGAAAGAGCTATGTTCATTTGGGATTCTGGTTAAAACCAAATGAAGTCAGCCCACACTGCTGGGCCTCAATTGATAGCTAAACGTACCACATAGTTCGTACTGCAATTACAAAATTCATAAAAATATGAATTGAAGAATCACCTACTTATCTCATCTCATCTAACTGGCTGTTCCAGGCCTTCCCAAGAAATAACATAGGAAGTTAAATCTTTTTATAGCATTGCAACAGTGACTATAATTCAGAAATACTTCATTAGCTGCATTCAGGGTGACCAGAGGATGAGAGAGGAGTGACAGAAAAAACTTCACCACCTGAAGTAGAAGAACAAAACTTACAAAGCATGCATCAGCATCTTTCAAAACCAAAGTTTAACTGAAAGCTCAATTAAACAATGTTAAGCTTCCACAAATGTTTTGTGATTAACTACCAACTCCATATACGAGGAAACAAAACTGTTACTGTACTATTTTACTTTGTGAAAAGAAATGTTGAAAATGTTTCTTTAATGCACTGTTGTGTCTGATGAATTTATTAGTTTTATTTTTGAGTCATTATGGCAGAGGATGTCATTCGGCCCATTGAGTCCATGCTGGCTCTCTGTATAACAATTCAATCAGTCCCATTCCCTGGCTCTATCTCAGTAGTCCTGCAAGTTTATTTTCCTCAAGCGTCCATTCAATTTCCTTTTGAAATCATTCATCATTTTCGTTTCCACTGCCCTCATAGGCAAAGAGTTCCAGGTCATTACCACTCGCTGTGTAAGTAAGTTCTTCCTTATATCCCCCTTGCATCTCTTGCCCAAAATCTGAAATCTGTCCCCCCTGGTCCTTGTGTCAGCTAATGGAAACAGCTTTTGTCTACCTTATCCTAACCTGCAATTCTTGTACACTTCTATCGAATCCCTCCCTCAATCTGCTTTGCTCCAAGGAGAGCAATCCAGCTTCTCCAACTTAATCTTGTAGCTAAAATCCCTCATCCATGAAATCATTCTGATAAATCTCCTCTGCAACCTCTCAAGGACGCGCACGTCCTTCCTAAAGTATGGTGGCCAGAACTGGACGCAATACTCTAGTTGTGGTCTAACCAAAGCTTTATGCAGGTTCAGTTTAACTTGCCTGCTTTTGTACTCAATACCTTTATTTATGAAGCCCAAGATTTCATATGCTTTGTTAACTATTCTCTCAATATGTCCTGCCACCTTCAAGGATCTATGCACATGAACCCCAATGTCCCTTTGTCCCTGAATACTCTTTAGAACTGTGCCATTAAGTGTATATTGCCTCTCCCTATCCCTTCTGCTAAAATGCATCACCTCACACTTCTCTATATTAAATTCCATCTACCACTTGTCTGCCCATTCAGCTAGTTTATCTATGTCATGTTTCAGTTGATTGGTATAATCCTCACTGTCTGCCACCCCTTCAAGTTTGGTATCATCGGCAATTTTTGAAATTTTACTCTAATTCCAATATCAAATTCGTTTATATCAAAAAAAAGTGCTGTGATCTAAGCACTGTCCTAGTCTGGAAAACAACCGTTTACATTTTCCATCTTTAAGTCAATTTTTTATCCAAGCTGACATTGACCTTATTCGATAAGCCTTGATTTTGTTAACCAACCTTCTATGGGGTACAAGGTAGCTCTGAAGAAGGGTCATATGGACTAGAAACGTCAATTCTTTTTCTCTCCACAGATGCTGTCAGATCTGCTGAGCTTTTCCAGCATTTTCTGTTTTTCTCTATGAGGTACTTTGTCGAATGCTTTTTTAAGACCCATATGGACAACATCCATTTTATTCCCTTCATCAATGTCTGTTACTTCATCAAAATTTCAATTAGATTAGTCAAGCACAATCTGCCTTTTACAAATTCATGCTGGCTATCCTGAACTAACTCAAATCTCTCTAATTGCCTGTTGAGTTTTTTTCTCTGATTATCATTTCTAAAATAATATCCCAATTGATAGTTGAGTAACTAATGTCCTCAATATCACCACTCTTGCACATGTCCTTGCATGGAGATTTGCTCATCTATTGCTCTCTCATTGTTTGGAGACCTAGAGAATGCCCCCAGTAGTGTGATCATTTTCTTTTTGCTTCTCAACTCTAACCAAATAGATTCTGTCCTCGTCCCCCTCATGAATATCCTCTTATTCCAACATTACAATATCTTCCTTAATTTGTACTGCTACCCCAGTTACCTTTTCCCCTCCCTTACCTTTTCTGAACACTGTATCCCTGAATATTAAGCACCCAATTTTTCTATTTTTAAGCCACATTTCAGTTATTGTCACTACATCGTATTCCCACATGGAAAATTGTGCTTGTAGCTCACCGACCTGACTGACCAGAGTTTCTGCATTTGCATTTACGTAGATGGATTCTAAACCACTCCTCGTAGTCCTTCTTAATCTAATCCTCTCTAATATGGTTCGACTTCCTTCTCTAGTAGAGGTGTCAGCTGTGGCTCAGTTCATAGCACCCTCGCCTTTGAATCAGAGGGTTGTGGGTTCATGTCCCACTCCCGGAAACCAAGAACTGTGATTGTACTCGAAAGAGTTGCAATCTATGACTGTTGGTAACTCGAAAAAGTTTCCTTCTCTAGTACTACCCAGCAGTCTCACTCCTTTATACAGCTTAATCCTCTTTCCTACTTCTATATGCTGGTGCTCCCCCCTGCCAATTTAACTTAAACCTTCCCCAAACACACTAGTGAACCTCCCTACAATGACATTGATCCCAGTCTTTTGAGGTGCAACCTCTCACTTTTGAATAGGTGTCTCCTATCCCAGAATTGGTTCCAAGGCCCCAAAAATCTGAAGCCCTCCCTCCTGCACTCTGTCAAGGTCCAATAACAGTCTTCTTGTTGATTGGCAATTACATTGTATATCAATTACATTGTTAAGACAACTGCTTCTTTAAACAGGTGATGGGCATTGGTTCACCTATAAATGGGTGCAGCATGGAAGGGACTGGAAGAGTCTGTTATACTGCAAAGCTGTCTTGAGAATAAACCAGATTGGACTCATTCTTCCATGACAAGCACTTATTGTGAGTAACACTCTGTCTCAAGCCATGTACTGATACTCCCTTTCTATTTCTACTCTTGACAGTGTATGGCCTTTGGCACTACTCCAGAAATTATTACCTTTGAAGTCCTATTTTTTAAGTAACACACCATGTGGGACTCATGGTTACAAAAATTTCTGTCTGTTCCCCCTAATGTCCTATAAACTGCATTTCTACTCTTTGCTGTTCCTTCCTGTGCCCATTGGTGCCATAGTGTGGACTGCACTCCTTCAATGCATTGTCAATCTGAGCAGTCTACACTGCTGAGGTATCGGTTTGAAAGTGGCGCACACCCAAAAGACTCCTATGCCTCCTACCTCTTCTTACTCTTCTGGATAGCCATCCATTTACTTTCCTGAACTCACTGCCTGTGGAGTGACCACCTCCTGGAAAGTACAATCCAGGAAACACTCATCCTCCATGGTGCTCCACAGTGACTTCAGCTGCCCTCCAAGCTTGGCAATTCTGAGCGTGAGCTCAAGTAGCTGGGGATACCGCCTACACACATGGTACCAAGATAAGTATCCTGAAGTTTCCATATGGCACAGGAATTACAAGCAACAGGCCTCAGCTGTCCATCCATGGTTCTCAAAAAAAAAAATCTCTCTCCCCTCTTTTTGAGTCTAGTCAATACCTTGTTTAAACTGCTTTTAGTTAATGCCTGTAGATCTGCTCTGTGCTCATCCTCTATTAATTCATTTACCACTTGCCCTGATTAAAATTTTTAATTCTCTAGCTTGTAGTTTGTCCCAATATTGGTATGGTAGATTACGCTAAAAACTGGAACAATTTAGTTTCTTTGAGACTTTATATCCCACCGGCTATTTTTACAAGGCTGTTTTTACTTTGAACTAGTATTATTTTTGCATTTGCATTAGAATTACACATCTAATTTGTTTAAAAATAATCAATCATCAACAATCTGCAAGTGTATAAATTATTTTATGATGTAGTAATTATAGAAAAGCAAAAAACACACTCATTAGCACTACTGATAAGTGATAAGGTTATAAAGAAAACTCAGGGACATTGTAATTATGGATCTTATCAGGCCATGGTACAATATTAACTAAGGTGAATCATTTAGTTAGCTATGGAGTGCCAAAAAATATTAACCTTTTCACTTCACACTTGTATTTTGCAGTTTTTAAAATACATACGTTGCCTGAATCAAATATGGTGAGTACAGTAATCTCTGAAATGAAGTCGTCAAACAGTATTCAGTGCAGAAATGTGTGTGGTTCATAATTTCTCAGTTTTTTGATCTGTGTGTGGCACAAATTTGATAATTAAAGTGCCAGGCAATGACCATCTCCCCTTGATATTCTTAAGGGCAATAAGGGATGGGCAACAAATGACGTCCACATCCCATTAAAGAATATTAAAGTCATTGAATCCCTGACCATCAACATCCTAGGAGTTATCATTGATCAGAAATTTAACTGGATCGGCAATTTAAATACTGTGGCTACAAGTGCAGGTTAGATGGTGGGAATTCTGCAGCTAGTGACTCACCTCCTGACTCTGCAAAGCCTGTCCACCATCTACAAGACACAAGTCAGGAGTTTGATGGAATACTCTCCACTCACCTAGATGAGTGCAGCTCCAACAAGAAGCTCGACACCATCCAGGACAAAGCAGCCCACTTGAGTGACGTTCCATCCACCTCCGATGCATAGTGGAGGCAGTGTGTACCATCTACAAGAAGCATTGCAGAAAGTTATCAAGCCTCCTTCCAAACCTAGAAGGATAAGAGCTGTGGACACATTGGAACATCGCCACCTTCCAAGTGAAACACCATCCTGACTTGGAACTATATTGCATTGTCTTTCCTTCACTGTCACTGGGTCAAAAACCTGGAACTCCCTTCCTAACAGCTCTGTGGGGGTACCTGCACCCAGATGGACTGCAGCGGTTAAGGCGGCGGCTCATCACCTTCAAGGGCAATTAGGAACGAGTAACAAATGCTGGCCTTGCCAGTGACGTTCGCATGCCATGAGAGAATATTTTTTAAAATTCTTACAATTTGCCTTTCTCCTAAAATCTAAACGCCTTAAAAATCAAGCTTTGTGTCACCTAATCATGACTTCCTGAGTTACCTCATCTTCTCTACCATTTTTTAAACCTCACTGGTGGTGTGTAGCCTGTTATCCTGTAATGAAAGAATCATAGAATGGTTACTGTACAGGAGGCGGCTATCCGGCCTGTCTGTGCTGGCTCTCTGCAAGAGCCATTTAGCTAGTCCCACACCCTACTCTTTCCCCGTAGCCCTGCAAAGTTTCACTCTTTAGCTGCTTATCCAATTGCCTTTTGAAAGGCACAACTCAATCTGCCACCTCCATACTCCCAGGCTGTGCATTCAAGAACCTATTCACTTGCTATGCAAAAAAAAATTCCTTGTTACTATTTGTACTTTTGCCAATCACCTTTTATGTAACTTTAAGAGGAGATTCAAACTTCCATTTGACAGCTGAAAGATTGACAGAACAAGATTTCATATTTTAAAGCTCTTACTGTAACAAATGAGTAAAAGCACTCTTGACTAAACACTCTTTATTTAGTAAGTAACTTATACTTTAAACTAGAGAGGAACATTCCCCTTTTATAGTCATCACCCATCAGTCTCCCCAGAAGCAAGCAATCCACAGTTGTTCTTGGTTTCAAATGGGTTTCTGTATACTCACTTAATTAAGTAGTAACTTTGAGTGACTGCCCCCAGCCACTTTTCTCAGTGTTTGGAGAGTTTCCTAAATCTACCATCAGCAGTAAAGCCTGTCCCAATGATTATTCTTCCCCCTGACCATGCCAGAACAAATCTCCCAGGATCTGCAGAAGACTACAGTTTCTTCAATGAGTGATCATCTCCCTACCATGTCCAGCTGCGGTAGCTTGCAAAGTCAAGCAGCCTTCATCTTGGAAGTAAACGGACTGTTTACAGCACTATTTAAAATCTGGTATCTTCAAAACCTTTCTGGGACTTTAGGAGACTCAATCTACTCATTGCAAACCCAGAGACTGCTGTCATTGTCTCCAAGCATAAATATCTTGCATCTTCTTCTCAGTAAAACAATCTAAGCCTTTGTTTGATCTCTAACAATCAAACCACTGAGGCTTACAGTCAGGCAGACTGCAGAACAGGTCACATAAGCCCCTTCATTTATCCTAAATTTAAAGCTACAGTTCTAAAACATCAATCTTATAGACCTCAAATGTAATACTTTACATCGGTGTCCTCTAGTTCTCAAACCTTCCACCAACGGGAACAGTTTCTATGTTTCTAATGTGTCTAGACTCATGATTCTGAACATGTCAATCAAATTTCCTCTCAACCTTCATCTCCAAGGAGAACAACCCCAAATTTTCCAGTCTTTCCATGTAACTGAAGTCCCTAATCCCTGGAATCAATCTCATAAATCTTTTCTGCACCCTCTCCAATGTTTTCACATCCTTCCTAAAGTGAATGGGACACAATAATTCAGCTGAGGCCAAACCAATGCTTTATAAAGGTTCATCAAAACTTCCTTGCTTTGTACTCTACCCCTTGAATGCATGTGGCTTTTTAATCACTTTCTCAACCTGCCCTGCCACCTTCAACAATTTGTGCACATAGACTTGAAGGTTTCTGTTCCTCCATTCCCTTGAGAATTTTACCCTTTTATATTGAGTCATCTTATTCTTCCTACCAAATTGTATCACTTTATTCTTCCCTGCATTAAATTTTTTCTGCCATGTTTCTGCCCATGCCATCAGCCTGCCTGTCCTCTTGAAGTTTATCACTAACTTCCTTACAGTTCAAAATGCTTCCAAGTTTTGTCATCTGCAAATTTTTAAATTGTGCCCTATACATCCAAGTTTAGTTCATTAGTATAAAAAAGCAGTGGGGACCCCTTACACCAATCTGAAAACCAACCATTCACACTACTCGCTGTTTCTGTCACGGTCCCTTTTATTCCATGGGCTTCAACTTTGCTGGCAAACCTAAGTAATGTTTTGTCATTAAAAACTTTGGCATTGAATGATGACCCACGTGGCTGGAGCAAATATACATGGCTTTAGATTCCGTCTCACCACCATAAAATAAAAAGGAGGAACAACAGAGAAATTGTACAATAACTTTACAAATACACATACCTCACATTTCCTCCTCATCTCTATCTTAAATGCCCTTATCCTGAGATTTTGTCCCCTGGTTCTAGACTCACCAGCCAGGGGAAATGTCCCATCCACATCTACCCTGTCACACCCTGTAAGGGTTTCATAAGTTTCATTGAAATCACCTTTCATTCTTCAAAACCCTGGGGAATATGAACATACAAACATGCAAATTAAGAGCAGGAGCAGGCCCCTCGAGCCTGCTCCACCATTAAATACTACAATTACTAATACTACCATTACTAACATCTGGGGGCTAGTGTCAAAATTGGGAGAGCTGTCTCAGACTAGTCAAGCAACAGCCTGACATAGTCAACCTCACGGAATCATGCCTTACAGATGATGTTTCAGACTCCTCATCACCATCTCTGGATACGTCCTGTCCTACCGGTAGGACAGGCCCAGCAGAGGTGACGGCACAATGGTATACAGTCGGGAGGGAGTTGCCCTGGGAGTCTTCAACATTGGCTCCAGGCCCCATGAAGTCACATGGCATCTGGTCAAACATGGGAAAGGAAACATCCTGCTGATTACCATGTACAGCTGAGGGAGGGTGGATGAATCAGTGCTCCTCCATGTTGAACACCACTTGAAGGAAGCACTGATGGTGGCAAGGGTGCAGAATGTACTCTGGGTGGAGGACTTCAATGTCCATCACCAAGAGTGGCATGGTAACACCACCACTGCTCAAGCTGGCAAGGGTCCTAAAGGACATAGCTGCTAGATTGGGTCTGCAGCAGGTGGTTAGGGAACAAACAAGAGGGAAAAACATACTTGACCTCATCCTCACCAAACTGCCTGCAGCAGATGCATCTGTCCATGACAGTATTGGTAGAAGTGTCCATCACACAGTCCTTGTGCAGACCAAGACCCGCCTTCACATTGAGGATACCCTCCATCGTGTTGTGCGGCACTACCACCGTGCTAAAGTGGATAGATTTCGAACAGATCTAGCAACTCAACACTCAGCCTCCATGAGGCGCTGTGGGCCATCAGCAGCAGCAGAATTGTACTCGGACACAATCTGTAACCTCATGGCTTGGCATATTCCCCACTCTACCATTACCATCAAGCCAGATGATCAACCCTGATTCAATGAAGAGTGCAGGAGGGCATGCCAGGAGCAGCACCAAGTATACCTAAAAATGAGGTGTCAACCTGGTGAAGCTATAACACAGGACTACTTGCGTGCCAAACAGCATAAGCAGCAAGTGATAGACAGAGCTAAGTGATCCCATAACCAACAGGTCAGATCTAAACTCTGCAGTCCTGCCACATCCAGTCGTGAATGGTGCTGGACAATTAAACAACTCACTGGAGGAGGAGGCTCCATAAATATCCCCATCCTCAATGATGGGGGAGCCTAATGCAAAAGACAAGGCTGAAACATTTGCAACAATCTTCAGCCAGAAGTGCCAAGTGGACGATACATCTCAGCATTCTCTGGAGGTCTCCAGCATCACAGATGCCAGTCTTTGGCCAATTCAATTCACTCCACGTGATATCAAGAAACAGCTGAAGGCACTGGATAGTACAAAGGCTATGGGCCCTGACAATATTCTGGCAATAGTACTGAAGATTTGTGCTCCAGAACTTGCCGCATCCCTAGCCAAGCTGTTCCAGTACAGCTACAACGCTGTCATCTACCTGCCAATGTGGAAAATTGCCCAGGTATGTCCCGCCCACAAAAAGCAGGTCAAATCTAACCCGGCAATTACTGCCCCATCAGTCTACTCTTGGTCATCAGTAAAGTAATGGAAGGGGTCATCAACAGTGTTCACTGATGCCCAGGTTGGGTTCCACCAGAGCCACTCAGCTTCTGACCCCATGCTACTCAGCTTCTAACCTCATTACAGCCTTGATTTAAACATGGACAAAAGAGATGAACTCCTAAGGTGAGGTGAGCGTGACTGCCCTTGACCGAGTGTGGCATCAAGGAGCCCTAGCAAAACGAATGGGAATCATGGGGAAAAACTCTCCACTGGTTGGGGTCATACCTAGCACAAAGGAAGATGGGTGTGTTTGTTGAAAGTCAGTCATCTAAGCTCCAGGACATCATTGCAGGTGTTCCGCAGGGTAATGTCCTCAGGCCAACCATCTTCAACTGCTTCATCAATGACCTTCCTTCCATCATAAAGTCAGAAGTGAGGATGTTTGCTGATGATTGCACAATGTTCAGCATGATTTGCAACTCCTCAGATACTGAAGTAGTCCACGTCCAAATGCAGCAAGATTTGAACTATATCCAGGCTTGGGCTGACAAGTGGCAAGTAACATTCATGCCAGGCAATGACAATCTCCAACAAGAGAGAATGTAATCATCGGCCCTTGATGTTCAATGGATTTACCATCACTGAATCCCTCACTATCAACATCCTGGGGTTACCATTGACCAGAAACTGAACTAGATTGGCCATATAAATACTGTGGCTATAAGAGCAGGTCAGAGGTGCAGTGAGTTTCTCAGCTTCTGACTCCCCAAAGCCTGTCCACAATCTACAAGGCACAAGTCAGGAGTGTGACGGAATACTCCCCACTTGCCTGGATGAGTGCAGCTCCTACAACACGCAAGAAGTTTGACACCATCCAGGACACAGCAGCCCACTTAATTGGCACCACATCCACAAATATTCACACCCTCCATTACCAATGCACAGTAGCATTAGTGTGTACCATCTATAAGATGCACCTCAGGAGTTCACCTAGGCTCCTTAGATAGCACCTTCCAAACCTACGACAATTATCATCTAGAAGGACAGGGGCAGCAGACAGATGTGAACACCACCACCTGGAAGTTTCCCTCCAAGTCACTCACCATCTTGACTTGGAAATATATCGCCGTTCCACTGTCGCTGGGTCAAAATCCTGGAACTCCCTTCCTAACAGCATTGTGGGTGTACCTACACCACATGGACTGCAGCGGTTCAAGAAGGCAGCTCACTACCACCTTCTCAAGGGATGGGCAATAAACGCTGGCCCAGCCAGCGAAGCCCATATCCCGTGGATGAATAAAAAGAACTTACCATTTAAACAATATGCTGCTTTTATATTCTTCCTGCCAAAGTGGACAAGTACACATTTTCTCAAATTATGCTCCATCTGCTATATTTTTGCCCACTCTCTTAACCTGTCTCTCTCCCTTTGTAGACTCTACCTCTTCTTCACACAACTTACTTTGCTATGTAACTTTGTCATCAGAAAATTTAGGAACCATCCATTCAGTCCTCCATCAAAGTCATACAGGCCCATTCCTCAATCTCTCATGATGAGACAATCGTGCCATCCCAGGGATTAGGCTGGTGAATGTCCGTTGCACTCCCTCTGTGGCAAGAATATCCTTCCTTAGATAAGGGGACCAAAACTGTACACAATGCTCCAGGTGCGGTCTCAGCAAGGCTCTATGCAAATGCAGCAAGACATCTTTATTCCTGTACTCAAATCCCCTTGAGATGAAGATCAAGGTACAATTTGCCTTCCTAATTGTTTCCTGCACCAGCATGCTAGCTTTTAGTGACTCATGAATAAGGACACTCAGGTCCGTTTGGACACCAACACTTCCCAACTTCTCACGATTTAAGAAATACTTCACCTCTGTTTTTTCTATTGAAGTGGATAACTTCACACTTATTCACATTATATTCCATCTGCCATGTTCTTGGACCATTCACTTAGCCCGTCCAAGTCCTCTTGAAGCCCCCTTGCATCCTTCTCAACTTACATTCCCATTCAGTTTGATGTCATCAGCAAATTTGGAAATATTACATTTGCTCCCCAGATACAAATTATTTATACAGATTGTGAACAGCTGTGGCTCCAGCACAAATCCTTGTGGTATCCCACTATTAACAGTCTGCCATCCTGAGAATGACCCATTTATTCCTACTCTGTTTTCTGTTAACCAATTCTCAATCCATACTAGTATATTTCCTCCAATTCCATGTGCTCTAATTTTGTTTATTAACTTCCTTTGGAACCTTATCAAAAGCCTTCTGAAAATCCAAATACACCACATCCACTGGTTCTCCTTTATCTATGCTACAAGTAACATCCACAAAAAGTTCCAACAGATTTGTCAAACATGATTGCCCTTTCACAAATCCATGTTGACTCTGCCCAATCACATCATTATTTTCCAAGTGTCCAGTTATCACATCCGTCAGACTAGATTCTATCATTTTCCCTACTGTTAACATCAAACTATCAGGTCTGTAATTCTCCATTTCTCTCTCCCTCCTTTTTTTAAATAGTGGGGTTATATTTGCTAATTTCCAGTCTGCAGGAACCTTTCCGGAATCTATAAAATTTTGAAAGTTAGCCACCAATGCATCCACTATCTCTGTAGCTATCTCCTTCAAAACTCCGGGATGCAGCTAATCAGGTCCAGGGGACTGATCAACCTTCAATCCAATTAATTTTCCGTACTACCTCTTCATTAATTCTAATTTCTTTCAGTTCCTCATTTTCACAAGTCCCTCGGTTCCCCAGTATTTCTGGAAAATTTTCTCTATCTTCCTCTTTGAGGACAGACACAAAGTAATTGTTTAGTTTCTCTGTCATTTCCCTATTCTCCATTATAAATTCTCCTGTCTCCACCTGTAATGGGCCATATTTGTCCTAGTTAAACTGTCCCTTCTCACTTACCAAAAGAAGCTGTTACAGTCTGCCTTTATTTTTCTCTCTAGCTTGCACTCATATTCTCTTTTTTCCTTCTTGCTCAGTTTCTTGATCCTCCTTTGCTGGATTCTAAATTGCTCCCAATCCTCAGGCTTACCACTTTTTTTCTGCTGCCCTTATAAGCCACATCCTTTGATTTAATGCAATCTTTAACTTCGGTAGCCACGCTTGTGTCTTAGAGGAACTCTGAGATGCAAAGGGGGCAGATAGGGAGGAGTTATGTTCTGTGAATAATCGTCACCCTATGCATCTCAGATATCTTGACTTTTTAAACAATGTTTTAATGGGAGTTAAATTCCCATATTTTATGTTGCAGTTCCTAAAATACCCAAAATCATAAAAATTCTGATGAAGTCAGTGAATGAGATCCTCAGTTTTGTGGAATGTGAATTTTGTTATGGCAGGCGGATGGTAAATGCCAAGCTGCCCAAAACCCAGAGGGAAACATGAAGCAGCTGCCACAACTATTTGCAATTTGTACTTATTTCAAGATGTGGGCTTTGAATTCAATAAAAAGGCCACCAAGTCTTAGGTTTCTTACAAAACTAAATTAAACCTTATTAAAAGAAGAAATTATTTTAAGCACATACATACATCTACAAATTACTGTTATAATAACTTCTAAATCCCCTAATTAATCTAAACCCCAGTTACACCTCCGTTAAAGCAACAGTAAGACACAGATTTTAGAAGACCCAGGCAAAGTAACACGATACCCTGAACAGTTGAATTCAAAGTGAGTTTTTCTCAGCTTCACTTCCTTGCAGCTTGAGGCTTAGATGCTGGAGGCTTTTCACACTTGTTTTAGATCTTAGAATGCCTGCCCTTACACACAACCGTCGCTCCTTTATACATATTTTCCCCTTTGAATGCAAATTCCCATTGTTTCACTGTGTCTTTGGACTTTACCTCTAATAATATGTATCATTGTACCAATTTTACCAGTAATCTTTGGGAAAAATAAACACACCATTCCTTAACTTCTCTTGGCTAGGTGTAACATTTCACTCCCTCTTTTGAATTCAAGCTAGTCTGGTTTATTTAAAAATGCAAATGTTCCCTTTACACTTTACATTCTAAAACTTCCCCCATGTTTACTGACTTAACATTTCAAACCTAGCTTACCTTCTGATACATCAAAGCCTTCAGACCAGCTGCCTTTAATTCAATTAAGTCCCACACACAGACACAGACCTCGCTATTACCATACTTTACAATAAATTATAAAAACATTGTGAAAATGATTATATCTTTCTGACAACTTATGTTGTGTGTTTTGGTTTTAATATCGAATATAAGCTCTTTATTTTTTTTTTCAGTCATGGGATATGGGTGTCGTTGCCTGGGCCAGCATTTATTGCCCATCCCTAATTGCTTTCGAGAAGGTTGTGGTGAGCTGCCTTCTCGAACAGCTGCAGTCCATGTGGTGGAAGTACACCCACAGTGCTGTTAGGGAGGGTGTTCCAGGATTTTGACCCAGTGACGGTGAAGGAACGGGATATATTTCCAAGTCAGGATGGTGTGTAGTTTGGAGGGGAACTTCCAGGTGGCGGTGGTGTGCCCATGCATCTTCTGCCCTTGTCCTTCTAGATGGTAGCAGTTGCGGGTTTGGAAGGTGCTGTCTCAGGAACCTTGGCGAGTTCCTGCAGTGCATCTTGTAGATGGTAGATGCTGCTGCTGTGCGTCGGTGGTGGAGGGAGTGAACGTGGCTTGATGGGGTGCCAATCGAGCAAGCTGCTGTGTCCTGGATAGTGTCAAGCTTCTTGAGTATTGTGGGAGCTGCACTCATCCAGGCAAGTGGGGAGTATTCCATCACACTCCTGACTTGTGCCTTGTAGATGGTGGACAGATTCTGGGGAGCTGGAGGTAAGTTACTCGCTGCAGGATCCTAGCTTCTGGCCTGCTCTTGTAGCCACAGTATTTACATAGCTGGCCTAGTTCAGTTTCCAGTCAATGGCAACGCCAGGGATGTTGATAGCGGGGGAATTCAGTGGTGGCAATGCCACTGAATGTCATGGGCAATGGTTAGTTTCTCTCTTGTTGGAGATGGTCATTGCCTGGCACTTGTATGCCGCGAATGTTACTTGCCACTTGTCAGCCCAAGCCCGGATATTGTCCAGGACTTGCTGCATTTGGGCATGGACTGCTTCAGTATCTGAGGAGTTGCGAATGGTGCTGAGCATTGTGCAATCATCAACAAACACCCCCTCTTCTGACCTAATGATGGAAGAAAGGTCACTGGTGAAGCAGTTGAAGATGGTTGGGCAGAGGACACTGCCCTGTAGAACCCCTGCAGTGATGTCCTGGAACTGAGATGATTGACCTCCTACAATCACAACCATCTTCCTTTGGCTCGGTATGACTCCAACCAGAGGACATGTTTCCCCCCACCCCGATTCCCATTGACTCCAGTTTTGCTAGGGCTCTTTGATGCCACACTTGGTCAAATGCTGCTTTGTTGTCAAGGACAGTCATTCTCACCTCACTTCTGAAGTTCAGTTCTTCTGTCCATGTTTGAACCAAGACTGTAATGAGGTCATGAGCTGAGTGATCCTGGCGGAACCAAACTGAGTGTCAGTGAGCAGGTTATTGCTAAGCAAGTGCTGCCTGATAGCACTGTTGATGACCCCTTCCATTACTTTACTGATCAAGAGTAGACTGATGGGGCAGTAATTGCCGGGTTAGATTTGACCTGCTTTTTGTGGCGGGACATACCTGGGCAATTTTCCACATTGCCAGGTAGATGAAAGTGTTGTCACTGTACTGGAACAGCTTGGCTAGGGGCGAGGAAAGTTCTGGAGCACAAGTCTTCGGTATTATTGCCAGAATGTTGTCAGGGCCCATAGCCTTTGCACTATCCAGTGCCTTCAGCAGTTTCTTGATATCACGCGGAATGAGTCAAATTGGCTGAAGACAGGCAACTGTGATGAGGGATCTCTGAAGGAGGCAGAGATGCATCATCCACTCGGCACATCTGGCTGAAGATTGTTGCAAATGCTTCGGCCTTATCTTTTGCACTGATGTGCTGGGCCCCCCCCATCATTGAGGATGGGGATATTTGCAGAGCCTCCTCCTCCAGTGAGGTGTTTAATTTACGACTGGATGTGGCAGGACTGCAGATCTCGGATTTGATCCATTGGTTGTGGGATTGCTTAGCTCTGTTTATTACATGCTGCTTACACTGTTTGGCATGCAATTGGCCCCGGTTTGTAGCTTCACCAGGTTGACACCTCATTTTTAGGTATACTTGATGCTGCTCCTGGCATGCCGTCCTACACCATTCATTGAACCAGGGTTCATCCAATGGCTTGATGGTGATGGCAGAGTGGGGAATATATTAGGCAGTGAGGTTACAGGTTGTGGTTGAATACAATTCTGCTGCTGCTGATGGCCCATAGCGACACATGGATGCCCAGTTATGAGCTGCTAGGTCTGGTCAAAATCTATTCCATTTATCATGGTGGTAGTGCCACACAATGCAATGGAGGCTATCCTCAATGTGAAGATGGGAAAAGTAAAGGTGGTCACTCCTACCAATACTTTCAAGGATGGATGCATCTGTGGCAGGCAGATTGGTGAGGATGAGGCCAGGTATGTTTTCTCCTCTTGTTGCTTCCCTCACCATCTGCCGCAGACCTTGTCTAGCAGCTCAGTCTGCAGTAGTGCTACCGAGTCATTCTTGGTGATGGACATTGAAATCCCCCACCCAGAGTACATTCTGTGCCTTGCCACCTCAGTACTTTCTCCAAGTGGTGTTCAATATGGAGGAGCACTGATTCATCAACTGAGGGGAGTGTGGAGGCGGTACATGGTTATCAGCAGCAGGTTTCCTTGCCCATGTTTGTTCTGATGCCACGAGAATTCATGTGGTCCAGAGTCAATGTTGAGAACTCCCAGGGCAACTCCCTCCTGATTGTATACCACTGCGTTGCCACCTCTGCTGGATCTAATCTGCTGGTGAGACAGGACATATCCAGCAATAGGGATGGTGGTGTCTGGGACATTACCTGAAAGGTATGATTCCGTGAGTATGACTATGTCAGGCTGTTGCCTGACTAGCCTGTGACACAGCTCTCTCAATTTTGGCACAAGCCCCCAGATGTTAGTAAGGAGGACTTTACAGGTTTAACAGAGCTGAGTTTTCCATTGTCGTTTCTGGTGCTCAGGTCGATGCTGAGTGGCCTTTCCGGTTTCATTCCTTATAGACTTCGTAGCAGTTTGATACAACTGAATGGCTTGCTAAGCCATTTCAGAGGGTATTTAAGAGTCAGCCACATTGCTCTGGGCCCGGAGTCGCTTGAGCCAGACCAGGTAAGGGTGGCAGATTTCCTTCCCTAAAGGACATTAGCGAACCAGATGGGTTTTTATGACAATCAGCAATGGTTTCGTGGTCATCATTAGAATTCTAATTCCAGATTTTTATTGAATTCATACTCCACCATCTGCAGTGGTGGGATTCGAACCTGGGTCCCCAGAGCATTACCCTGGGTCTCTGGATTACTCGTGCTTAATTTATTATCTATCTTTACCAAGATTGAACAGTCAGTAATAGAAGTGCACAAGTTACAACTGGAATCCTTTGAACTGACTTTAACAGAGCCCGTTACCTGTATTGCTTGACTTAGCAATTCCACCTTAACACGGCTCAATATTGGCACGCTCAAACACAATGAGACCGAGTTTCTGCTTTGGGTGCAATCAACAATCTGGGCAAAAATTCCATTGAAGATCATTTGCATATTCAAACATAAAAATCGCTAAGTATTTTAGAGCATTATTGTGTTTACTCCTTGTATTAATACATTTATATTCATTAATATGGTCGTTTGATAGTACAGCACTTGAGTATTGTTGAAAAAAGACATTTTGTCAAAATCTTTCGTCTTGCACTCATCAGGAAAGCTTCGACAAAATGCCTTTTTTCAGCAATACTCAAATTCCTTAATATAAGTTTGGTAACCTGATGCAGTTTTATTAATACAGCTGAAAATGTATTTACGACAAAAAAATACACATTTTAATAAGTATGTCTAGTCCACTACCTGTGAGTTTGTTGGCATCCTTCCATCTACAAGAGATGATGGGCATGCAGCAAACTATCCATTTAGGTGGGGTGTCTTCACTCGGTGCCCCTTTGCTGATGACTGTAAAGGCCAATCCATGAGTAGTAAGTTCTGCCACAAGTGTTGCACACGAAGCTGCCAAAGGACATTGTAAACTGTCGTTTTAGTCATTGGCACCTGTTGTCAGCTGCAGTGGCCACTGGTTGTCGTGGTAGCACATGTCCTTTAGGGAAGGAAGTCTACCATCCTTACCTGGTCTGGCCTACATGTGACTTCAGACCCACAGCAATGTGGTTGACTCTTAGCTGCCCACTGAAACGGCCCAGCAAGCCACTCAATCCAAGGGCAATTAAGGAGGGGCAACAAATGCTGGCCTTGCCAGTGAAACCCACATCCCATGAAAGGATTTTTAAAAAGCAACCTCTTTCATCCTGCAGACATGCCCAATCTAATGAAGTCGCTTGTGTTTAATTAGTGTCAGTACACTTCTGAGCTCTGCCTTTGAGAGCACTGCCGCATTCATAATTTTGCCCTGCCAAGATGTGCCACAACAGCAAAGCTGGAAATTGTTGAGTTTCTTTTCTTGTAGCTGCAAGTCGCCCATGTTTCACAGCCATAGAGCAAGGTGCTGAGAACACAGCCCGGATATACCATCAGCTTTGTCCTAAGGATGAGCTTGGTGTTGTCCCAGGTGTTTCGTGAGCTGGCCAAAGGTGGTAGCTACTCACCACCTGTGAGAAACCTGACTTTAAATAATGGAAAATAACTTTTTTTAAAACTGTACAAAATTCTTTAATTAATTTTTCTACATCATACATACAGACAAACATACAAACTAGGAGCAGGAGTAGGCCACAAGCAACTTCAAGCTTGCACCGCCATTCAATAAGATCATGGCTGATTTGATTGTAACCTCCCGCCTACCCCTGATAGCCTTTCACCCCCCACCCCCTGCCTTGTTAATCAAGAATACATCTAGCACTGCTTTAAAAATATTCAAAGACCCTGCTTCCACTACCACAAGAGAGACTGAAAGACTCATGACCCTCTGAGACAAAAAAATTTCTCCTCATCTCTGTCTTAATTAAGCGACCCCTTATTTTTAAACGGTGACTCTTAGTTCCATATTCTCCCACAAGAGGAAACATCTTCTCCACATCCACTCTGTCAAGACCCCTCAGGATCTTTAAGGTTTCGATCAAGTCACTTCTTACTCTTCTAAACTCCAGTGAATACAAGCCTGTCACTAGTAATCTCTGAACTGCTTCTATAACGTTTACATCTTTCTTTAAATAAGGAGACCTATACTACAGTCAGTTTCAGTAAATTAAATACTTAATTCTTAAAAATCGTTTTTAAAATGGCTACCAGTGCCTTTGCACATAAAACTATTCATCTTATTTTGAAGAAGCTCCTTAAGGGCACAATGTGCAGAATTAGCTGTGGCGGTTAATTCAATATGGGGGAGCGTGGCTAGTTTTGTGTGTGAGACCATCTTCCAGCTCAATGATTTTTTAGCTAATGTAAAAGATTGCAGAAACTCAATTTTCACTTGAAATTTCGTGATTATTCAAAGGTTATTTGTTGAAGTTTATTTTAAAATACACAAGACAGATTAAATGTCACATACCTAAAGAACAATATTTGATATGGAATTGGTGGAGTGGGAGAAAGTACAGAAAAATATTTTCCATGCAAAGTGCTCCCTTTGTAAATGATGAAAAACAATTTAAAGCAACTTATAAAATAGACTGAATGCTTTTCATGGTCAAACACAATGTGGAAGAACCTATTCCAGCCAGAAAAGATGCACAGTAGATGACCTATCTGACAACTCTTTCATTCAGATGTGCAAGAATCAGCATATCTTTTCATCCTGGGTGAATCTCAGTGAAACAACACATCCAAAATGATTTCAACCAGCCCGCAAAAGTATTCTTTCACAGTATTTGACCTTTAACACAATAACTGCAAGTCCACAGAGTGTGCCAGTGAAAGGCAGAACTTTTGAAGAAAGATCACCACAACTGAATGGATAGAAGATTAGTAACACAGTCAAAGAAGTCACTTTGCCACTTGGGGTTTAGTTACCCTTTAAAATAGCTGTTAGTGGTTCATTTGGAGAGGAGGAAGGGGAGAAGGAGAAATAGAAAGTGGTCATCTAGGAGACATTTGTGGTCAATTGACACCAACAATATTTAACATAGCAAAACGTCTCAATGCAGAATCAGAAAAATTGGATACCAATGTTTAACTTCCTGTAGTCTGTTGGTGAAAGAGACCAGAAGTCAATCTTTACTCTGTGTTAAACAAAAACAAAAATACCTGGAAAAACTCAGCAGGTCTGGCAGCATCTGTGGAGAGGAGCACAGTGTTCCTCTCCACAGATGCTGCCAGACCTGCTGAGTTTTTCCAGGTATTTTTGTTTTTGTTTTGGATTTCCAGCATCTGCAGTTTTTTACTTTTATCTTAGCTTTTTACTCTGTGTTAGATTTATTCACAAAGTGAGGCATTACAAATGTATAGCTCTTAACTCTACAACCCACCACCAGTGTCAATAAGTGTCTCAAAATATATGTTTCTGTATGAAAAAATAATGTCCTTTAGGTCCCAAAAGTACATGTGCACAAGTACTTATCCAATAAGCACCACCCACCTGAATACACTTAACATTCATTCGCACCATTAACAACTGAACCAAAGGAGGAATTGTTAGGAAGGGTGACCAAATACTTGGTGCAAGAACTGGATTTTAAGAAAGGTTTTAAAAGGAGAAAAGAGAGGTGGAAGCAGGGAATACCAGAGCATAGTTGACTGAGGGTATGGTCAGCAATGTGGGACTAAGGGAGGGAAGGGTACACAAGAAGCTAAACAGAAAACTGAGTTCAGAGGGGAGCCAATATTACTGGGTTGGAGGAGGTTACAGAGATGGGGATGGCCGCAGCCATGAAGCAATTTAAACAACAGTAAAATTGCGGCTTTAGGAAACACCATAAGCCAGTGAGCGACGGATAAGAGGTCATTAGATCACTATATATGGAAATGCAATAGTGCGTGTATTAACACCACCAGCATTTATTCTAAATATGTCTAAAATCAACATCTATTTAAGATACATTAAAAAAACAGCATTACTCTCATTAATCTAGTGTGGTCGGGCTCTGTGAACTTTGAGAACCTCCAGATTTTCATCAGGCAAAAAACCTAATCTACAGTAGCTTGTTCAAATGATTAGTGATGCCAAATGCACTTGTCTGCCAACTTGCACTTACAAATATCTTAGCCTTGCTCAAGTAGTTATAGTTCAACAAAATGTCATATCAGTGAGATTTATTTATACAGGAAGGAAAAAGTATTGTCAAAGCAAACAAACCAAGAACAATTCCACTCCAAAGACTCAGCACAGGAAATTATTCATCTTCCAGATGCATGAAAGCTCATTGAATGAAGTACAAAAGGCCACTGCTTATAAGCACAGTCTCTATGGTAACAAACAGTCTACTGGAGCCCACTATTGACAACTTAAAGTATGCAGCTGTTCACCTTCATAACAGCTGAAATGTCAAATAGTACACTATAAATTATGGACAATATCATGTTATTTGTTAAAGGGGCAAGCTCCTTCCAATTTTTTCAAAAACTTTGCTGCAGATGATAACACATTCCAAGTACAATTCCATAAATGCCAACAGTCACCCATTTCCACTCCCATGGATTGGTCTTAGCAGTGAGCTCCAGGTAATTCGACAGTAGAGGCATCACATCCAAGTCCAACCTATAACAGCTTGCCATACACATATGGTCCATTGGATAGTGATCAAAAATATTTATTTTTCTTTTTTCTAGCTTGGTGACACTGAAGTATAGCAACTCCACTGTTGCTTAGTTGTGATCTGCTATTTTGGTGCAGACAGGCATTTGAACCTGGTATTTTCTTCAACTGTGTGGCTCAATTCCACACCATGTTGCTCACCAACTAACTCCTATTCAGGCATGAAAATGGATTAATGTGCCAAACAGTTGTAGAGGTCAAGTATCTTGTTTGTGCTGAGGCCAAGTGCCATAATCCAGGATTGCTAATTGAATGCTCAGAAAAAGAAGACAACTGACTTCATTCGTAGAGCACTTTATATCCAATAAAGTACTTTTAAAATGTAATCACTGTTGTAATGTTGGAAACAAGGCAGCCAATTGACACACAGCAAGCTCCCCAATGTAATATTGGTTAAGGGATAAATATTAGTGTGACATCAGGGAGAATGCCACTGCTGTTCTTGAAAATAGTACTCTTGAATCTTTTATGCCCACCTGATTGGGATGAGACCTGGTCTTATCTGCCCTAAGAAACAGTTCTTCAATGATGTAACAAGCTGGGTGGAAAAAGGGGAACCAGTAGAGGTAGTGTATTTGATTTCCAAAAGGTATTTGATAAGGTGCCACATTAAAAATTACTACACAAGGTAAGAGCTTATGGTGTTTTGGGTGATATATCAGCATGGATAGAGGACTGGTTAACTAACAGGAAACAAAGTCTGGATAAACGGGACATTTTCAGGATGGCAAACTGTAACTAGTAGAGGGCCACAGGGTTCAGTGTTGGGGCCTTAATTATTTATGATCTGTATTAATGACTTGGATGAACGGACTGACTTATTGTAGCCAAATTTGCTGATATGAAGATAGGTAAGAAAGCAAGTTGTAAGGTGGATAAAAAGTCTGCAGAGGAATATAGATAGGTGAAGGGATTCAGCCAAAAATTGGCAGATAGAGTATAATGTGGAAAAATGTGAGGTTGTCTACTTTGGTGGGAAGAATAGAAAAGCAGAATATTTTTTAAATGGAGAGAAACTACAGAATGCTGGAGTACAGAGGGATCTGGATATCCTTGTATGTGAATCACAAAGCCAGCATGCAGATAGAGCAAGTAATTAGGAAGGCAAATAAAATGTTGGCTTTATTGCAAGGGAGATGGAGTAGGCAAGTAGGGAAGTCTTGCTACAACTGTACCAGGCATTGGTGAGATCACACCTAAAGTACTGACTACAGTTTTGGTCACAGTACTTAAGGGGGGGCAGACTTGCATTGGAAGTAGTTTAGAGAAGGGTCACTTGGCAGATTCCTGGGATAAGGGGTTTGTCTTATGGGGATAGGTTGAGCAGATTGGGCCTGGACTCATTGGAGTTTAGAAGGCTGAGAGGTGATCTTATTGAAACATAAGATTCTGAAGGGGCTTGACAAGGTATATGCTGAGAGGATATTTCCCTTTATGGGAATCCAGAACTAGGGGGAACAGTTTCAAAGAAGGAGAAGAGGAGGAATTTCTTCTCCGAGAGTTCCTAGTGTTTGGAATTCTCTTCCCCAGTGAGTCGTGGGGACTGGGTCATTGAATATATTCAAAACTGAGTTAGACAGATTTTTAATTGCCAAGGGAGTCAAGGGTTATTTTCTTTTTTTGGCATCTGTGTACACAAGTATGAAATTGTACACAGCTGATTTGCAGTCTACAGATGTGCATCGGCATATATCCCCATAGGATATGGGTTTTCCTTCTTTCACTAACTATTTGAAAGCAGTGGTGTATAAAATTAACAAGTAGTATAACAGGTCTAAAATCTACTGTCCTTTTGCCAACATAAATGGGAGATAATCCAAAACAGGTTTAAAATGAAAGAGGCTAATGCAGTCTTTCAATGCCCAGCCAGAGGTGCTCTGAGATGGTCACCATATTCACAATTGGCTCATTTTGAGTAGGGAAGACTTGTGTTTTGCATTTATGACACAACACACAGCAAGAGTGATGGGATGTGGGTTCAAGCATGCTCTTCCCCACAGATGAAGTCCTTTGTCTCAATCTGGCATCAGCTGCAGGTGGTTAGTCACGCTATTAGATCTACAGTAACATCAGCTGCACATTGTTACTCACAGTTACTTGCGATTAATATTACAATCCCCGTAGAGACCGACAACTTTTTAAAGGATATGAATTTAAAGGAATTTGAGTAACCAATGCAAAGCATCACACAAGGTTTCATGTTTTAAGATTTTTACTGTCACAAACAAGCTATAATCAACATTGATTAAACATTACCATGTTAGTTGCCTACTAGGTAAACTACAGAAAAGGCCGGCACTTGTTGCCCTTGAGAAGGTGGTGGTGAGCTGCCTTCTTGAACCACTGCAGTCCATGTGGTTTCGGTACACCCACAGTGCTGTTAGGGAGGGAGTTCCAGGATTTTGACCCAGCGACAGTGAAGGAACGATGATATATTTCCAAGTCAGGATAAATATATTCCTACTAAAGAAAAATTCTAAGGAGAGGACCCACCATCCGTGATTAACTAAAGTAGTTAAGGAAAGCATCAAACTTAAGGAAAAAGCACATAACTACACAAAGATGAGTGCAGGTCAGATGATTGGTCAGAATATAAAGAATGGCAGAGAATGACTAAAAGATTAATCAGGAGAAAGAAATTAGAGTATGAGAGGAAGCTAGATAGAAATGTAAAGACGGATAGCAGGAGTTTCTACAGGTATTTAAAAAGGAAAAGAGTAAGTAAAGTGAGCGTTGGTTCTCTAGAGAATGACAGTGGGGAGTTAATAGTAGATAATAAAGAAATGGCGGATGAAATGGACCAATATTTTGCTTCTGTCTTCACTATAGAGGATACAAAAAACATTCTAGTAGTAGCTGTAAATCAGGAGGTGGGAGAGGGGACCTTGGTGAAATTACAATCACTAAGGAAGTGGTACTGAGCAAGCTGATGGAGCTACGGGCTGACAAGCCTCTGGGTCCAGATGGACTTCATCCTAGGGTCTTAAAAGAGGTGGCTAATAAGGTTGTGGATGCACTGGTGTTAGTTTTCCAAAATTCGCTAGATTCCAGAAAGGTTCCATCAGGCTGGAAAGTAGCAAAACTATTCAAGAGGGGGAGGGAGGCAGAAAACTATGGGCCAATTAGCTTGATGCTTGCCATGGGGAAGGTGTTAGAATTGATCATTAAGGAGGTTATAGCTGGGCACTTAGAGAAACTCAAGGTAATCGGGAAGAGTCAGCATGGTTTTGTGAAAGGCAAATCATGTTTAATCAATTTATTGCAGTTCTTTGAAGGAGTAACATGCGCTGTGGATAAAGGGGAGCCTGTAGACACCTGTACTTGGATTTCCAGAAGGCATTTGATAAGGCGCCACACCACAGGGTATTACAGAAAATAAAAGCTCAGGATGCGGGGTAACATATTAACTTGTATAGGAGATTGGCTGGCTGGCAGAAAACAGACAGAGCGCATAAATGAGTCTTTTACTGATTGGCAGGATGTGACGAGTGGGGTCCTGCAAGGGTCTGTGCTGGGGCCTCAACTTTTTATAATTTATATCAATGACTTAGATGAGGGGCGTGAAGGCATGATGCTGCAATATAAATTTGAAGATGACACAAAGATAGGTAGGAAGGTATGTTGTGAAGAGGACATGAGGTTGCAGATGGATATAGATAGGCTGAGCCAGTGGGCAAAAATCTGGCAGATGGAGTATAATGTAGGAAATGTGAAATTGTTCACTTTGGAAGGAATAAGAAAGCAGAGTTTACTTAAACAGAGAACACTTGCAGAATTCTGTGGTGCAGAGGGATTTAAGTATTTTAGTGCATGAGTCACGAAAAGTTAGTATGTAGGTACAGCAAGTAATTATGGCGGCTAATGAAATGCTATCCTTTATTACAAGAGGAATTGAACATAAAAGTAAGGATGTAATGCTTCAGTTATACAGGGCATTGGTGAGACCACATCTTGAATACTGTGTGCAGTATTAGTCTCCTTTATTTAAGGAAGGATGTAAATGTGTTGGAGGTGGTTCAGAGTAGATTGATATTTGGAATGAGTGGGTTGTCTTATGAAGGAAAGGTTAGACAGGCTAGGCTTGTTTCCACTGGAGTTTACAAGAGTGAAGGGTGACTTGATTGAAGTATATAAGATCCAGAACGATATTGACAAGGTGGGCATGGAAAGGATGTTTCCTCTTGTGGGTGAGTCCAGAACTAGGGGGCACTGTTTTAAAATTAGGGGTTGCCCTTGTAGGACCGAGATGAGGAGAAACTTTTTTCTGAGAGGGTTGTGCTCCTTTGGAACTCTCTGCTCTGAAGGTGGTGGTGATGGGGTCATTGAATATTTTTAAGACATGGGTAGATACATTCTTGTTAGGCAAGGGAATCAAAGGTTATCGAAAGTAGGTGGGAGTGTGAAATTCGAAACAAACAGATCAGACATGATCTTATTGAATGGTGGAGCAGGCTTGAGGGGCTGAATGGCCTACTTTTGCTCCTATTTCGTATGTTCGAATGGTACTGAACATTTTGCAATCATCGGTGAAGATCCCCACTTCTGACCTTATGATGGAAGGAAGGTCATTGATGAAGTGACTGGATTGAGATGTACAAAATTATGAGGGGAATAGATAGAGTGGATAGGATAAAATTGTTTCCCTTGGTGGAGAATTCTAGAACCAGGGGACATAGATTCAAGATAAGTGGCAGAAGGTGTAGAGGGGACATGAGGAAGAACTTTTTTACGCCGAGGGTAGTGGGTGTCTGGAATTTGCTGCCCAAGTTGGTGGTAGAGGCAGAAACTCTAAAATCTTTTAGAAAGTACCTGGATCTGCACCTTAAGTGCTGTAAGCTGCAGGGCTATGGGCCGGGTGCAGGAAGGTGGGATTAGAAAGGGTACCTGGCTGTCCTCGGGCTGGCATGAACAAGATGGGACGATTGGCTTCCTTTTTTGCTGTAACTTTTCTATGGTTCTAAGTAGCTGAAGATGATTGGGCCAAGGACACTACCCTGAGGAACTCCTGCAGTGATGTCCTGGAACTGAGATGATTGACCTCCAACAACCACAACCATCTTCCTTCGTGCTAGGTATGACTCTAACCAGTGAAGAGTTTACCCCGATTCCCATTAACTCCAGTTTTGCTCGGGCTCCTTGATATCACACTCAGTCAAATGCTGCCTTGATGTCAAGGGCACTCTCACCTCACCCCTTATCTTCTTAACACAAACCAAATATCCCACGACCCTTTTATACATTACTGTACACTACTCTCTCAGCAGAAATGCAACCCGGTAGATTCAAGTTCAAAACCTCAGCATTTTGCAGGCTCCCTTCTCCCTGCCACATCAGAATAAGTCTTCCAGTATCATTTTTAAAACAAAGTTCACTCAATCTTCTGAGCATAATCGAATAGACTTCCAGCTGCAAGGTCCATTTCGGTGACTCTTTTGCTCTCAAGCCTCCAAAAGCCCTGTCTGTTCAATCGTCTTCTTTCCAAACATAATAGAGAGTCTTACAAGCATCCATCTCTTACAGCTGTATCTTCTTTGCTTTGCACACATAGCAGTATCTCTCTCTCCGGTGTCACCAAGACTAAGTCTGGCAACAGAAAGGCCAGCTGCACTTCCTTTGTTTCCAGATAATTAAGCTTGCACCTTACAACCTGGGCCCCTGTTCCTATGGCGACCAGGTCACATTAACCTATTGCTGGGCAGAGCTAGGCGCAACTTCACACCATCCCCCATTCCAGGGCATTCTGTTTTACCTTAAATTGAAAGAGACAGTTTAAAATGTAACTGTCTTATTAAGTCCAGCGGTCATAAAATTACTTAACACAGTGGTAACGTTCCTGGGTCAAGTAACCCAGAGGCCTAGACTATGTTCTGGAGACACGAGTTCAAATCCCATCACAGCAGCTGGTGGAATTTAAATTCAATAAATCTGAAATAAAAGGCTAGTGTCAGTAACGGTGGCTAAGAAATTACCAGAGTGTCGTTAAAACCCATTGAGAGCACGAATGTCCTTTAGGGTCCTTTTAACCGGTCTGACCTACGTGTGATCAACAACAATGTGTTAACTCTAAACTGCCCTTTGAAACAGCCTAGCAAGCCATTTAAATCCAGAAAACTGCTACAAAAAAAAACTAGTCAGATCACCCAGCATTGACCGAGGCAGCAGTTGACCCTGCAAAGTCCTCCGCATTAACATCTGGGGACTTGTACTAAAATGCTGTCTCACTGATTCATCAAGCAACAAAAGAACACAAGAAATAGGAGGAGTAGACCACACATCGAGTCTGTTCCACCATTCAATATGATCATGGCTGATCTTGGGCTCCAACTCCATTTTTTTGCCCGCTCCCCATAACACTCAATTCCAAGACACCAAAAATCTGTCTATCCCAGCTTTAAATGTATTCAACGATGGAACATCCACAACTCTCTGGGGTGCAGGATTTCAAATATTCACAACCCTTTCAGTGAAGTCATTTCTCCTCATCTCAGTCCTAAATGAATGGCCCCTTATCCTGAGACTGTGCCTGTGGTTTAGAATCCCTGATAAGAAGAAACGATCCCTCAGCATCCGCCCTTTCAAGCCCCTTTCGAATTGTGTAGGTTTCAATTAGATTGCCTCTCATTCTTCTAAATTCCAGAGAACATAAACTCAATTTACTCAGCTTCTCATCATCGGACAACCCTCTCATCCCAGGGACCAATTTAGTGAATCTTTGCTGTACCGCCTCCAATGCAAGAATATCCTTTCTTAAATGTGGGGACCAAAACTGCACACAACACTCCAGAAGCAGTCTCTCAAAAACCCTGTACAACTGTAAGAAGACTTCTTTATTTTTGTACTTCAATCCCTTGCAACAAAGGCCAACATGCCATTTGCCCTTCTAATTGCTTGCTGCACCTTGTCATAAAGCTATTAATGTATATAATATTATTGGAAAATATTTTCTTTTTAAAATAGAGGGTTAGTCTGTGTGTGTGTCTTTACTGAACTAAAGCCAGCTAGTCTGGGTGTTTCATGTGTACTAGTTTTGAGATGTAAAAGAGGTAGAATGCATTTGTATTTTTTGAATAGAGCATTCAAGAAGTGGAGTGAAATCTGGCACCTAGCTAGCAGAGACCAAGCAATGTTTATATTACTAATAAAATTGGTACAATGAAAGGGGTTTTATTGTTAGAAGAGTTGGAGGTCAAAGAGGTTGATGATACAATGAGAATTTACATTCAATGAGATGTGCTGGATATAACCAATAGAAGCTTTTGTGTGTGCAGGGCAGAGGCAATGTAAGATCAAAGCAGCTGTAAGCCTCCAACTGTCTCCACAGGAACCAAAATGAAAAGAACCTCATTCTGAACTCGAAAGGTGAAAATGCTTTGCCTGGTGTGTGGTAAAATCTATGGGTTGCTATTGCCTTAATGGAGATTAGTCTGGGAATTTGTTACAAATTATGATAGTGATAATTTGTAGCCATGTATATATATTTAATTTGTGTAAATTAATCAAATGTTTCATTTAGTTTAATATAAAACCTCTTGAGATCTGGTGGTCTGATTCCTGAATTTAGAGCTGCATCTCAAACATACAGAAGTAAAACTTTAGGTTATGACAGTTGTTTAAAGTTTCTCTCTGGGATTTTTAAATAACTCAGCTTTAACAACTGCTGGGTCATAACAGCCTGCCTGCTAATTTTGTGTTCCTTGTACAAACACACACAAATCTTTACAAAAATATTCAGCTTTTTTATTCTTATGACTAAAGTGAATAACTTCACACTTCCCTATATTTACTCCATCTGCCATCTTGTTGCCCACTCACCTAACCCATCTATATCATTTTGCAGCATCTGTGTCCTCCCCACAGCTTACCTTTCTTTCCAGTTTGATATCATCAGAAATCTTTGATATATTACTCTCTGTCTCTTCATCCAAGTCATTAATATAGTTGTAAATAGTTGAGGCCCCAGCAATGACCCTTGTGACACTGCACTATTCACTGCCTGCCAATTTTAAAAAGTCCCATTTATGCCCACTCTCTTGTGGTCAACAAGATTTGACATAGTCATACTCACCAAATTATACCTTACAGCCCAGACTCCATCATCATCCCTGGATGCTCTCTGTCCCACCAGCAGGACACACCACCCGAGGTGGTGGCACAGTGCTATAAAGTCAGGAGAGCGCAGCCCCAGGAGTCCTCAGCATTGACTCCAGACGCCATTGTGTTGCGTGGCACTACCATTGTGCTGAATGGGATAGATTCAGAACAGATAGAGCTCAAAACCAGACATCCATGCGGCGTTGTGGGCAATCAGCAGCAGAATTGTACTCAAAAGCAATCTGTAACCTCATGGCTTGGTATATCCCTCACTCTACCATTAGCATCAAGCAGGGGTCAACTCTGGTTCAATGAGAAGTGCAGGAGAACATGTCAGGAGCAGCACCAAGCATACCTAAAAATGTGGTGCCAACCCTGTGAAGCTACAACACAGCGCTACTTGCATGCGAGAAAAAACAGACAGCATGCAACAGACCTAAGTGATCTCACAACCAATGGGTCAGGTCAAAGTTCTGCATCCAGTTGTGAATGGTGGTGTACAATGAAACAACTAGCCAGAGGAGGAAGCTCTACAAATACCCACATCCTCAATGATGGGGTAGCCCAATGCATCAGTGAAAAAGACAAGGCTGAACCATTTGCATCCATCTTCAGCCAGAAGTGCCGAGTGGATGATCCATCTCGGCTTTTTCCTGAGGTCCCCAGCATCACAGATGCCAATATGATTTTTTTTTCATTCACGGGATGTGGGCATCACTGGCTGGGCCAGCATTTATTGCCCATCCCTAATTGCCCTTGAGAAGCTGCCTTCTTGAACTGCTGCAGTCCATGTGGTATAGGTACACCCACAGTGCTGTTAGGAAGGGAGTTCCAAGGATTTTGACCCAGCGACATATTTCCAAGTCAGGATGGTGGGTGACTTGGAGGGGAACTTCTTCACCGTGCATAACATCAAGAAACGGTTGAAGGCACTGGATGCTGCAAAGGACTATGGGCCTGACAAAATTTTGGCAGTAGTACTAAAGACTTGTGCTCCAAAACTAGCTGCGCCCCTAGCCAAGCTGTTCCAGTACAGCTACAACACTGACATCTACCCAGCAAGGTGGAAAACTGGTCAAGTATGTCCTGTCCATAAAAAGCTAGGGAAATCCAATCAAACTAATTACCAGTCCATCAGTCTATTCTCGTTCATCAGAAAAGTGATGGAAGGTGTAACTGACATTACAATCAAGCAGCACTTATTCAGCAATAACATGCTCACTGATGCTCAGTTTGGGTTGCAGCAGGGCAATTCGGATCCAGACCTCCAGAGATGAGTTGGCCTTGACACCAAGGCAGCAGTTGACAGATTGTGACCTAGCAAAGCTGAACTCAATGGGAATCCAGGGGAAACCTCTCCACTGGTCAGAGTTTTATCTAGCACAAAGGCCCAACCGTCTTCAGGTGCTTCATCAATGATCTTCTCTTCATAAGGTCAGAAGTGTGGATGTTGGCTGATGACTGCACACTGTTCAGTATCACTTGAGACTCCTCAGATACTGAAGCAATCGTGCCTACATGCAGCAAGACCTAGACAACTTTCAGGCTTTGGCTGATAAGTGGCAAGTAACATTCAAGCCACACAAGTGCCAGGCAATGACCATCTCCAACAAGAGAATTTAACTACCTCTCCTTGACATTCAATGGCATTACCATTGCTGAACCCACCCCCACCATCCACATCCTAGGAGGGTTAGTATGGACCAGCGATTTAAATACTGTGGCTGTAAAAGCAGGCCAGAGGCTGGGAATTCTGCAGTGAGTAATTCACCTCCTGATTCCCCACAGCCTGTCCACCATCTATAAGGCACAAGTCAGAAGTATGATGGAATGCTCCCTTTTTGTCTGGATGAGTACAGCACCAACAGCACTCTAGAAGCTCAACCTTATCCAGAACAAAGCTGTCTGCTTAATCAGTACCCCATCCATAACCGGCGCATGATGGGAGCAGTGTGTACCATCTACAAGATGCACTGCAGCAACTTGCCAAGTCTTCTTTGGCAGCATCTTCCAAACAGTGACCTCTACCACCTAGAAGCGCAAAGCAGCAGCTTCATGGGAACACGACCACCTGCAAGTTTCCCTCCGAGTCACTATCCATCCTGACTTGGGACTTTCATCACTGTTTCTTCACTGTTGCTGGGTGAAAAACCTGCAACTTCCTTCCCAACAGTATTGTGGGTGCACCTACACCACATGCACTGAAGAAGTTCAAGGCAGCTCACCACCACCTGCTAAAAGTCTACTAGGGATGGACAACAAATGAGGGCTTGTCAGCAAAACACACATGAACGAATATAATAAAGACACTCCTGAACCTACAGCAATATCAGCTGCAGCTGTGGCTCAGTTCATAGCACCCTCACCTTTGAATCAGAGGGTTGTGGGTTCATGTCCCACTCCTGGAAACCAAGAACTGTGATTGTACTCAAAAGAGTTGCAATCTGTGACTGTTGATAACTCGAAAGAGTATCAGCTGCATGTGTTAGTGTTACTCACACTACTGAACTACAGCAATTGCATAACAATACTTCTGGTAGAAGTCAGACACAAATCACAAGGTTCCAAAGGATTCCTTTCAGGGGCACTGGATTTCACATTCATTTTGGGCAGCAAGAACATGAAGTTTGTATACTGCATCAAAAGAAAATTCATAAAATCCTTTATTCTCTAGGAAGGGAATGTAGTCTTCCTAAAGAAGGTGCTTTTAACTAATTTGAGTAAACTCAGTTTAAAAATGTTATGGAGGTAATTTTAAAAGCAATTTTGTGGCAGCCGCTCTCAATACAAATAAAATAAAGCTCCTTACTCACAGCAATCAGGTTAATTACATCCATTCCAAAGACCAATTAAAGCAGTGCTCGTCAGTTACCAGAGTGTGAATCTAAGCATTTCTTGGGTGTTCCAAGTAGTCTACAATTAAATGAACCACATCCATTAAGTGACACTTCTCTGCATTTTACCATGCTCCAATTACCTTTAATCAGTCCCTGTGAGTCTCTCCTTAAGTAGAAAACATCACTGTACAAAATGAATGGTGTAATTTGAGCCAACAGTAAAGCTATCACCTGGCTGTAAAACCCAGTTTTTCATTTGAAGTTACAATCCTCATTTGCTCATCTGTCAAATGAGAAGGAAGAGATCTAATGACTAAAAAGTACACTTTAATCAAGTCAATTAAAATCACTGCAGGAGGACAGAAATTAATTGTGCTATTAACCCCTTATTGCTAAAGCACTATTATTTTCCCAAAAGCTAACTAATTATATTTTGGAGTAGGGGTGGTGCAGAGGAGTGCAATATCATGGAGAAAAATTCAACATGTGTTGAATTTAATTTTTTTCTCCTGCTTTACACCCGGCAGGCGGCCAAATTGACAGGCTGACTAGGCAGACAAACCAGCAACAGGAGGCCAAAGCAGGGGATCCTAGAGAATAGGCCACTTGGGAGTGAGAGAGTAGGGCTTTGGGGCAGGGATGGGCAGGGTCAGTGATTGTAGCTGGTTTTGGGGGGGTGGAGGGGCAGAGGAGAGGTCAAAGGAGCAATGTAAAAGGCACTTCCTGCCCCCACTCCCAACTGCACCATGGGAGCTCTATTCAAATATGTTGAACAAGTTCTCCACCTCTCAACAGCATGACACTCACACAACATAAAACCCGTTGTGATAAAAACAGCAGTGGACACACTGGCAGCAGTTTGGGGGCATATTTCCCAGTTTTAAGTTGTTAACAATTGTCTCGACCATCAGAGGAATTATTTTAATCGAAGCCAATCTATCATAAGGGGTCAGGAAGTAGTGCAAAATTCCTGCATTTTATAGCACGAATGACAGGACTTCTTTAATACAATCAAAGGAACATTACAAACATTTCAAAGTGGTCATTACAGAAAGTGCAATGATATTCAAGTTGTCTACATAGGTGCTTCAATAAAATTGTGATACGTATAATACTCACTGCATACATTCAATGTGAGTCACACAGTCCGAGGGGTCTATACAATTTCCAACCCCTCCGAGCACAATGGCTGAAAGGTCTGAGATTGTGACCTTTCCCCATTGCGCCTCCGTGGTGGCTGCCCCAAGCTTTAGTGCGTCCCTCAGCATGTAGTCCTGGACCTTGGAATGTGCCAGTCTGCAACACTCAGTCAGGGACAACTCTTTGCATTGGAAGACCAACAAGTTTCGGGCAGACCAAAGAGCATCTTTCACGGAGTTGATGATCCTCCAGGTGCAGTTGATGTTTGTCTTGGTGTGTGTCCCTGGGAACAGCCCGTAGAGCACAGAGTCCTGTGTCACAGGGCTGCTCGGGATGAACCTCGACAAAAACCACCGCATCTTTCTCCAGGCCTCCTTTGCAAAGGCACATTCCACAAGGAGGTGGACAACGATCGCTTCCCCACCATAGCAACCTCAAGAGCAACATGTGAGAGACGGGTGTGTAGGAAGGATATTACGGGCTGGGTCGATCTCACCACTAGCCAAGCTACGACTTGATGCTTATTTGAAAGTTCTGGCGATCTGCTCGGGGAACCATCCAACAGGATCCACCATCTCTTTTTCCCCGCAGGGCCTCCAGGATGTTACATGCAGACCACTGCCTGATGATGGACTTGTGATCAAAGATGTTTCTCTGCATAAATGTTTCCACAAGGTACAGGTGGTAAGCACCTCAGCATGCAACCAAATTGGGTAGAAAACCTGAATGTCACTGCACTTTTTGTAATGACCATTTTGTAATGTTCCTTTGTGTTGAAGCACCTCAGGGTGCAACATGATCTATGTAGAAAATATAATTGCACTGTGATGGCCATTTTGAAATGTTTTGTAATGTTCTTTCAGATTTATGAATAAAGTATATATTTTGCAAAAAAACAGGACTTTAAAAAATATTTGTTTCTGGAATGTCAGTGACCCCAGAAAGGCACAATTTATAGTCCATCCCTATTTCCCTAAAGACATCAAGAGTCAATCATGCAGACTGGGACTGGAATCACATGTAAACCAAGAGAATACAGGGCTGGATAGTTCCCATTCATGAAGGACATTCATGAACCAGTTGTTCTTTTTTTAAACAACAATTGCATTGTGATTTTCTTGTTCCAGTCCACCAATTATTCAATTTACCAAATGAATATTCATAAATTTCTACAGTGGGTTTTAAACTCACCACCTCTGATTGGTAATCCAGTAACATAATACTGGTCTAATAACATAACTGTACTTCTACTGGTAACTTTGTTATATGTGACTGCTATTGCTGCTCCTAGATTATTTCCTCCCTTTGCCAAATAGAACAAAAGCGCTTCTAGCACACATTTGGTCGATCATATCTACGCTGGCTCTTTGCTAGAGGAATCCAAAACTAATTCCAACGATCTACTTTATCATCATCTGCTTCAAATATCTATCCACCTTTTCCTTAAAGGATGCAATGCTCTCTGTCTCAACTACTCCTTGTGGCAAAGCATTCCATTCTCCAATAACTTTGCATAAAAAGACTCCTAATCTCAATCCTCCTTCTTGATGACAATTTTCAATTTTTTATCCCTCATCATTGAAAATCCCATATTACCTATCATTTCCTTATCAATAAAACACATTTTAAAATTGGTTATTAAGTCTCTTCTTAGCCTTCTCTGTTCCAGTGGGAATAGTCCCAGTATCTCAAATTAACAGCACACAAACTTGTTCATTCCTTCTGCTATTAGAATGTGCAAGCCTTGCAAAAATGAGTTAATTAATTTCAAGTGAAGCAGCGGTGGAGGCTTTCCAATGGGCCTCAAGACATGGTTACCACACCATCCTCATCCAATGTCTGTCTTCCATTGTCCAGTTGAGTTACACTGTCCTTAATTGGTTCTGCTCTTACCTATCTAATTGTAGCCAGCAATGAGTTCTGTTCCCACTCGCTACAGTCACATCTGGAGTTCACAGGAATTTTATCCTTGACCCCTCTTCTCCTCTTTTCCATCTACATATATAGTCCAAACGAATGAAGCCGGAAGAATCACCTGGCAGTGACCCAAGCACCAGAAGCAACAATGGCATACTTAGCCTTGTTGACCCTACAAAGTCCTCCTCACTAACATCTGGGTGGTAGTGCCAAAATTGGGAGAGCTGTCTTACAAACTAGTCAAGCAACAGCCTGGCATAGTTATCCTCACAGAGTCATATCTTACAGATAATGTCCCAGACACCACCATCACCATCCCTAAGTATGTCCTGTCCCATTGGCAGGACAGGCCAGGCAGAGGTGGCGGCATAGTGGTATACAGTTGGGAGGGAGTTCCCTTGGGAGTCCTCAACATCAACTCCAGACCCCATGTAGTCTCAGGGCATCAGGTGAAACATGGGCAAGGAAACCACCAGCTGATTACCATGTACCACCCTCCCTCAGCTGATGAATCTGTGCTCCTCCATGTTGAACACCACTTGGAGGAAGTGCTGAGGGTGGCAAGGGCACAGAATGTACACTGGGTGGGGGACTTCAATGTCCATCACCAAAAGTAGCTCGGTAGCACCACTACTGACCAAGCTGGCTGAGTCCTAAAGGACATAGCTGCTAGGCTGGGTCTGCAGTAGGTGGTGAGGGAACCAACAAGAGGGAAAACATACTTGACCTCATCCTCACCAAACTGCCTACCACAGATGCATCTGTCCATGACAGCATCAGTAGGAATGACCACCATACAGTCCTTGTGCAGACCAATACCCGCCTTCACATTGAGGATACCCTCCATCGTGTTGTGTGGCACTACCACCGTGCTAAATGGGATAATTTCAAACAGATCTAGCAACTGAAGACTGGGCATCCATGAGGCGCTGTGGGCCATCAGCAGCAGCAGAATTGTACTCGAACACAATCTGTAACCTCATGGTCTGGCATATCCCCCATCTACCATTACCATCAAGCCAAGGGATCAACCCTGGTTCAATGGAGATTGCAGGAGGGCATGCCAGGAGCAGCAGCAGGCATACATAAAATTGAGGTGTCAACCTGGTGAAGCTATAACGCAGGACTACTTGCGTGCCAAACAGCATAAGCAGGAAGTGATAGACAGTGCTAAACGATCCCACAACCAACAGAACAGATCTAAGCTGTGCAGTCCTGCCACATTGAGTCGTGAATGGTGGTGGACAATTAAACAATTCACTGGAGGAGGAGGCTCCATAAATATCCCCATCCTCAATGATGGGGGAGCCCAGCAAATCAGTGCAAAAGAGAAGGCTAAAGCATTTGCAACAATCTTCAGCCAGAAGTGCTGAGTGGATGATCCATCTTAGCCTCCTCCGGAGCTCACCAGCATCACAGATGCCAGTCCTCAGCCAATTTGATTCACCCCACGTGATATCAAGAAATGGCTGAAGGCACTGGATACGGGCATTGACAATATTCCGGCATTTATGCTCCAGAACTTGCCGTGCTCCGAGCCAAGCTGTTCCAGTACAGCTACAACACTGGCATCTACCTGGCTCCGTGGAAAATTGCCCAGGTATGTCTGGTACACAAAAGGCGGGACAAATCCAACCTGGCCAATTACCGCCCCATCAGTCTACTCTCCATCATCAGTAAGGTAATGGAAGGGGTCATCAACAGTGCTATCAAATGGCACTTGCTTAGCAATAACCTGCTCACTGATGCCCAGTTTGTGTTCGACCAGGGTCACTCAGCTTCTGACCTCATTACAGCCTTGGTTCAAACATGGACAAAAGAGTTGAACTCATGAGGTGAGGTGAGACTGACTGCCCATGACATCAAGGCAGCATTTAATCAAATGTGGCATCAAGAGCACTAGCAAAACTGAAGTCAATAGGAATCAGGGGGAAAAATCTCCACTGTTTGGAGTCGTACCTAGCACAAAGGAAAATGGTTGTGGTCAGTCATCTCAGCTTCAGGGCATCACTGCAGGAGTTCCTCAGGGTAGTGTCCACAGCTCAACCATTTTCAGCTGTTTCATTAATGAACTTCTTTCCATCATAAGGTCAGAAGTGAAGATGTTCGCTGATGATTGCACAATATTTGGGACCATTCTCGACTCCCCAGATACTGAAGCATTCCATGTCCTAATGCAGCAAGATCTGGACCATATCTAGGCTTGGGCTGATAAGTGGCAAGTAACATTTGTGCTACACAAGTGTCAGACAATGACCATCTCCAACAAGAGAGAATCTAACCATCGCCCCTTGATGTTCAATGGCGTTACCAACACTGAATTCCCCCCTATCAACATCTGAATCCCCCACTATCAACATCCTGGGGGTTACCATTGACCAGAAACTGAACTGGTCTAGCCATATAAATACTGTGGTTACAAAAGCAGGTCAAAGGCTGGGAATCCTGCGACAGGTAACTCACCTCCTGACTCACAAAGCCTGTCCACCATCTACAAGTCACAAGTCAGGAGTGTGATGGAATACTCTCCACTTGCCTGGATGAGTGCAGCTTCCACAACACTGAAGAAGCTCGACACCGTCCAGGACAAATCAGCCCGCTTGATTGGCACCCCATCCACAAATATTCACTCACTTCACCACCGACGCACAGTGGCAGCAGAGTGTACCATCAACAAGATGCACTGCAGGAATTCACCTAGGCTTCTTAGACAGCACCTTCCAAAACCACAATCACTACCATCTAGAAGGACAAGGGCAGCAGATAGATGGGAACACTACCAACTGGAAGTTCCCCTCCAAGTCATTCACCATCCTGGCTTGGAAATATATCGCCATTCCTTCACTGTCGCTGGGTCAAAGTCCTGGAACTCCCTCCCTAACAGCACTGTGGGTGTACCTACACTACAGGGGCTGCAGTGGTTCAGGAAGGCAGCTCACTATCACCTCCTCAAGGGCAACTAGGGATGGGCAATAAATGCTGGCCAAGCCAGCAAAGCCCACATGCCGTGAATGAATAAAAAAAAGTGTTCCGCACCAACGCTGGTGACATCTAGTACTACCTTGCCAGCACCTCTCTTGATTCCTCCACTGCCTTTGTGCTGCAACGTGCTTGACAGATATCCAGTTCCTGGATACGCTGGATTAAACATTGGGAAGACCTAAACAATCACCTTCAGCATGTGCCAAATTTTGGTTCCTTGCCACCAATTCCATCATATATCATCTTAACCCCTGCTCTTTCTCCATGGCCGTACAAATTTTCATTTTTAAACACACCCTTTTGGAAGTTACAATGGAATCTGATTTCACCATCCCTTTGGGCAGTGCATTCCATAAAATCATAACTAGCTGTCAAAAAAACTCATCTTCCCATGAAGGAACTTAAACATAACCTCACGAATTTTAAATTGAAGTCACTGTGGGACCGGGAGTCAATGTGGTCAGCAAGGTCAGGAGTGAGCAGGATTTGATGCACAAGATATAAAACTACAAGGCCCTTTTGAAACTGAAAGATGGTCCTCTTTAAAATAGACAGAATTTGTTTTTTTGATGTTGTAGCAAATCGCTAATAAAGCATTGTTACTCTTTGCAGTTTAAAGTACACCCACCTACGAACAAATCTGAAGCAAACATGTGCTCATCACAGAACAGACCACTCATTGTTCGTTGGAAGATTCAGGATCATTTAGTTGAAAGTCAATCAACACTGATTTTTTCTTACGGACTCTCCCTCTATGTGAGACTGCATCCTTAGTAACCCAAGCTACTGATCCAGGACAGGGAGAGAAAAAGTTACACAATACTCAGATCCCTTGGTACTCTCAGCTCCTTAGCAGTTAATCACATCTCCCTGCAATCTCCATTGCTAGACACATTTGTTTACGTAGCTCATTACAAAAGGGCAGGCTAACATAACCTTATTTAAACTTAATGCCCGATTAAAGTTCTCCAGTTGGCCAACAGAAGAGGACCACCCTGCCAAACTTCTCATCTACTCCCTTCAATCCATCTTGCTCGCCTGAAAGGCTGCATACACACTGTAGCTATTAAATGGTCTCTAAGCCAGATTGTGCAAACCCTCCAGACAGCTAGTTGTAGCAATGTGGGAGGTTCGAGTCTGTGGGCATTCTGTTTTAATCCAAATCTGAGCAAATGGTGATCAACATAAAATGGACACTGGGTAGATCAATACATAAATGGAGAAAGATTGCAGAACTCTGTGGTACAGAGGGATCTGAGTGTCCTGATACATGAATTACAAAAAGTTAGTCTGCAGGTGTAAGTGATCAGGAAGGCAAATGGAATGTTGTTGTTTATTGCAAGGGGAATGGAATATAAAAGTAGGGGAATTTTACTATAATTGCACAGAGCATATGTGAGACTACATCCGGAGTACTTTGTAAGTTTTGGTCCTTCTTAAGCAGGGATATAATTGCTTTAGAAGCCATTCACTTGACTCATTCCTGGGTTGAAGGGGTTATCTTATGAGGAAATATTGGACAGGTTAGGCCTGTACCCACTGGAGTTTAGAAGAATGAGAGGTGATCTTATTGAAATCTTATTGATCCTGAGGTGACTTGACGCTGTGGTTGCTGAGAGGATGTTTCCTCTTACAGGATAGACGCGAAGTAGGGGGCACAGTTTAACGGTAAGGGGTCTCCCATTTAAGGAGACAGAATTATTTTTCTGAGAGTTGTTAGTCTGTGGAATTCTCTTCCTCAAAGGGCAGTGAAGGCATCGTCATTGAATGTTTTTAAGGCTGAGCCATTAAGATTCTTGGTTGATAAGGGAGTCAAAGGGTGTGGGGGTAGGCAGGAAAGTAGAGCTGAGGCCACAATCAGGTCAGCTATGACCTTATCGCATGGTGGAGCAGGCTTGAGGGGCCAAATGGCCTACTTCTGCTCCTAATTTGTATGTATCACATCTTCTCTCTCTATTTACCTCCTCTACTTTCCCATGAAGCCAATAGATAAAGCCTCTTTAGCAAGTCCCATGATAAACTCCTGATTTCTCTTATTATGTCCATTAGTTTTCTGCTGTAATCACAGCTCATGACATTAAAACAAGCCACGAGTTAGTAGACTGCACTCATCATAAGCCATTTCTTGTTAAATGAATCTCCATACAACAGATCATAAACAAAGCAGCAGGAAGCAAACTAAAAAGAACTCTGATAATTCAAGTGCTGTCATAGACAGGATTTACAATTTCATTCGTTTGGCATTATAATATGCCATATTTTGTCTTAACTGTTAATAAAATATTTTTGCAATATTTCTACTAATATTTTTCCTTAATTTTAATTACATAAGTTTTACCGAGATCTGCAATCTAACAGAAGAAAATCTGGTCTTCTCCTCTAGAGGATAAGATTAAATTTGCCATGTACAATTTGAACTTCTTGCAAGAGCAAAGTATGAAACTAACAAATGATCTGACGGGACAATAGTGAGACACTGCAACTGGCTGCAGCCTTGGGTTAAGGAGGGGAAAATCTGCCAAAACCCCAGTTTCTGCATGTTCACCATTGACATCTGGTGATTTTGATGCTGGGTGAGGACATGATTAGGCTAGCTTCTTTTGCGCATTTCAACCCCTCCCTTCCATGTATTTAAATAGATTACTGACACATGATTAATGATCACTCATGCATGGATCATGGGGGATAACTGGCATTTATGGAACTACACCAGTGGCAAGGGAATCGATGCCTTTAGGCAAGAAGGAGAAAACAGCAGATTAAGGAAAAACATTTATGTAAGGAAAAACTTAGAAATCAACCTTTTAGATAATTAAGATATTTTCGAAGTCACAGTCATTCATTCTGCATACAAAATAATTTATTAGAAGCAAGTCATTAATCTAAGTCATTGCTTTCGAAGTAAGGTCTGTAAAGGGATTGAGGTGATCCATGAGATCAGGCCCCTTAAGTTTCCCACAGTTGCTGTGCTACTCTTCCCCTTTGAGTAACTGACAGTGTCTTTTGGAAGCGAGGACAGGGGTTCTCCAATAGTTTCATGGGGCCAAGGTAGCGCGTCACTATTTCCACATAGAAAACAAACCACACAGACTACAGCTGTTCAAGAAAACTGCTCACCACTACCTTCTCGAGGGAATGTGGGGATGGGAAATAAATGCTGGCTTTTCCAGTGTCACCCACATCCTGAGAATGAATTAAAAATTGACTCATTTATGATTTTATTTTATATTGAAATTTCAGATGTCAATTACTAGAGCAAAACTAAGCTTTAAGGAATAAAAGCAAAATATTGCGGATGCTGGAAATTTGAAACAAGAATAAAAATAGCTGGAAAAACTCAGCAGGTCCGACAGCATCTGCGGAGAGGAATACAGTTAACGTTTCGAGTCAGTTCTGATGAAGAGTCATACGGACTCAAAACGTTAACTGTATTCCTCTCCGTAGATGCTGTCAGACCTGCTGAGTTTTAACAGCTATTTTTATTTTTGTTTAAGCTTTAAGGGAACTACATTCAGTGCTAGAAAAGGTGTTACGGTTCAATGGCATAGCCAACAGGATTTCCGCATCATAATCCCCCATGCACTTCAAATCTCAGCCTAGCTGTCTCAGTGGGATACTTACATTATGGGAAAAGCAGGGTCCTAAATTAACTAATTCAACGAGTACCTGGTGTGACAACCTTTGACCCAGAAGCAGTACAGTAAGGAAAATGTATAATTTCTTCAAAATGTCTATGGGGTCTGTAATTGCTTTAAAGAATCTTTGAAAGGGAATTCTAATAGTTTGCATCAATTGTAAAGGGATCAATTGTGATTTTCTTCGATAATAAGAAATACTGGTGTACCTGACTTGGTGCCCCTTGGCCTGAAAGCAGTACCAGCAGCAAAGAAGTTAAAATACAGAAGCTGTGTGGCCAGACACAAAGGAGAGCTATAAGCAGGAGAGCTGTAGGGTGAAGGTAATTAGCACGCAAATGCAGATACAATGAGAAAGCAGACAGAAACAGAAAGAGGAACAGAGAATTCATGCGAGGAGAAACGAGCAAAGCTCTACCAAAAGATTGGATTTCTGTTTGGTAGTAGGAGGGAAAATAGAATTCCGGAAGCTCTTGGGAAGTGATATACGAGCAGGCTAAAAGGAACTGAATCCTAAAAAGTGGTGCGAATAGCTTAGGTATGCGAAAGAGCAGACCACTCAGATAAATTGAAACCAGAGAACCTTATGCTCCGCCCATCTCCATGACAATGTAGCCTTTAAACTAATGGTTTTAAAGTAATTTAGCTCTAATTCCCAAAACAAAAATCTCTCTGGACAGCACTTCTTTGCAAGCAGTGCAGACATCACCTCTCCAATTCACCAGCTAAGCAAGCCCACCTGCTGCTTTAGGATCTTTCTTTTCTAGCTGTTAACCCCTTAAGTCAACATGGCTTCAACTCTTTAAG